>NW_024720773.1:606430-676689 GCF_018991925.1 Homarus americanus | reverse complement strand
GATGGCACTGCAAATCATGTAACCATAGTACTTGGCAGTACTCAGGTCGTTAATGACAGTATATGAGCTCAACGAGTGAGGGCCAACTGTGATTTTTTCAAAGCTCGGATTTATTTCTAACTCAGTGGCAGAGTCCAGCATCTTGCCAAGAGGACCAGACCATCTGTTGTTTGAAAGAGTCTTGCCATCCAGCTCCTGGATCAGATGTCTGAGTGGCAACTCGTTGGTGGAGGTCACAAACAATCCAGACCAGCTTCCTCCCAATCTTCCGCTCTATCCACTGTATGACCCCCTTGCCACCCCTGTGTTCGTGTTGGTGCTGTCCCTCCAATGGCCTGCAGGGTCTGGTCTACGTTCCTCTGAGCCAGTTCACAATGTTATCTGCCACTATCTCAGCTGGCTTGATGTCATCTTTCCTGGAGGAAATGCCACAAATACTTCCCTCCTGGTTCACGGCAGCAGGAGTAGTGTTCCTCCTTCACCATGGCAGGGAACAACTTGTCAGAATCTCCAACTTTTCATGAAACACTTTAGTGTCATCCCTTCTCCCATCAAAGAACAAACAATTGATTCCATTTTCTCTATCCCCTTATCAAACTCCTCTTCTAGGTTACTGACAAGTTTCTCCGAGCTCTCACTTTGTTATGATCTATCACCAGGTGAACATCATCAGGTGTTATCAAACCACCGTCAACCCAGGCAGCTGTTGCTATCTCTGCAGTTTCTCTGAGACCAGTGTGGTGTCGCATGCTGGCCAGAGCTATGCTCGATATCTTCCTATTTCGAATCTTATGCCTGGAAGCTTTGGGATCATTATTTTCTGGGTTAGGATAAAGCCATTCTCCTGGTCAGCACTCGGATCAGCCATGAAGTCATTAAACTCTGAATCAGCTTGACTCCAATCATCGGTTTTTACCTCACCCTGGGCCTCTCAAGTCTCTTTTCCTCGGCAACTCTTCTCCTCTTCTGTCTCTCTGGCAGCCTCCTGTCTCTTTGACTCCGGAATATCTTGGCTAGAAATCATGAGAGCCCCTATACTGCCAGTCTTCTCTGTGCTTTGACAAAATGCCAGTTCGATCACAGGAATCTTCAGTTCACGCTTGCAAATACAGGAGATGTGGGCCGGATTTACAGTCACGATCGCATCCAAACTCAGGACAGAGAACAATTGGCACTTGCAAGTAATTATGTTAAATAACTGGTCCAGTTGCTTGGCAAAGCTGTCCTCCTAACTGCAAGTTTTCTCTCCCAAGAGATATATCTTGCCTTTTCCCCAACTGGCTAGCAGTCTCTACTAATCTTCTTCTGACTTGTTATGACTGGAGGCTTGAACTGAGCGCAGCCAGAGTGTACTGTGCCAAGACAGCTTTGGTCATATCACTGGCAATGTCTTTGTTTGTGTAAGTTCTTTGGTTCTTTTCACTGATTTGCCTGATTAAAACACCGTATCTCAAAGTATCTCTCAATTAGCAACTCCGACTTCAGGAGCTCTCTCCCAGACCCAAGATAGTGACTGAGATGGCTGGATTTTTGGTTCCTCGTCCTGACACAAGCAGCCACCGCAACATATCAACTTATAAATGCAACGAAATCTGAAACAGAAAAAAATATTGTTAGTTGGGTTGTTAAAGAATGAAGTCAGAAAGCAATGTTCACTATTTAATGTAATGCAACTAAAGCTGTACGTTAGATTTTCGATAAATTTCACGCTAAAATTTACCTAGCAAAGGTTGCAAAATATTGAAACTGAAAATTATTTTCTGTTTATATACACCAAAATCTACCAAAATGTGATGGGCCATTAGTTTTAGCTGATCTTCCTCCTATGACACACCCTACTGAGGGTAGGCAACAGACCGAGGTAGTTGTTATAATCATAGTCGTGGTTGTTATAATCATGGTCGTGGTTGTTATAATCAGACTCGTGGTTGTTATAATCAGACTCGTGGTTGTTATAATCATGGTCGTGATCGTTATAATCATGGTCGTGGTTGTTTTAATTATGGTCGTGGTTGTTATAATCATGGTCGTGGTTGTTATAATTATGGTCGTGGGTGTTATAATCATGGTCGTGGTTGTTATAATCATGGTCCTGGTTGTTATAATCATGGTCCTGGTTGTTATATTCATGGTTATGGTTGTTATAATCATGGTCGTAGTTGTTATAATCATGGTCGTGGTTGTTATAATCATGGTCGTGGTTGTTATGCTCATAGTCGTGGTTGTTATAATCATGGTCGTGGTTTTTATAATCATGGTCGTGGTTGTTATAATCATGGTCGTGGTTGTTATAATCATGGTCGTGGTTGTTATAATCATGGTCGTGGTTGTTATAATCATGGTCCTGGTTGTTATAATCATGGTAGTGATTGTTACAATAAGGGTTGTACCTGAGACTAACACAGGTAGAATAAACTCCACACCTAATCTTTAATCTCAATAAACCCAGATTAACCTCACCTAATGAACAGGATTAGAGACCATTAGAATTGTACCACCAATACAGATACATTTCACACTGGATTAATAACAAAACATTTAATCACATTTCCAATAGCTAATGTCTTACAGATATCTTATCAAGTTGTGAGTCTTACATGTCTATATAATTATGTTTTATTCTTGCAAATATTTATAGTTCGTTGTGTATTGTATTGTATGGTATGGTATGGTATTGTATGGTATTGTATGGTATTGTACTGTATTGTATCAGGCTGACAGCGTACAGCGAATGAGGGTGTGCCAAGTCCGTAAACTTGCATCGTTTTCCATCGTAAATAAAAGGTTAATTAATGCCTTCCTAAAGAAACCATCGACATGGGACCAGGTTTGTTCCACTCAACGAATTTTTTGCGATTTTTCCACCAAGTTTGATGAAAAACGATTGTGCCGTTTCGGCTGCACAGAACAGACAGACAGACACACGGCTATTCCTATAGTGTATTAGATATGATGAGATGTATCAAGTGAAACATGTATATGGAGCAAGAAATAAGATCACTAGATTACAAGATGTTGTAACTGCTAGATTAAGGTTAGGATATAAGTACCTCTGGCAGTATGTTCCTCAAGCAGATGTAAACAAGACTAAATGTAAAGTGTGTGGCCAGACATATGGCCACACACTTGAACACTGCGTCCGCGACTGTGTGAAGATAGAACCTTTTAGGGACAGGTCCAAGCACACTGTGTGTGAAATGGCACAACACTCCATCTCTAATGGCAAGATAGCCGACATATTAAGATTGTATCCACTTTCTTGCACTTAGTAACTATGTCAGTTCTCATGTATAAAACCAAATACACAATGTGCATGAATACTTCTCACGCAAATGTGAATAGCAATGTGTGCAGCCAGACATACTGCCTCACACGCCTGTACTCACGCATTTGTGAATGAGTTACCCTTTATGTACAGAACTAAACAAATGATGTAATTGAATTACTGTGTAACATTTAGTGCCATAATATCCTGACAACGGGGGCTAATTATTATGACCCGTTGTAAACTCTATTCTGTAATCCTTTTGCGCTACCGCTCACCGGATAAGTGTGGGGTGCACAATAAAGTAGCCGCTGTTAGCGGCAAAATGAAATCACATTAAGGTACAATACAACTTTCAGTATACATACAAAATGGGGTACTTTTCACAAAATCATCTAACACTGTGATCACACCCATAGTACACTGGAGCATCCACCGAACAGGTTACCTGAAAACGTAGCTTGTAGAAAGTAATAGGACTGCAGCAGCCCCACAACTAAATTCCTGTAGAGCTACCGTGGTTACAATTCGCAAAGAACCAATGGCTTACCTCATACTCTGGCTAGCTCGAAACATACATAGCTCTGAGGAGATTATACACATGAATTCTAAGACAAAAAACACACCCAAAGTAAGCTGTACTTAGCGGTGAACTCATACAACCACTGCATGAACGAGTCATATTTACATCGTGGGCGAGCAACAAGTGGATGGCGAACACATCCTGGCTACCTCCTCTCAGTGGCTGGTTGAGCCTGGCTGTGCGTGAGATCTCAGCTCACCCCATAACTGTGTTGGCAACGATATCCAACCTTATTGACGTTCATCCATCTCCAGATACTATAGTGTGACGTCGTCCCGTGGTCAAAACGACCAGCTTGGCCTCTCCCTCTCTCTCTGTGTACGGATGGAATTCGTGGCTTAGAGTGAGGTCAGGTCAAGGCTGGAGAGGCGGTCTCCCAACCGTGAGTTGCCAAGTCACTTACACAAAGTAAATCGACAGATTAAGTTACTCTACACAGAGGCGTATGAAAATGAGGCTACGAACTCATTTCAATCTGAGTAGTGACTGAGCTCTCAAAGACAAGAACAAACTAACGACAAATACTAAGAACGGCAGTACTGGGGACAGATTACTGAGACTTTCCGTTAAGTCTCAGCCTTTCATGTGGCACACTGTCGAAAGCCCTGACAAAATCTAAGTATATATTGTCGATATTTCAGCCTTGTTCTAGAATTTGAGGCCAAACATCTAGTACCTTGAGAAATTGTGTTAAGCAGGATTTTCCCGGCATAAAACCGTGTTGGCAATCCTTTACAAAGTTGTTTCGTTGCAAATGTTTCATCATGGCATCTCTTACGATGTTCTCTAGTACTTTGCACACTATGCTGGTCAGGCTTACTGGTCTATAATTATTCGTGGAATGACGATCGCCCTTCTTGAATATAGGACTCACAAAAGCCATTTTCCAATCATCGGGGACCTTTTGCTCCTCCAGGCATTTGCAGAACAGGATCTTAAGGGACTCCACAAGTTCTTTACACAGTTCTCTTAAAATTCTGGGTTGTACCATATCTGGGCCGGGACTCTTGTGAATCTTTAGCTTTGATAGTTTATTTCTTATAACCTCTTCGTAGAACACAATGTGGATCAGCTCTGTGTCAAACCGTCTTTCCTTAAACGCAAGAAGATTGTTCGTAGCCTCTCTTGTGAACACTGATGAAAAATTGTTCAACGCTCCGCCTTATCCTGGTAAGAATCTGCATAACTACCATCTTCAAGCCTCAGGTCCGATATGCGTTTTTAATTTCGACTTTGCGTAGCAGTAAAAAGCCTTTTGGTTTGACTTGACCTCACTATCAATCTGCCTCTGGACCTCTTTTTCAGCCCTTCTATACTCTGACTTAGCTTGGTTCCTGGATCTGGCATACATCCTCCTCTCCTGCTCATCATTTGTCGTAACTCTCGTCTCGAAATCCCGAGTTTTTTTCTTAACTTTAATAATAATACTAATACTACTACTACTACTACTACTACTACTTTTTTTTTTTTTAAACGTGGCCTCCAGCCTCCCCCAATAGCCACACCTTCGCCACCATTTATTTACCTTAATATTAAATATCCTAATACATAAGAAGCTATCCTATCTGTGTTAAATTAGTTGAGCTGCAGATCTATGCGGCATTCAGTGACTGTAGCCTCATAGTCAATATCTGCAGCAGTTGTCGGAGTAGGGGCAGAAGCTCTCGTTCCCCTGAGGCAGAGCAAAGCCGACCGGAAGGAGAGAGAAGGACAGTCGACATCTCATCCAGGCTGTAACATAACTTCTGGGCTGCTGCTTCTGTTCGGAGATCAACTCCGCGAGTCTGGCGTAGAAACATCTTGCACTTGGGCCCATCCCACCAGAGGTTGTGAACACTAGAGGAGTGAAGCTGCCTTGATCAACGTTTTGAATTCTCTCCCCATATGCCCTTCTCTTGTCGTTCTCGTTCCTCCTATGTGCAGCATCGAGAGCTAGGTTACGGTGACAAGCGGCCATGGGATAAAAAATCCTGATGTCGAAGAAAGCTCGCTGTCCCCGCGTCCAGAATCCTCGAGCACTGACGTCCACACGGGCTTCGTTAGATGTGTTTGAAGTCCTGTGTTGGAAGATCTCGCCATCCAATGGAAGGAGGGTCGGTTCTACCATGACGTCCCGGCAGATTTCCTTCAACATATTTGCTGTGAGATCCCTTACCTCGTCATGCCTCATGCATATGAAGCCCCCCTTCTTGCAGACCATGGCGTGATCGCCATCATAGGAAGAGCCACACACGCATTGGGAGGGCAAACCATCTACTGGCCAACCGTACCTTAGAGCAATGGCATCTTTAAATTCTTGTTTGTTAAGGCTGAAACCATTTGCCCTTATCGGTAACGTAGTTAACCAGTTCGAGGCGCCCACCTTCTGCGCTATAGCTACTTTTTTTGTCAAATTTTCTGGAACCTGCAGCAATAGTTGCTACTACTACTACTACTACTACTACTACTACTACTACTACTAATAATAATAATAATAACAATAATTAACGGTTTATTGAAAGAGCATGGCAGCTGGAAGGCTGAAAATATACAGTTACAGAATTGGGGAATGGATCTCTTGATTTACAAATAATATACAAGTAATTTAAGTGATACAAATATGAGATATAATAACTAGGTGGGGAGAAGCTCAAACTATAGGGCATTTCAACATAGTGACGGTGCAAAAAGTAAGATTGACTGGGAGTGAATACACTGGTTGATTCCGAGTTATTGATAATTTTTACAATGGTTGCTACTGGGCTGTTCTTGTAGAGATCGGTGCGTGCTCGTATGGGCTGGATGCGGTTGTGGTGTCGAACAGCAATTCTCGGGCGAGGGATCTCAGGTGGTAGTAGGAGCCGGTGTAGAGGATGGCGCAGAAGCTTCTCACCAAATTTGCAGATGAGGTCGTGGTGATGATCAGTGAGAGCCGAGAGGGTCAGTGTGTTGAGCGCTTCTTGATATGTGGAGTAGGAAGGTGGAGAGAATAATCTTGCATGCCCTCTTTTGCACTTTTTGTGGGTGTTTACGTTGTGTGGCATTTAGGGAGGAAGACCAGGTAGGGGAGGCATAGGTGAGCTTGGGAAGTATGAATGCTGAGTAAAGACTGAGGAGCTCGGGTGCAGGAACTCTGAGGGACTTGAGACGGTGGAAGAGGTGGAGACGGAAACTGGAGGATTTGACAACTTCACTGACGTGTGGTTTCTAATTTAGTGGGACCACGTCGGAGGAGAGGTTGATGTGCATAACCATGGTCTTGGTATGGTTGATGGTGACGTGGTTGTTGGTGGCCCAATTTTGGAGACTGTTCAATAAATCCTGAAGGGCGGTTTAGTCGGGAGCAGTATTGTTGACGCTGATCCCAATGGTGGAGTCGTCGACATATTTCCAGGTAGAAGGGGTTTCTCTTAGGCCATCATTGATAAGCATAAGGAAGCATAGTGGTTCCATCTTGGTGCCTTGGGGGACGCCACAGGTGAATGACTGAAAGATGGAGACAGCCCCTCGGAAGTGTACAGCTTTGTGTTGGTTAATGAGGAAGTCTGTTAGCCATGGTATAAGACTTCTTCGAAACCCGAGGTTGATAGCTTTGTTGATGATTAAATTGTGGTCGACTAGGTCGAATACCTTAGTGAAGTCAATGAAGGCGACAGCTACAGACGTTTTTCGTTTCTCCAGATGGCGGTATATGTAGTCGAGAAAGCTGACAAGACAGTGAGTGGTGAAGGAAGTTTTCATATTACCAAATTGCTGAGGATCTACGGCTCCTGCAATATCAGCATAAGCCCAGTCGAACACATGTTTCATGTGTAGCGGTCTCCTTATATTCCTGGAGGCACTGGGTTTGGTCTTAGGTATATATTTATCGATCGAATGGTTAACTTTATTGGTTATGATATTCAGAGTAGTGTCTGTGTTCTTATTTCTTAGTAAGTCAGGCCAGTGTATAATCCTCATCTCCTACCTCATCCTATCGTAATTTCATTTGTAATATTTGAATCTAGACCTGGTTTCTTCATGAACCAAGTATCAGTTAAATCTGAAGGACAACGTTACATGGTGGTTGCTGCCAACGGGGGCTAAATGTTCCAGTTTGGCCACCATACCCTCCTCGTTAGTTATGATGAGGTCCAGCGGCTTGGGTGTTTGCTCCAAATCTTTAACATGTTGGAATATAAAATTGTTTCTCAGAGTTTCTACGAAAAGAGTGGCTGGATTATTTAGGCCGTTTGGCGTGGATTCATTTATCCAATCGATGTCACAATATATAAAGTCCCCCATGACAAAGAGTTGCCCCGGGTTGTGCTCCGTTACATTGTCAATTAGGGCTCTTTAGTTTCTCTGGTTTAATCTGTAGTTACATCCAAGAGTAAGTAAACTCCCTCTCCCAGTTTAATTTTACACCACTTTGATTCTTCGAAAACATCCTCACCGCGCACCCTCACCTGGCTGGCTCTCATGTCTTGCCCGGCATAGTTTTAGTTTAACAAATTTATTGGCAGAGCTTGTAGTACAGTTTGCCTATTCTGAGTAATTCAGTCAGGTCTTGACACTGAGGGTGGTATCACTTCTTACTGCCACGCAGGACAGATGTTCATACACAAAGAAATACATCATATTCATTAACAGCTATATATGTATAGAGGTCAGATTCATATGGGTAATGTCACTGTTCACTGCCATGCAGGACAGAGGTTCGTACACAAAGAGATGCATCATATTCATTGACAGTACATATACATATACAGTATGTACACACACACATACACATATACATACATGTACACATATACATACACATATACATGTACATATATATACACATATGCACACATACACACATACATACATACATACACGTCGGTCACATTCATGTGGGTAATGTCACTCTTCACTGCCATACAGGACAGAGGTTCGTACACAAAGAATGCATCATATTCATTGACACTATATATAGGTCAGATTCATGTGGGTAATGCCATTGTTCACTGCCATGCAGGACAGAGGTTCGTACACAAAGAAGGAAATACATCATATTCATTAGCAGTATATATACAGTAGGTCAGTGGATCACATACATTGGAGTCATATTCTAATTGAAGACTAATCAGTGTGGGCTAGCAAATTTGGGATAAACAGCAAGAATGTCCTCAAGCACACCTGATTCAATGAAGTAATTACATAGTTCAAGATACAATAAGTCAGGTGGCCTGAAGTCTTTGGCAGTGTCACATTCAATAATATAGTGTTCAAGTGTATGCTTTAAAGGTTTATCACAAAGTTTACATGCAGAGTGTTCCGGTATGGGTACAGCGTTACAAACTTGCCAGATGTGTCTGTATCCTAGCCTAATTCTGGCCACGACTACATCACATTGTCCGGCATAGATAACCACACCTCTCTGCCAAGTTTCTTGGGAAAGGTTCGTAAATGAGTCATATCCATCTATATTGAACTCACATTCCTCCGGTTCGATTCCCCTGTTTTTTCACAACAGTTCTACAACAATTACTTTATCAGGTTGATGTACCCTAAGTAGTGTTACAAACTCCGCTGTCTTGTCGAGTAACGTGTCAGTATTAATGTACAGGACTTTCAAGCCGGAAATTGTACTCTGTAAAGTCTTTGGTCTTGGTATTGTCTCCGGCCCCCCTCCATTCTCTGCAGTTGCCTCGTTTACTGTATCCCTTGGGTTTTGTGGGTGTGGTCAGAGATGACATTGTTTACATGGTGCTCGCCTCCTCCTGGGTGGGAGTTAGAGCGGATGGATGGTGCCCTGTTGTCCCCTGCTTCTGTGCCGGCGTTCTTGCTTCCACTACTTGCCCCTTGTTTTTAACGCAAGTACGTCCGTCCCAGCTTCTCATCGACTCCTCCCTCCTTTGCTTCAAGGACTCCAGAAGTTTTTTGTGCTGTTCCCCTCTGCATTACCGTGCGATCTGGGTTTATGAATATACCTCGAAATGTATCACTCCTTTCTAAGTTTTTTGAATGTTGAATAACTTATCATTTCTTATCCTCACTCACTAGTGTGATCCTGAGGGGGCGGGGCTTGTCCTTCTGCCTTTGTCCTAGCCTCCTCACGTCCTGAGTGGGAGCTGATAATTTCAGACCCTCATCACATATATTCTGAAATTTCAACTTGTGTGTTTTCTTCGTTTCAGCTTCCTCTGACTGGCTTTCAGGGACTCCAAACACTATTATGTTGTTCTTACGCTCTGAACGTTCCTGTTTCTCCTCTTCTTCCATATCAGTAGGTCTACTAGTTGTCAACTGCTCAACACACTTCTGCAGAGTCCCTAGCCGCTGGAGGACCTGTTTGGATCCTGCATTACTCTCCGTCACTTCTGTGACCCTGCTTAGCATAGCTCTTCTTAATTACTTCCTCTGCTCTGTCTCCTACTTCCTCAGTTTTCGCGCGAATCTCTCCCCCAACCTGCTCCAGTTTGGCAACCAACACTGATTTAGCCTCCTCTACTTTTGTGTCTAAGTATCTAATTCCCCTGTGATCGTCACTCATCTCGTTTACTTTGAGTATGCAGTTAGGGCAATAACAGCAACAGCCTTCATACTTTACCACATTCAGCACCATCCTGAACGCTGTTAAGCCCAGACCCGCATTATGTTCATCAGACTTCACCCTGCAATCATTGCATATCAACCAACTTCCTGTTGATGCTGGGGTATTAGCTTCTGATTCCCTATACTCTTTCATGTTTTGTCACAAGCTTTCCTCTTCCTTTTACGTTGGGAAGGGGGGGGGGGTGCATACTTTGTGAAAATCTTCTTAGGCTAAGCGCCATTTACAATGTGATATAATCGTCTGCTTGATAATAATAATACTAATCTTTATTATTATTGTGATAATTTCATTTGTGTCTTCAACTATTTTTAAAAGTAGTGAAAATTGTATTCAGAAATGTAGGTGAATGCCCAGCCAAGTCTATAATAACTGTTTCTGCCTCTCGTGAAACTATGAGATATTAATTCGACACTGAAGTTATATGTCTATGATTAGCAGCCATCAGAGAGTCTGATGATGGTATTGAAGTGATTGTCATTTTTTATTAAAGAAAGCCATTAATCATAAGAGAGAACCTGTCAAAACCCTTCAGCCCTCTTACTAACTTTTATTCACAGAGCTACTTAGTTATAATATGTTTTGTGGGTTATCCTGGCAGAATCACATCCTTGTCTATTCTTACACATTCGTGTAATTACAATACTTACATCTTAGAGCTGCCACCACCCAGGCTTTCCTTTAGAATATAACCTCCATAATGAACCTCTCAATGAGATTGGTAGCGTGGTAGACAAGAAAGGTGTTAGGCACGTGTGTGATCAAGTATATTTTCAGGGATGGCCATTGCTAGAAGGAGTGAGCGGTGATACACATATTCTACTGAATCAATATTTATTAAAATAAAATCTGAATACTATGACAGTTTGAACCTTCACCCACAAAAACAAAAAAATAGGTTCAGTTACTGATTACGTTGCTGTAACACTCAGACAAAACAGAAATGACCACTGGGTCTTATTTTATAAGTCTCAAAAATTGATCTTCAGTTATCATTTGTAACATCCAATATTTATACCTCCTTAAGGGTGACAATATTAATGGTCACTCTACACACTTGTCAATAGCACAGAATTATGGAATTACTTAGAGGTACACTATTACAGGGAAACATATACCAGCATATCAGCTGTTGTAAGGGTCGCGTTTCCCTTTACTACTATTTCATCCCACAAGCTGCTAGGTCCTTTTGTAAGGGTCCTGTTTTCCTCTTTATGCTATTTCATATACTTATTCTTTTTATTCTTCAATATTTATATACCTATTCTTTTTATTATTATTCTTCAATACTTAGATGCTTTATACTTATATTCTTGCTTCATATTTATCTTATCTATTAATCTTTTCTTGTGTTTATATACTAATAATTCTATATTCTGAGTCTTTCTCTCTACAAGTATCTACGGTACCTTATATTTCTTTGCTTATATTTTCCAAGTTCAATATTCTTTTCTTTACTTCATTTCTTCTTTCATATATATTATTGTATTTTCTGAATTTTATGTCCTTACTTTCTCTCAATTATATCCTGTTTTAGTTATATTCTAAACCATGGATTAGTCTGGGAAACCATGCCATTCTTATTATAACACTTATTACTTACAACGGTAGCTTGCCACCACCCAGATTTTTATTAGAATATAATATATCTTAGTGAACTGTTAGGTAGCGTGCTAGTGAGCTTCTAGGCACGTGAGTTACAATAGATATTTTCTGAGAACCAACGAGTAGAAGGAATAGAGAGGTGATACTCGTTGTTTACTAATTCAATATTTATTAACATAAGGAGTGAACAAGATGTTAATCAAGTACACTCAGACCAGACTGGACCACTTAGGTCTTACTTTACCATTCAGAAAATAGATCTTCAATTACTTATTACACCATTAAACAACTGTTATATTATTTAATTGTCACTACAGATGGTTCTATGACACACTTGACAATATCCCATGTTAACTTATTATTTATAATATCATGTTAGTTTGGAATGAACAACATGGCAATTTTCCCTCAATTGATGTACTCAACTCACATAATATACTTACTGATACTATCAATATTTATGGGTTCACTACACAACATGGGATAACTAAATTTCTTTGCTTATATTTTCCCCAATCATATACAACAATAATACTTTGGCCCAAATAACTGTAAGGAGTGCCCCAGGGTGTCACACTAGTGTTACTACAACAAACGAAGAGTGCTGTTAGGGTCGGTTGGAGTCGGACACACTGCGGGGGGAGTTCGGGCCTAGTTCCCAGGGTGCGGACTCGCACAATTCAATCGTGCCCAATTACCGACATCCTGCAATGTAGCCAGCTGGTGTGCAGCTATTGGTCCCGGGGTGACTGTTGGGTATTCAGCTAACACACACACTATACCTGAGATAATGATGGAGAAGCGTCAGAGATGTGTCAATAATAACTCAATCACAAACAATCTTTCGTCTAGCAACGACAGACGATATTTACGTTACATTAATTCTTTCACTGGGTAACTGACAATTTCACTGTTTCAAAATGAACACTGATATTCACAAAATTCACTAAGTTAAACTGACTTAATATGGCGGGCGTGAGAAGTACACATACCTGAGATAATGATGGTGAAGCATCAGAGATGTGACGCGCCTCCGTGCACGAGCTTATATACTGCTAATTGGCAACTCAGGCCTATGCCGAACCCATGCCAGAAAGGCTAATCATGCAATGACAGAAATTACATTAAACTTCGTCACTGTACATTTAACTAGGAATATCATGTAACGGGCCGAGTTTTCTCTTTTCAATAATTTACCATCCAGCTACTCTTTTCTGTTAGTATTCTATTTATTCATATACTTATTTGTTCTGTGTAGCATTCCTTCCAATGAGTATCCTGTTTTATATACTTATTCTTCTTCCATTCTTTACATATATACTTATTCTTATATATTCTTGCTTATATTCTTATATGTTCTTTAGCTCTATATACCTTATTTTCTTATATATTCTTATAGAAGTAACTCTTATGCTTCTCTGCTTATGTTTTCCAAGTCAATGTTCTTTCTTTTCATTTCCTTTCATATATATATTATATTCTCAGTTTCAATGTTCTTACCTTTCGGAAGTATACTTTGTTTTATGTCTATTCTTATACATGGGTTAGTCTGGGGAACCATGTTACTCTTAGTACAACTCTTTTTATACTTACAAAGGGTAGCTGCCACCACCCAGACTTTTCATTATATAACATAACTCATGGAAAGTTGTTGGGTAGTGTGGTAGATGTCTAGGCACGTGAGTAAGTATTATTATCTGGGAACCAATGTGTAGAAGGAGTAGAGTGGTGATACTCGTGGTTTACTAATTCAATATTTATTAACAAGTGAGTGGAGAAGATGCATCTTAGATTCACTCAGGCTAAACAGGACCGCAATTAACTTACTAAGTCATCAAACACTTCAAGAACTTATTACCTCATTCAACACCTCCAAATACTCATTACTTTATTAGACAGTGGTGGTATTATTACATTGACACATGAGATTCCGTAACTATTATTCACAAACCATCACTGGACCCTCAGGTCTTACTTTAACAAGTAACAAATTACCTCTCCACTTCTTGATTACAGCATTATTCTCAGTTTATTCGTTCATGGTCACTACAGATGAATACCTAACACACTGGGCAACTCCACAATTAGTAACATACACTATTTCTTATCAGTTCACAAGGAACCACCTGGTACCTGGAACTCTCATTCAGGGGTTCAATACTTAACCCGGGATACTATATTTCTGCTAGTTATCCCTCCAAACATGGGCCGACACTGCTCCATGCAATAGATGAAGTACAATCTGCAGGTGGAGTCAGCGGGCACAGTTGTTTACAGCGACCGCCAAGCTGAAGGCTCGCTCGCTAGGTGCACCCAGGGAGGTTGACTCGTAACACACTGGCAGAGTGGTGAGGGCGCTTCCCGGGGGAATCGTGTCCTGGGATTCTAAACGCGCCCTCTTAGAGACAGTCTTCAAGAACCATCTTGCCCATAGGTAGCTATCGACCCTCAGGAGAGTTGCTAACACACCCGCATCTGGAGACGTGGAGGAGGAATCACAGGAGTGAATAATTAACTTCACTATACAAAACATACGTCTGGCACCGGTGCAGACGATAGCTAGATCTCTACTTTACTTGACTCAATTGGCACGGAAGGTACTATGTTAAAACATGAACACTGATATTCACAAAAATGACTAAGTTAAACTGAGTTAATATGGCGGTTTGGAACACACGTGAACATACCTGGAGACGTGGAGGAGGAATCACAGGAGTGATTTTTCCTCGCGCGCCGGCATATATACGGGCCTGAGGGCATATTCCTACTAGAAAGACTAATTTTACTAACAATAGACCCTCTATTCAAAGTAGTCACTGGATACCTAGCTGTGACCGTCAGTGTCACAGATCAGGCTAATTTTCTACATCTATATTCATGATTTAATCGGAGATTGAGTTTGTCAGTAAAGAGGTGAAATGGAGTTATATATGCGTTCGCAACTCTATTGGCCTGACCGCAAACCACATCCCAGGTCAGATGGCCGTTAAGTCTTGGAGAATTTTGAGTTTGACAGGAACTGTTCAGAAGATTAATGACTTTCTTAAATAGACAACTGACACTAACTAAACTATAAACATCAGATTCTCTGGTGTTGGGGCGACAAAATAATATAACTTCAGTAGCGATCAGAAACCCATGGGTATCCCCACGGACGACATAAAATCCGCCACTCTAGCTGGCATACTGAACACTCACTTACTTGACACGTCTTACTAACAATAAGGACAGTTGAAGCGTTCAATACCACTCACAATGGATCTTGAATGTTCCAACTGTAAACAGACATATCTAAGTTGACTCAAAATAAGGGTGTTCTCTCTCACATTCAAATTCATTTTATAGAGAGGTTCGTTTCAGTAAGTCAGAGAAAATGGGATAACGGAGGACTGAGGCGTCTTGAAGTGATGAGAAAACGGACCCCTCAGATGGAGGACTCAAAATAAAAGCAGAGGTACATGTTTTGTGGGCTATTGAGCGTAATATGAATCATTTGATTTTGGCGTTAACTGACGTGTATGACCGTGGTCGTTACAATCAATGCCTTGGGTCAGGTGAATTTCTGACGTCTATTTTTATAATCTAATCAGAGATTGAGCTTGCCAGGAAAAAGTGGAATTACACACGCTGTTAACACTAGTTCTCCCAACATAAGCAAAATTTCTAGACAAGGATCCTCTATGGGTATAGGTTGAGATCTTGGAGATACAAAGTTTGACATGTTCTTTCAGGAGATTAATGGCTTTCTTGAATAGATAACTGACACTAACTGAACTACAAACATCAGATTCTCTGATGTTTGGGCACCAAAATGATCTAATTTCAGTAGTACTCAGTAATTCATGGCTATCCCCAGGGACAATATCATCGGACACCATTCGTACTGGCAGACTCGACACTCGCTTATTTAACAAGTGTTACGAACAATTAAGACAGTTAAAGCTTTCAACATCACTCACAAAGGATCTTGTATGCTTTAACTTTAATCAGACATATCTAAGTTGACTCAAAACAATGGTGTTCTCTCTCATATTCAGATTTACTTTATAGAGAGGTTGGCTTCAGGAACTCAGAGAAAATGGGAAAACGGAGGACTCAGGCATCTTGAAGCGATGAGAAAACGGATGCCTCAGACGGGAGACTCAATAAAGAAGGCACAGCTACATGTTTTGTCGGCTATTGAGCGCAATATGAATCGTCTGATTTTACGTTAATTAACATGTCCGACCGTGGTCATTACACTGTAAGTATAACTGGTTCACTCACATATATAACAAGCACTAATTCCGATGAGAGTAATATTTATGGTTTCGATACCCAACTTAGAGCAATTGTATTCCCGATAACCCATCCATAGTAATGTATGCAATAATCATTAACACAAACAGTCAGGATGAGCACACCAGGCTTACACTGCTGGAGCTGGTATTCAAACAAATGCAGCTCAGTACACTCCGGAGCAGCGGTGTTAGAGAGACCACTCTCCCTTGAATGGTTCCTAGGCTTGTTATGTACTTGGAACTTAATCTCGTTGTATTAAAGACATACTGCATTGGACATCTTGCCAGCAGGCAACAACACACACAGCGTCAGAGAGACGATGGAGACGAGCCAAGGATGTCATGGTCACATTGACGGCTGGTCTGTTTTAAAACTGATGATCATATTATACTTCACGCCCGCAAAACATGTGGATAACTGGTTATTTATCCCTTGGAAGAAACGCGTTTTACACCAAGGCTCCTTGTCCATAAGTCCCGCCCATTTGAACGCAGTTGTCAATACGTTTATTCCACTTTTCCTGGCAATGTTCAATCTCTAATCAGTTTATGTAAATCAACTTAAGTAATTCGCCAGACCCTTGTCAACTGAGGGTCATCTTTGAACGTGTAGTAGTTGATTTGAATGTGATTTTTTTCATTGCGTGAGTAGCCACCTCTGGCAACTCAGGCGTATATAAACCCGTGCGTGAAGGAGGAACAGCCTTCCTTGATGCTTCTATAAATTGTTCTCAGGCATGTTAGCGAGTGTTCCCCGCCGATATAGTCATTCAGTGTTCATGTTGAAACAGTGAAATTGTCATTTACCCAGTGTAAGAATTATTATAACGAAAATGTCGTCGGTCGTTGCTAGACGAATGATTGTTTGTGATTGAGTCATCATCATCCTTCCTTGACGCTTCTACAAATTGTTCTCAGATCCAGTGTGTGGGTTTTTTGAACACCCCACCGACTGCCCGGGGTCGGTGGATACCTAACAGTTAGCTGTATTGGACGATGTCGCCGATTCGGCAGGATTCAAATTGCTCCAGTCTGTGGAAGCCCCTAGGCTCTCGCCATGTGTTAGACTACAACCGACCACAACAACGGTCGTTGAGGTGCCAGTGTTATACCCTGGGACACTCCGTACAGTTATATGAGGATAATTATCTGGAATATAATTATCCTATGTTGGGTAGTGAACCCATGTAGAATTGTTAGCATCAGTATTCACGTGTTATGGGTTGTGAGTGCATCCTCCATATGCACTACCAACAGTTATAGTGAAGTACCATATGTAAGTTTGTCTTGTAGCTGTATGTAATGTAAAGTATCACCAGTAATGGGTGAGAATTAAGAGTACCCACTTGGAATGGCAGATAGGTAAAGCCAAGGAGTTGATCCTTGTAGCTGTGTGTTAATGTAATGTACCACCAGTAGTGTTGTAAGAAGTAGTAAGAGTATCTAAGTGAAATTGCAGATAAGAACATAAGAACATAAGAAAATAAGGAGTCTGCAATAGACCAAGGAGTTGAACCTTGGAGTTGTATGTTAATGACATCTTTTCCCTAATTTGATTTCATATTAATAAACCATTTCTTAGAGTATATTACGGGTATTTTTCTCCCAGTATCTACCTTTATTTCGTCCAAGTGACTTGATACCAGAATTACAGTACCCATGTGCCCTAACCCTCGCCATGCTACCAAAAAAACTGAGGTTATGAAGTAACCATGAAAATAAATATTTAGACAGAACAATTGAAGGAAATAAGACAAGGAAAGAAGTAAGAAATAAGAATAAAAGGGAGGAAGACAATCCCCGCCCTTATAATGGTGTTAGAGTGCCGCCGCCCTTATAAGGAGTGTAAAGTCAAAATACAAAATATCAATAAAAGTCTGTCAAGGGAACGCATGGATCATTCAACACAAAGGTGCCCAGTTACGTTACATCATCATTTGGTACATAGGACGTTCAGCTACTTTAAAACATGAACATTGGATACGAGTCTAGGAGAGAATTCTCATTGGCATTGGAGTCATGAGTTATGAGGTGAAAGAAGATTATTAGAGATTGAAGAAGTGGTGAAACTGAAATACAGTAGGAGTAGAAAGAATCTGGGCTCAACCAGATCGCTTCATCTTATCTATCGTTTTTTATCTTTGTTTTGTTCCCCCGGGTAGTCAGACCTTTGTAATAGTATTGGTTTATTTATATGGTGCAGCTTGTTATACTTATTTCTTTATTTTTTTATATTTGTTTATATATTTATTTATCTATTTATTTATTTTTTATACTGTGGTGGAGTTAGTGAGCCCTCCCTGGTCCTTGTGTGGCTGGGAAGGTAGACACTTTTTTTTTTTGCTATTGCGTTAGTTAAATGTAGACAGTATGGAGAGGCCTGCCAGGTTCTTAACGGAGCTGGTAGGTCATTCATCTTTTATTCTCTCTATTAATGTTTTATGTGTATATTGGGGCAGGAGATGGTTCAATTACTTTATTTCTGGCTGATTTAAACCAACTGTGTTCTTGGAATTCTTCGTTATCTTTATTATTTATCCAGTTTTGGTAAGTTTCTGTGTTGAGTTCAGTCACTTTGTTGCAAATATTTGCGTCTTTTTTGTGTATTTCTACATTGATTGCTAGGAGGTTTGCTCTCTGTTCATTATTGATGTGCTCTGTATATTTTATGTTATATATAAATCTGAGGGCTATAATTTGTACTGTTTGTAACCTTTTAATGCTCGTTTTACTAAGGGTGTTTAATGGGAAGGGTGGGTAGCCCACAATTGATTTGACAAGGGCTATATAAATCATTCTTTTGTTATTTATGTTAAGGTTCTTAAAACGTTTTATTTTTTATAATCTCATTTTTGCCTGTCGTTCTTTATCTTTTATGTACGTTATATATCCTCTTTTAGTTAGTTTTAGTCCAAGCATTCTGCCTTCAGTGTCGTATGGGTACAGTTCCTGGTCGACTATTACTGGACTTGTTTTGATCTTGGCTATTGGTATTATCTTGAATTTGTTCCTATTTGTCCCGATTTTCCATTTTTTTCAAAGTCCTTTATGTTTTTTATTCCTGATGCCGTGTAACGTGCCATTAATTGGGTTGATTTTCCTGGGTATGATACTATTTGAGTAATATCATCAGCAAACATTACATATTCGCTAAAGGGGGTTGGTTGTGGTGTATCTGAGGTATATATTGTATATAGTGTTGGAGAAAGGCATCCTCCTTGAGGTACTCCACTCTCGAGATTAAACATAGTTCCCATAAAGTTTCCAATTTGAATTTGTGCTCTCCAATTATCTAAATAATCACACAATATTCTTAGCAAGTGTTCGTTAAGTCCCAATTTTAATACTTTATATTTTAAGCCCAAATGCCAAACTTTATCAATAGAAACGTTTCCCTTAAAATTATATTGATCTGGTTACCCTTACTTTTTTCTATTGCAATTATTTCCGTTATTGTAGCTATTGCAGTTAGGGTATTTCTATTGGGCATAAATCCATGTTGTCTATTGTTTGTTTTTCCCATGTTGTGTTAAAAGGGTTATAAGTCTTGAATTTAAAATTTTTTCCAGTAGTTTCCCGGTAATTATAATTTCTAATAAAGATATTGGCCTGTAGTTTAATATTTCCTTGTTGTCCTTACCCTCCTTGGGAATAAATAAAATTTTTGCATATTTTAGTTTGTCTGGAAAGTAACCCGTTATTAAGCATGCGTTATTAATGTTTAATAGTGTTTTTAAGATGTTTTCAGGTAGATTCATGATCATATTTCGTGTAATACCTGTGAGACCAGGGACCTTTTCTTTAAACTTCCTCAGACAGTGCATCATTTCTCCCATAGTTATTATTTGATTATTAGGTAATATGTTATAATCTATATATTGCCTTGGGGTGATTCTATGTATGTGTCTTCCCATTTCATCGTCTATCCTTCGTGTTCACTATCAAAATCTTCATTTTCCTCATCTGATATTTTAAAAACTTTTATCAATTTCCTTTTGAATGCTGACTCTTGTTCATTTTCCTCGTACAGTTTTGTTCCATTTTGGTCTTTAATGTATGGTGTTTCTTGCTTGTTATGCCCCATCATCTTGTTTATGGAAGTCCAAAATCTGTAGTGCTGTCTGTGTCGTATATAGCCATCTGTTACTGCCGTGTCTTTCCATATACCTGTTTATTTCATGGTTTGGATTAATTTAACGTAAACTGATAGTCTATTGTTGGGTAATGTTCTGAAGTGTGAAATAGGAGTGTGTTTGGTTATAAATGTTTTTATTGCTGAGTGCAGTCTGCCAATTTCTGAGTCTGAGACTCCTCGTCTTGACTAGTATTGGGGATTGCTGGCCACTTCGCCTTTGGGCTATTTCGGCCGGAGCTGATGTCTTCTTTCTTCTTCTTGAGGTTTCTTCTTCTAGTCTTGGTCTTCTTTCTTGCTACAACTAATCTGATGTTCTTGTTTCTTCTTTTCTTGTTATTCTTGTGTTCTTCTTGTTCTTGGTATTTTGGTTTCTTCTTTCTTCTTGTTGTTTTATTTGGGATGAATTATGGTATGAGTGAGTGATACGATAGTGAGTTACTAACAGACCAGATGAAATGCCCGGTCAGGTGACTAGTTTCTCTGTGATTTTTTTTTTTGTTTTGTTTTATTGTCTTTTGTAGCCCGTGTCTTTTTGTTTGAATATGTGTTGGTAGGTGTCAGTTTTACTTGGTATATGTGCGTGTTGTATGTAATGGAAAGGTTTGTGATATGTCTCTCATGTTGTATGTTTAAATTTTTGTTTTATTCATTTTTATTTGCTTTAGGGCATGGTTACATACATATTATAAATATAAAAAGAGTTCATGCGTGTGTCATTCACAACATGCCGATAAGACGGGTCTCCTTGAGGAAGATTATTACAGCGTCACTTATGGTGACATCATCTTGCAATATATTGGGTACAGTAAGCACGAAGCCTCGCTCGGCAGCTAGGATCACCAGCTGCCGGCGTTCTGGTTCGTACTGGCTGCACTCCGTCAGAATGTGTCGGATAGAAAGAATTTTGATGCACGTGGCACAGATAGGTGGAAAGGAGTTGTCTAAATAGGCTTTTAGGTGGGTCAGATAGGTACAATTTAACCTTAGTCTGGCGAGAACCACCTCTTCCCTCCTATTCTTTCTGCATGCTGAAAGCCAGTTTCCTATGTTAGTCTTCCAGTTGTTGTGAAGATCTAGCCTCGTCCAATCACGTTGCCACTTCCCTGTTGTATATGTCTTCCCCAAGGAGAGACACGACTGACGCTCCCAGGGTACATTGGTTGTCTCCCTGAGACCCACAGTCGGTTTTGCTAGTTTGTCTGCCTGTTCATTGCCCCGAATGTTGCAATGCCCAGGCACCCATATCAGCATAATATTCTTGGCACACTCATGTAGTTTATTAATAATGTTGCCCTGTATCTCATTGCTGGTAGTGTCACCACCTTGAATTGCTTTAAGAGCTGACATGGAATCTGAAATGACAGCAACATCATTGACATCGCTTGTTATTGCAATGTCAATGGCTCTACTTATTGCAAACATCTCTGCAGTGAATATGGTTGTATGCCGCGGCAGGCGGGAGCTCCACTCCCCGTCTCTGCTCCAGATACCGGCTCCAACGTTGTCGTCAGTCTTGGACCCGTCGGTGTACACGTGAGTATAGGCGCTATATCCTTCCAGAAATTGATAGAAAAGTTGCTTCAGGAGCTCGGGATGAAGGTCATTCTTCCCTCCTGGAAGCCACGATGTTTCCACATGGAAGTTGGGGTTCTCCCATGGCGGACACAACGGTGGAACGTATCTATCAACGTCTTCGAAGTGGATACCAGCTCCCTGGCACAAGGTCTGGAGGCGGACAACCGAGGACGGGGACCTACGCAGCTGCAGGAAACGGAATTTAGCAACAGCACACCAACCTGGGTGGGCTGTGCCGCGCCTCCTAGCCGCACTCAACCCGTACCTTAGCGTCAACATGTCCCTCCTGATGTGGAGTGGAGGGACATGGGCCTCCACCTGTAGTCTTTCTACACGTGTACACCTGTAAGCACCCAGACATAGACGAAGGCATCGGTTCTGTATTCTGGTTAGCTTTGCGAGTGTGGAGTCGCATGCAGAAGCATACAACTGGCATCCATAATCAAGTTTTGATCTGATCAGGGTCTTATACACCATTAATAAAGATTTCCTATCGGCTCCCCATGTAGTACCTGATAAAACTTTCAGGATGTTTGTGACTTTAATACATCTACTTTCAAGCTCATTAATGTGGTTTTTCCACGTTAATTTCCGGTCAAAATGAACACCGAGAAATTTTACTGAAGTCTGAAATTTAATAGGAGTATCATTTAATTTTAATACTGGATTATTAATGTTACGTTTCTTAGTGAAGACTACTCCTACTGTCTTCTCAACTGAAAACCTAAATCCCCATTGTATTGCCCACTGTTCAGCGGCTTTTAGGCCGGCCTGCACCCTTTGTGCAGATAGTCTCTCAACCCGAGAGGAGCGCCATATTGCGCAATCGTCAGCAAACAAGGAGAATTTGAGGTCACTTAAGCTGGGTGCTGGTGATAGGAAATCATTAATCATTATGATAAATAATATTGGGCCCAAAACGCTGCCTTGTGGAACTCCGTTTTCTAGGACAAATGTGTCTGACTTAACGTTACCTTTTAATTTGACGGAAAAAGTTCTGTCTTGCAAAAAATTTCTAATGAAAATTGGCAAATTACCTCTCAGACCCAAGGCCTGGAGCTTCATCATGAGGCCAGTCCGCCATGTCATGTCGAAAGCTTTTTCTATGTCTAGGAATACTGCAATTCGTGTTTCTTTACTGCAAAGAGCTTTTGAGATGTCAGTTTCAAGACTTATTAAATGATCTAGTGTGCTTCTACCTTGGCGGAAACCACACTGTCGATCACTCAATAAGTTGTTACTTTCCAAAAAATACGTTAGCCTACGCTTTATCATACGTTCCATGACCTTACACAGACAGTTTGTGAGCGAAATCGGACGGAATGAGTTGGTGTTGGTAGGGCATTTGTCCCTCTTTGGGATCGGTACGACATGGGCAAAGTGCCATGAGTTTGGAAACGTTCTGGACGTCCAGATCTCATTGAACACTTCTAGCAATTTGTCCAGGTTTCCTTGGTCAAGGTGCTTAATCATCTCGTATCGTATACCGTCAGGTCCAGGAGTAGAGCCCTTGCCCTTATTTAAAGCAAAGGAAAGTTCCTCTGGGGAAAATGCTCGGTTGTAGTCTTGTTCGTCCCCGTTCTCGAAGTCGAGATGCACGAGCTCGGCACGATCACGGAACACACCGAAGCGTGGATCATGATTGGTGGAGCTACTGGCATCTGCGAACTTCTGGCCTAGGGCGTTGGCAATGGCCTGGGGTTCGTCGAGAAGCCGCCCTCCACTACTCACCTGTGGGATAAAAGTCCTTCCTCCGTTTGATCTGACCCGGTTTATAGCCGACCATACCTCAGAGGAAGGGGTATCCTTGTTAATAGTGGAGACGAATGCCCGCCAAGACTCTCTCTTGCACTCCCCGAGAACCCTCCTAGCCTTAGCTCTAGCTTTTTTATATTCAATTAGGTTTTCAATAGATGGAATTCTGTTGAATAAACGGCATCGCCTATTTCGCTCACAAACCACTCGTCGGCAGTCTGGTGTCCGCCATGGAACTCCAGGCTTGTGGGTTGTTGCAGAAGTCTTAGGAATTGTTAAATCTGCTGCGTGTATTATAGCTTGTTCTATGTGTGACATTTTGGTGTTGATATCTTCTCCAATGGTGTCTATACGAACGGCTCCTGAGTAGGCCCCCCAGTCTGCTTTCCTAAGGTTGTAGCGCACCTCGGGAGTAGCCGTTGGGGCGCCACACTCATAAGAAATGCAGATCGGAAAATGGTCGCTACCCAGGGAGTCGTCGTATGTAGAAAATTTACAGTCTAATAGCAAGGAAGCATCAACTATAGAGAGATCTATAGCTGAGGCTGAGCCAAATCGTTCGTCCACTCGAGTCGCACTACCGTCATTCAGAAGAGACAAGTTGGAGTTGAGTATAGCTGCAGCCACCTGCTCTCCCCTCCCGTCACTCCGGATACTGCCCCACCGCAAATGGCGAGCATTGAGGTCTCCGAGGATCATTTTTTTTCCTGGCAGTTGGTTAAATAGCTCCTCAAGCTCACCCTCGTCAATGAGCCCGCCCGGAGGACAGTATAGTGAGCAGACGGCAACATAGCCAGACCGAAACTTGACTCTGCACGCCACAGCCTGCAGGTTCACGCTCAGGTTGACTCTTTGTTGAGCGAATTCACTCCTAATATATAGGGCTACCCCCCTTAGGTTGTCTTCCCTGTAGGACGTGTAGTTGTCAAATACAGGTGGGTCGTCCTGACCCGCAAGTAGCGTCTCTTGTAGGCAAAAAACGTCTGGCCGGAATAATGACTTTAGTAAATGAAATTGAGCATTTTTATTCCTAGCACCTCTGCAATTCCACTGGATGATATTGAATTTTAAGTCTGAGAGTTGGTATGGCCAGCGTTTTGGGTTTTGTTTTTCTTTGCTCTTGTTTCTGGGGGGGAATTGTGTGCCGGGGTATGTTCCCTCGTATTACATGAGCAGTCTCCTGGCTCCAAAAAGTCAGTTCTCTGCTCGGCAGGGGCTCCCTGCCCCCGGTGTGTTTCAACAATGCCAAACAAAGGTTGTGGTGAGGAGTCTCTTGTCATGCTTTCGATAGATAGCGACCTTTTCCTTACCTGGGGGTAGACAAGGTCGACAGTCTGCTTAAGTTTTGTAGTCTCGTTTAACTTGTTTTTAGTGTTAGTCTCGTTAGTAGTCATAGTTGTCTTTGAGTTTTCGTCGTTGGCGTCTGTGGTTGGATATCCGGTGAGTGTGGAATCAGTTTGTGTTGCAATGGTCCTGGTCTCAGTCTGTGTTCCAGTGGTGCACATTTTGGGAGGTGAGGTGTTTTTGGTTACAGCGGATGCGAAGGACATTCCAGGTGTTGGTGTCTGCAAGGACATCTCCACCTGCTTCCTAGCCTCCTTGTAGTCCAAATTAGTCTCTGCTCTCACCTTACTGATCTCATACTCCCTCAGGTAGGAAGGGCACTTCCTGTCTGAGGCAGCATGACGACCCGAACAGTGGTAGCATATTTCCTCTGTTTGTGTGCAGTCATCTTCCCTGTGTCAGCTTTGAGCACATTTACAGCATACATGGGTGTTACGGCAGGCCTTACCAGTGTGTTCAAACCTTTGGCAGTTGAAGCATCGCATGGGAAATGGAATGTAAGTTTTTGTTTGGACTCTCTCATATCCTACCAATACATGAGTGGGCCTAACAAGTCCATCAAAAGTCAGTACAGCAGTGGTTGATCGTTTTCTTTCTCCGTCTGCGGTCCTCCTATTAAAGACGAAGGCATCGACGACTCCTTGATCTTTCATGTGGTACTTGATTTCGTCATTACTCATTCCCTGGAATTCGTAGCTGTTAACTACAGCCTTACAGGTATTGAGAAATGCTGGGATATACGGTTCCACTATAGTTGAATGAAAGGTTTTCAGATTCAAGACGTCCCTCATTTGCTTTGCGTCTTTAACAGTAACTTGGAGTTGGCCATTTCTTGTCTTTCGGACTTTCACCACGTCCACTATTTGATCTTTAATGGCCTTCTGGATAATGAACCCATTAATTTTGTCAAACGAGGTGGACGTGTCAACAGTCCGAAAGTGGATTACTCTGGCCTTCTCTGTTGATATTTCAATGGTACGTCTTTGTTGGATGTTTTGGTCGGTGGTCGATGCATTGTCTTTGTCTGTCAGTGGTCTTGGCAGTCTTGGGTCATTTTGATTGGTCTCCCGCCTCAGCTTGTCCCTGCCTGGACGAGTAGAGGGGGGCTTGTTGTTTCCCCTCCCAGGGGGCATGGTTGGGGTGGCTGGGTACAGTTTTAATTGGTTTTTTACATGTACTGTGAATTAGTTTGTGCACTAAGGTTATTGAAGGCCCTTATTGCAAAAAAAAAAACTCTTTCCTAAGGGCGACCCCCGCACAGTGGTGTGTCTGCACTATCACGGACGTCACTGCTGGATTGGCCCAGGTTTTTCCCCGACCCCCACTGGATACGCACAATCCCACTCTGTGAGGTGTGCACCACTGGGGGGGCTTTAGCACGAATACTGAAGTATTAAAAATCAGCAGGTGCCTCGGCCAGGGTAAGTAATAGAAAAATAATGTGGAGAGAGAAAGCCCTCCTACCACGTCAGGAAGGACAACAGTTGGCGCTTCCTCCGCAGTTGTGTGGGTCACTCACACTAACTGTGGGGAGGGAAGGCTAATGTCGTCAGTCCTGAACGTTCGTGAGGTGTCAAAAATTTAAGAAAAGTGAGCTGAGTCACTTTTATATATATGTAATTGCTGTTTAACAGCGAGGATCAGTGCATGTGCACAGGGATCCGGGTAGATGTGGAGTTTTGGAACGGTGGAGTATATACTGTTCAACCGTTACGGGTCAGTTGCTGTTCCCGTGGTTGGTGTATCTCCTCTGGTGTCCAGTCAGCCTCTGTCCTCGTCTTTCTTACACTCGTTATATACGCCACGATGCAACATCAAGAACTTATGTACATATTCATTTAATTCAGTTGCTATATACTGGGCAATGAAAATCAGGGCTGTGAGCTAGGTCAATTTCTTAAGGCTATTGTTTACAATATAATCAGTGTTTGAGCTTGCAATGCAATAATTAAAGTGCAAAAAAGTGCGTAGACTGGCATTCGCACTTTGGGCAGAGTCAGCAAAACCCCCACAGGTGTCTATTGACGCCAGGCCATTCGAATTTCAGACATTGTGCAGTTGACAGGTTTATCTCAAATGATTAATGACTTTCTTAAATACAAAACTGACAATACTTTCATGATTTCAGTGGCGAGTAGAACTTTTGTATGTCTCACATTGAGGGAATAGGATTCTCACCTCTATTACAAACTCTACACACAACTTGCTTGACAATTTTACTGAAGGTAAATACAGTTGAAGCTTTCAACAACACTGACAATGGATCTTGAATGTTTCAGCTGCAAGCAAGTATATATAACTTACAGCAACACATACGCATTCATTCGTAAATTTAAATATAAAACCACAACATGGATTTCTTAACATTCTGAAAGCGACGATAGAGAAGGCAGACGTCTCACTCTACTGAAGCTGACGACAGAAAATGTATTTCTCGGTTGGGGGACTTAAGAAACAAGTTATAGCTACATGTTTTATGGGTTATTGAGCGAAAAATACATCATCTAATTTTAGGTTAACTAACATGGATGACTGTGGTCAGTACAATTTCATATGTCATAAATGATGATTTCACAAGAAATGGGTATGCCAATCTGAGTACTTGTGATCATATATATTGTAGTGGATACTCTCCCCTGCAATTGCCGCTGACCAGCCGATCACAGCGCAGTCAGACAGCTAGGCTTGGCAGAAAAAATCGCGGTGGTCGGCCAGCAGCGACGTTCACTTCCGGAGGACTAGTGTATATAAGCCCCCAGCCTCGCCGTGAAGTCCACTCGAGTGATCGGACCTCTCTTCAGACCCCTCACCGGTAAAGCCAGCCAGCCAGACTTTGTTATCCAACTGTTGACGACCGGACCGAAACCGACACTCACCTTTAACGAGGGAACACAGAATCTTCTCTGGAGGACTCAGTAGAGGGAACACCCTTACTGTGTTACACCGACTGGTCTGGGAGTACTCTAAGACAAGGGCGGCGCAGTTTGGACACCCTGCAGCATCAAACGACCGTCACCGAACTACCCCACGAGCGATCAGGATTGTCAACACTAGCTAGTCCTCCCTACAGGCAGTGTGAGTGACCCACACTCCTGCTGGAGGGCGGCTATAGCGTGGCGGTCCTGACGTGGTTTGGGGACCTGCACCCCTCATAGGTGTATTCGTCCTCGGGTTCCCCCTGTAACTGTTCACCTCCCTCCCAGGAGATAGTGAACACTGGAGGGGGACAGGAGCAGAACCTATCCCTCCGCCGAGCCTTCCTGGGTAACCGTGATCGTGCGGGTCCACCGAGGAAGAGGGTCGCATTCCTGAACCCTTAACCCCCTGAATAGGTACACTAGCTCACACCTATAAGTGGGCAAATAAAAACACTAGGAAAGTAGGCTCCCCTAACGGGTCTTCTGGGAGAGAGACATTGGAACCATCCAACGACCACTCGACCATCAAGCGGCGGTGGGGGGTGGAAGGGGGGTGTTGAAATTCCTTTGTTAGGTTACTCTCCCGGAATAGGTAGGACACAAACTTCGCCCCACGTAACGGTGGCCTTACTGGACGGACGGAAAAAAGGACGACCCAAGCATGACAAAGACAACGAGTAACAGGATTCGGGTGCGCTCCCTCCGCGGGGGCGTATCCGAAAAACGCAAAGAAGAACTAGGCACTATCTTATGTGCCAACCTCAACATCAAGTTCGCGGCCCTCATCGAAGCAAGAGACTCAAACATAGTTCTCTGCTTAGAAGAAAAAGATGTCGACCTTATGCTTGCCACAGATGCTGTAAAAAATCTGAAGAGGGAGAACTTTGAAATAGTTGTACCACTCCAAGTAAGAGGGAGGAAATCCAAAGTAATGAAGAGGGTGGACAAGTTCATCACGCAGAAGACACCAAGCTACATCGTAAATGAAATAGAAGAGCGAAACACCTGGGCAAAAGTGGAGGAGGTAGTGTCAATGCCAAATGCACCAACTATGATGAAGATCAGATTCACTGAGATCTCCATGGCTCAGAAGGCGATGGAAAGCGGTATAAGCATATCACACTATCATATACCGAAACACCAAATAGAAAAGGAAGAATTTTACCCAATAACACCATGCTGGACATGCCATAAGTACAACCATACCTCAGCCAGCTGCCCTGAAAAGGACAAAAAGTACTGCTCTGAATATACGGCACAGACAAGGATAAGCCCAAATGCCTAAACTGCAAAGGGGATCACTTAACACTGGCAGCCCGGTGCCCCACAAGAAAATAAACAATAAAAGACCAAAAAGAGAAAAAAAGGCCAATAAGAAAATGGTACTAGACACAAACAAGACCTATGCAGCCATTGCAAAACTTCAGGACACAACAAAAAAAGCCCTGGAAAAATCAAAAGAAGTGCAACGAACTCAAGCCACCTACCTTAAACTTAACGAAGGCCTCCCATTCACAATAGTTTTGTAACTAACACTCCTTTGTATGAACCCAAGAATTTTGTTAGCCTTGTCTCGAACAACTATGCATTGATGTCTTGCTTTAAGATTCTTACTTATCATTACTCCTAAATCTTTCTCACATTCGGATTTCTCTATAACAACGTTTTTCAACTAATATCAGGTTTCTCTGTTTACATCTCCTATACTAAGTACTTTCTATTTGTCTACATTAAATTTCATCTGCCATCTTCAGACCGTGCGAAAAATTTGTTTTGATCCTCCTGTAGTTTTTCGAAATCCTCGTCAGATTTAATTACACGCCCTATTTTGGTGTCGTCAGTAAATTGACTTATGTTGTTGTTTATGCCTATATCTATGTCGTTTATGTATATAATAAATAGTAATGGCCCAAGTACTGAGGCTTAGGGTACTCCACTAGTAACGTTACCCCAAACGGATTTAATGCTGTTAATGCTTACTTGCTGTTTCCTGCCCTGAAACCACGCCCTAATCCATTTTAGAATATCTCCTCCAATTCCACGAGCCTCCACTTTTCTTATCAGTCTTTCGTGGGGGACTCTGTCAAAGGCTTTGGTAAAATCGAGGTATCATAATCATGTCCGTAATCCACTGATTTGAAAATAGTTGAAATGGACGCTCACTTGTGAAGCCATGTTGGGAATCATTGATCAACTTGTGTTTCTCAAGGTGATTTCGAGTAGAGTTTGAAATTATTGCCTCCATTTTTGAGGTAGTAGGTAGTAGGCAGCCACCAAACAGGGAGGTACTACCGCCTGGGAAGGTATTGGAAGCATAATGTGTTATCTAATGGTAGACCCTGCTGCCATATGGCATCACAAAAATTGTGACCAAGTTTCCAAGTTGCTGATCTGACTTTCTGCCTCATTTACACACAATTTCAGGGTCTCAATTGTTTCTCTTACTTTGACAACACAACATACATACAGCGTTTCTCACTATTTTTTTTTCACTTTTGTATTTCTTTATAGTTCTTTATTATTATTACAGAATTATTATTATTATTATCATTATTTTATTTTACTTTTTATTATAAATTTTATTTACGATGAATAATTATTACATTTTCGATTCCCAGGCCCCGATGTGGGTCAGTGACCTGTGCCTGGGTGGGCTAATCCCCGTTAAAAAATAAATAAATAAATAAATAAATAATAATAATAATAATAATAATAATAATAATAATAATAATAATTTGCCTACAATTGATGTTAAACTTATTGGACGGTAGTTAGAGGATAGTGATCTATCTCCCTTCTTGAAAATCGGTATATCATTCTGTATCCTCCAGGGTTCTGGTACTACACCCGTTTTTAATGACATATTAAAGAAATTTGCAAATGGCATGCTAAGTTCGTTTAATACTCTGGCAAATATCTCATCGGGACCTGTTGACTTATTAGGCTTTAGTTTGTCTATTTGTTTACTAACATCATTACTAGTCATTACTATCTCGCTTAATCATTTTTCTTCATTATCTTTGTATATACGTCGTTGGTGTCTCGGTTATTGTCATATTATGGAATAAGTTATGTTTGTGTTTACCTTTACTCTAAATGTTCTCTTGTTCTAATTGGGTTTTGTTTTGTTCTGTTGCAGATGTATATGGATTTATGAGTTGAATAAAGCCTTGATCACTGAAGATGTTTGATCTCATACGACAGGTATCATGTTTAAATTTTCGGTGGTGAAAACTGCTGAAAAATATCTGTTCAGATTATTGCTAATTTCTCCGTCGTTATAAGTTAGGTCACCGTTATCTGACTGTATTGGTTGACTTCGCCTCCCTTGCTACCACGATTTCTATAGCCTTCCTTTGTCCAATAAAATTCTTTCAACAATTATTTATCTATTTTTACTTGATCTGAGTTTACTTTATGGTATATTCTGCCCTTGTGCATTAAGTAACTCATTATTTAAATTGTTATGGACTTGTTAACCTCAGATCTCGTGGTCAGATCACCCTCAACGTCATATTTTGTGAGGTTATTGTTGCCAGGTCAGCAGGTAAAGTGAAGTCGTCCTCTATAGGTACATTGTGTGAGGTCACCTCACGTGAGGTCATGTAATTCACCCCTCAGCGTGATACCCCTTCTCTCAGCTGCCTTTTAAGACTATCAAAGTTTGCCCTTGCGAGTGACATTAAGAGGTCCTCCCCAACCTGCTGTATGGCAGCGGTACTTGAAAACTTTCACCGACGTTGTCTACGTTCTATCCTCCAAGTTCGCTGGGAAGACAAGAGAACAAATGCCAGTACATCTTTCTGACACCAACTATAGGAGCATCGAGTCTACCATTATCCATGAACAACTACGTTGGACTAGCCTTGTTACCCGCTTGGACGACAGTAGACTGCCAAAGCAGCTACTTTACAGTCACCCAATGAATAGTAAAAGTAATACTAGCATGCAACTGAAAATGTATAAGGATAGTCTTAAGGCAAACCTGAAAAGTGCCAAATCGACCTCCTCACCTGGGAGACGATTACTCCACACCGTAACACTTGGAGGAGCACCACACAAGAAGGTGCCAATACTTTCGAGTGAGCCCGACTGCATAAGGAGGAAGACCAGCGCCAACGCCGGATAGATGCTATTGCCGCCCCTCCCGCACTAGATGTAGCCCCCCCCCCCACAAGTGCAACAGGTACCCCTGTATGTACGTTCCTGCCTGTCCCGTACTGGCCTCTTTAGTCACCTCAGAAAGCACCAACGTAAGTGACATCCTTAATAACTCGAACCATTGTATCATAGCTGGATGATCATCATACTTGATTCCGAGTGACAACAAAGTAGTATAGTAGTAGTAGTGTGTGTGTGTGTGTGTGTGTATGTGTGTGTGTGTGTGTGTGTGTGTGTGTGTGTGTGTGTGTGTTGTTAGGAACCGTCTTTATTTGGTAACGTAAGTAACATGACTTACTCACTGTATGTTTTCAATATATTATTTTAAATAATCTTTTATTATTTCATAACCTGATCTGTGTTTATTGTTTCATGCACTCTTATATTGGGTGATAAAGTATGATGTTATATTTAGAATGATATTAATGATTGTAAGGGTACGTGTTGGGAATGCTGGGCATATCGATGTTCTTTTGTTTTGAGGTTTATGCCGGAGTATGTGGAATGGTGGAACAATCTCTCTCTACTCTCAGCTCTAACTGGGAACAGACACTCCGAGTTTTATCCTTCCACTGCCTTCTTGCTTCTATCTGAGGTGCACTGGAGGGTTTTCGGGTGATCCTGTGTATATGGAGGTTCTGGTTGCTGCTGTGTATGCGGTAAGACTGTTGTTTCCAGGTTAATATAGGATTTTGCCCTAAGTGTTCTCAGGTAGAAGTGTTTGTTACTCAGTGTTAATTACTTGTGTATTGTTTCTTCTAATGGTATTTACCCAGTTCATACATGTATTGGCCCTAAATATTCTTGGGTAGGAGTGTTTGTAATTTTGGTGTTCTTGTGCATAAGACATGTAAATATATAAGATAAGGAATAATCAAGTTTATTTTTATTTAAGCTGTTTCAATAACGCTGGACCACCTTTCATTAATTATTTTGTCACATTGATATAACTTTGAGTGACTTACAGGGTATGTCTAAAAATAAATATGGTCATTTGGTGCAGAGTTTCCATGGGAGCTTACGTAATTTGTGTTAGGTCACTGTCCCAGTGCTGGAATGTTGGTCTTAAATATATAAAAGGGAAGTTATCATAATAGTGTGTGTGTGTGTGTGTGTGTGTGGCAACAAGCCTCCATAAGAAGTTTTAATACTAAGCATCTGGAGGATCCAGCGGTAGCACTTGATTTCAAAGACCAGCTTGAACATGGGCTGATAAGTAACCAGACAATGAACAACACAAATCCCAGTGCTGAATGGGGTATTATCGACATTTTCATGACAAAAAAACTGTAGAGTGACCCTAGGCCAGATCGAAAGAATACACCAGGACTGGTTTGATGAAAGTGACCCAGAAATCAATGTACCCATCAATGATAAATGTGCTGCTTTAAATGACTGGATGAACAACCCTCAGTCTCGGACCAAAGCTGATACCTTCTGCAAGAAGAAAGCGGCGGTCTATTGCGAATTTCACAATCTAAAGAACGACTGGTTTAAAAATAAGGCATGTGAACTAAAAAAAATGCAGATCAACACAAGATGCAAAATTTTTTCAATTCCATATATTTTATGGGCCAATCACTCATGGCGAAACCCCCATCCGCTCATCCGATGGTAACTCCCTAATTAAAGACGACAAAGGCATCCTTCAGCGCTGGAAAGAGCTGACCACCCAACAGGTCCCTCAGCATCCGGAGCTGACCCATCTCAGCTATCCTTCATCGCTGGCTGGGGTAGCTTCTGCCATCAAACAGATGAAGAATATCAAAGCGTCAGAACCCAATGAAATCACAGCAGAGGTGTATAAAGCAGGAGGACCTCTGCTTGCCAGCCGTCTCCACTCTCTCCTGAGAATATATGGGAAAGGAAGAAATCTCCCAAGCTCTTAAAGACGCATCGTCAATATTTATAAGAACATGGGAGGCAAGTCAGACTGTGGCAACTACCGCAGGGTTTCACTGCTGTCCGTAGCTGGCAAGATTATCCCCCCCGAGTCCCCCTCAAGAGACTTCTTCCTGAGACGGAGAACTTCCTCCAAGAATCTCAATGTGGCTTTAGACCATCACGCAGCACCACTGACATGATCATTGTTGCCCGCCAGATACAAGAAAAGTGCAAAGAACAGCGTTGTGACCTGTGCATGGCATTCACGACCTACCCAAGGCCTTCGACTCGGTGGACTCTCAGCCATTTTGGCTGCCCACCAAAATTCATTGTCATTGTGAGGCAACTCCACGATGGCATGCACGGCAGTGTCCTGCACGACGGCACCCAGTCCGAGTTCTTCCCCATCCAAACAGGGGTAAAATAAAGATGTGTACTGGCACCAACTCTATTCCATTTTCTTGGCTGCCTTCCTTATTTGTGCCAGTGCCAATTTAGCCTGTTGGGTGAACATCCAGTACCGGATGAAGGGCCTTTTCAACATATGACGATTCCAGGCAGGAACAAAGGTGTCGGCAGCTTCCATTATTGAACCTCAGTATGCAGATGACCTCACCCTTCTTACTCACACTGAATGCGACCTACAGGAGATCTTGAACACCTATGCAGTTGAATATGCATACTTCGGCCTTGAGGTGAATGTACATAAGACTCAGATTCTCTTTCAGCCTGGTTCAGCCACACCTCCACCATCCATCCATCTTAACGGTACTACCCTCTCTAATGTTACCCACTTTTAGTATCTCGGCTCCCACCTGTCCACCACCGTGGACATCGATGTAAACATTCAACTTCGGATCAGATGTGCATCTCAAGCCTTTGGCAGACTCCGAAACCCTGTCTTCAGCTGAAAGGAGCCGAAATTATCTACAAAGTTACATGTATATCGAGCAGTGGTCCTCCCCACCCTACTATATGGCAGGGAGACATGGGTCACATACATGAGTCACCTCAAGGCACTTGAAAAGTTCACCAACGTAGTCTACGTTCCATCTTCCGAGTTCGCTGGGAAGACAATAGAACAAATGTCAGTATTCTCGTTAACACCAACTGTAGGAGCATCAAGGATACCATTATTCGTGAACAACTACGTTGGACTGACCGTGGTACCCGCTTGGACGACAGTAGATTGCCAAAGCAGCTACTTTACATTCACCTAACAAATAGTAAATGTAATGCTGGCGGGCAACCGAAAAGGTATAAGGATAGTCTTAAGACAAAACTGAAAAAAAGTGTCAAATCGACCCCCTCACCTGGGAGAGGATTACCCCACGAGAAAGTATCAATTCATTCGAGTTAGTCTGACTGAATACCGAAGCAGACAAACGCCAACGCAGGAAAGATGCTGCCGCCGTCCCTTCTGCACTACAGGTAGATGTAACCCTCATATCAATGTATCATAGCTGGATGATCGTCATACTCGATTCCGAGTGACAGTAAAGTAGTAGTAATAGTAGTTTGTTAATGTGTCCTGTAATTCTTCACTACTCTTTACTAATAGTCCTCAATATATACACAGCAATAACTAAAAAAAAGTTTTTACAATAGTGCAAATGCTTTTTATGGACCGGGAAACACTTCGTAAAGGTAGATCTTATCACACCTCACGCAATAAGTAATATATTCCTTATATGTGATAATGTTACGGATAATTTTTTTATTACTAATTCTCTGTTTATCAAAATAAGACATGACTTAGGTATAGACGCAGTGAGAGTTGTGGCTGTGATAGGAGTGTTTCAGATATAGGGCGTTACTTCACTTCAGTAGGCAGTCATTGTTGGAGAAAGTTTTCGCGGTAATAGTATCATCTGTTACCCCCATCCCTTGTTCAGCTGAGTGTACATTAACTTCATTCATTTCATACCTATTTTTACTTTCTTTCTTTGGTTGCTGTTGTTGAACCTTGACCGCCCTGACAACGGTTGTGGTGACAGTGGTTTGTATCTTGAACACATCCAGCGTCATCTTGGAGAGTCGGTGGTGTAGCCTGGTCCAAGAAGTGTTAGTGGTGACGGTAGTGACAAGGTTGGTGTTGGCCCATACCTTCGCCAGCCTCTCGCATCCTAGCATCATCACAGCCAACCCGGCCAGCGTCACCAGCATGAGGAACACTGTCATAAGGCTGGTAAGTGTGAACGCCTGCAGGCTGTCTGCATTACTACAATCCCTGGGTCTGGGCCGCCAACGTCGCCAGTATCTATGGGATATTCCTGTGTCCCGCAACCGTAAAATGCTGTTGAGAGACAATGTATTAGAACCTTTATGAGCACATCAGCAGAATTAAACTTTGGTCAGGAGTGAGTCTCAAAAGATACTGGTTGATGCTTTGGCATGAGGCACCAGTTTCCTTGAGTCTAACTAGCCGTATTCTTGGTTTACACCTGCTAATTATATGTTTGTAGACATTTCAGTAAACTCTTGATAATTCCTTAGTATATGGTATACAAAATCAGGAAATTAATACAACTATTCAGTTTATGTGGATGATAACTACTGTATATAGTTTGAAGACTTCCACAGTCTGGCAAATGACTTTTTTTTAGCTAAATGGTAGAACTGGGTCCTCAATTATACAACATGTACAACACTGCCATCCTCAACATCCGCCTTCCTGTCACTTTACGTCCACCTGCTGTGGAAACAACACTAAAACTAGAATATTGCTCGACGCCTGGAACATTCGTAACATTCCTCATCGTCCTCTGACCACATTTGGTTTGTACTGGACCCGCAGCTATTGACAACAGTAGACTCCACAAAGAGATTCATATCAATCAAAAGAAGTGACAAAGGTCTCCTCTCAGATTTGGCATCTCTTTGGAGACCAAAGCTTTTATTCCTCCTCCTGTCTTTCCTACCCTCTAGCGCAAGTGCATTACAACAGATGTCAACAGAAACCCGGACTTAATAGGGAAAAGCTGATCTTTTCTGGAAAATTATCTAGATGTCCATTGAGTAAAATGGTAAAAAGTCCCTTGGAGTTCCGACTGTGACATTTTTTTTCGAGATGGCCATTGTCATGGTTCATTGGTGTTGTACTATACGCTTAATCTATGATATCTCGGTTATTTTATGGGATATAAATGTGTTTTGGTACCTATGCCCATGATTTTGAGCACGAGGAAGCAAATCAAACCATAACAAAATAAAATAGGATGTACAATTGTACATGTACCCTAATTCTCATAAATCAACGATGGTCGCCATTTTATATGTGGAGGATGCTGAATTCGTCATAATTTGGTTATGATTGAAGATAGGATAGTGATTTAGGAGTCTGTACCCATGTTGTAGGATATGGAGAATTTAATTAAACCCTCAGAAACACAATAGGATATGCCCTTATTAACATAGATCTAAAGTGGTCTAAATATCATGTACACTGCAGTACACTGTAGAGCAGCCTTCACACATTTACATTGCTCCCTGCATCCTTTCTTGCAACCACAACGAAGTAGTTCCTGGCAGGCGTGAGAAGCATCGGGAAGGGCTGTCCACTTCATTTCCCAACCTCCATCCTCCTTTTGCGTCCAACCCCATTCACCAGGGGATGGAAGCGAGGGAGCAGCCTGAGTTGGGGGAAGGCCATCCATAGATCTGCCTTTTGGGGAAAACAATTGCTTACGGGCCTAGCTCGTTTACCCCCACTGAACTGCTAGCGTTATCATCGGAGGAGCACAACAAAGCGCTCCAGTATCCCCAGGTGGTCCTTAACAGATGCACTGAAATAAAGTTCTCTCAGCACTAGGATGCTGAAATAAAGATATTCCAGTGCCGTGAAAGGACCCCTGAGCAGTAGTTGAACTTGGGTTATGATCAATATTGTCTATGGCTGCAGTAGTGAAGAGTCCTCCTTTAAGCTTAGGAGGGCACACAGCTTTCTCCATCTCAAAATATCGGCAGATGTCATTTCCCAAATGTGTGTAGATGCTAGATAGACAGGAAGAAGTGTTTCCCTTTTCTGCCCATGTCTGAGAATGCTGGAGTTACCTTCTCGGCAGCGCACAAAACATTTGAACATCAATAACTGTGCCAGTATCATTGTTCCCCGAGGTACTGATTGGGTTTTGATGTTATGACTATACTTGTATGGTCATAGAAACCAAAGTCATCAGGGAGTTTGGAACTGATGATTCTTGGCATTGGCAGTCGAAGGTAACAATGAATGAGGTCTCCATCTTGAACAGGTTTCTTCTAACAATGCTGGCAATCCGAGCAGGATGAATGGCGGCATTGTCAGCATCATGGTCACATGTCTTCCTCAGTGTTGGTCCAACATCCTTATTTAAAACAAGAGAAACATCACGTCCTTTTTTATGAGCTTGTAGATCTGGAAAATATGTAAGGATCCCATTTTTCAAATCGGTTCAATGCACACGCCCAGATATACAGTACTTATTCCTAGTTGTTCCAGTCTGGTGGTGTACACTCGAGTGAGATCTGCTAGTTTGAATACTCTTAGAGCCTCAGTTTCTGTATGAGCATCTTCAATGTAAGAAACAGGCTCAGCTAATGCTATACCTGGATTAATGAGGGTATTGTCTTCCATTTCATCAGATACCTGTACCTTTGCTTGTCTGGCTTTGTTATATACAGACACCAAACACTGGACATGGTACTTGGCCTCCTGAGCTATGGGATCTCCTGCACTCAACTTGGCCAGGAAATGTTGTTCCTGTAATTGCAAAGCACATTTTCTGACTCGAGCATCAAGCTCAAATGTCGAAGCGTAGTGCCATGAATTTGTATCTCTGGCATGTTGATTACAAAAGAAGCACATTTCTGTCTCACAAGCACTGTTCATCAGACTCTGACGGTGTATTTCTTCATCTTGGGAGAATCAGAACTTCCCTGTGAAGTGCTTTTTCTCTTTTCTGCTCGATGGAGTTTGGTTTTATTATACTCTGGTCTACAACTATCATGTCATTTGGCATTGTGGCTTGCAAGTGTGTCCTCAATGCCCTGGCCATCATCCAGTCGGGAAAAAAACTCAATGGCGAACAGTCGATCTTCTTGAAGCCCAAGAGATTTTCTGCAAGTGTCTTGTACCCTGCCCCACCTGTGTTACGTTTTGATTGTGCTGGACAAATAAGTGCTTCACTGGACAACTTTTGACATAGCACACATTTGTCCCAGACAGTTTCTGTAGCAGCTGATGTGCTAGGCTACCGGAGATCTGCAGATCTGCTATTTTATATATTTTGGACATTGCCTTCCAGTTTAAGTGACTATCTGGAGATAGAAAAAATGTAATTGTCACAACATCATTTGCCATCTAACCTAACCTAACCTAACCTAACCTAACCTAACCTAACCTAACCTAACCTAACCTAACCTACTTACAGAGAAGCCTAGGAAATATCTAGCACCCTTTCCTGAAATAAACATGTGAGGCAATAAGTAAGATGCGAAAGAACATAGCATAGAAGTAGACTCTCTCGTATAGGATGGCGGCCATTTTGTTAAATGGCTACCATGGTCCTCAGGGAAATAATATGCAATGTCCTTGGAGCTGTAAATACTTATAAAGACATTTTCTAATAGTGTGCCAATTTTCATGCTTCTATCATTAATACCACAATTTTACCACCAGTCTGCCTGACTACAGGAAGAGATCGACAAGAAAATTCAAGAACGGAATAAAGCTGTGCAGATGATGTGTAACAGAGGTGCAAGTTGAACTAGGCGTGACAAAATAGGAAATGGATGAAAATTTGAAGCAGCACAAACAAAAAGCGAGTGGCGAGATCACAGAGGTACGTGAAGAGAGCTAAGGAAAGTCAGTAGCAGGATGGAAGTTCTGGGGAATTGTCTAACAGCAGGATATCAACCATAATCTTGTGACCCCTATAACTGTGATGGTGTGCGTGAAACATCGTTTCTGCACTCCGAGTGGAATGCATAGTGTTGAAAATGATGGAAAACACGATGACCTTGAGGAAAAAGGAAGTGTTGAGTTGAATGCAGAGCACCTGAGTTCAGACCCCGAGTTACGACAGGTGAAGTGGTGAACTTTCCGAAAGAGCCAGTGAAGAAGAAACCACAGAAAATCGATGGCAAAGTCTCATGGGAAGCATACCGAGCACAGTTTGAGTTACAAGCTGAACAAAACCGTGGGATGACAAGCAATGTGCAGTGCAATTAGCTATGGAGGTCCTCACCCAGTTGACAGGAGCAGAGGGAAGTAGTTACAGGTCGCTGGTAAAGGTACTGGAACGAAGGTATGGAACCAAACACCAAAATGAGTTTTACAGGACCAGATTCCGTACTCGAACCCGTAAATGAAGTGAAACACTGCAACAGCTTGCTCAAGACCTGGAAAGTATCACCTGATCTGTTAACCGTGATGTTGAGGAACCAGTTTGTGGACGCATTGGACAGCACGTAGCTCAAGATTCAGGTGAAGCAGTTCCAACCTCTAACTCTACAGGAACTTTTGGCTAGAGCCCTGGAGTTTGAATCTTACGTAAGGTCAAGTGTACCAAGCTTCAGGACGGAGTCTAGCTCTAGGTTGAAAGCACAAAACAGTCAAGTACAAGAGACAGAGAGATTTAAAGAAACCTGCTGGTATTGTGAGAAGATTGGGCACAAACAGGAGGGCTGTTGCATGCGGAAATGAGAGCGAGAGAGGGGCAATACAGAGAAGAACGTGGAGAAGAGAGGATGTTGGACGTGTGGAAAAGATGGACACTTCAAGATTAATTGGATACAGAATTCCAAGAGAGAGAAAAAAGAGCAACCCAATAAGATGGGAAATTAGAGATGGCTGGTGCAGAGGGGCAACGACCAGCCTGTCTCACCACAGCCCCAGTATTGACAAAATGCAACCGAGCCACTATAATCAGTGTCCAGGTTGAAGGTGAGATCGATGGCATAAGGTGTCCGTCGATGATCGACAGCCTTGAAGCAGACTTTTGTGAGGCTGGACATGGTTAGTCTTCAAAAACTACCTGAGACACTGCAGCAGCTATGCAGGATGTTATGCATGGTGTAATGCACAGTGGTGCGTTGAGTTGTGCATAGTGCAATTTTTTAGGCTCGTTACCCTCAACTTATGTATTAGGGTGTGTCATAGGAGGGAAGATCAGCTAAAACTAATGGCCCATCACTTTTTTGGTAGATTTTAGTGTATATAAACAGAAAATAATTTCAGTTTTAATATTTTGCAACCTTTTGCTAGGTAAATTTTAACGTGAAATTTATCGAAAATCTAACGTACAGCTGCATTAGTGCATTGCAATAAAATAGTGAACATTGCTTTCTGACTTCATTCTTTAACAACCCAACTAACAATATTTTTCTGTGTTTCAGATTCAGATGCATTTATAAGTTGATAATATTTGCGATGGCTGCTTGTGTCAGGACGAGGAACCAAAAATCCAGCCATCTCAGTCACTATCTTGGGTCTGGGAGAGAGCTCCTGAAGTCGGAATTGCCTACATTGAGAGATGCTTTGAGATACGGTGTTTTAATCAGGCAAATCAGTGAAAAGAACCAAAGAACTTACACAAACAAAGACATTGCCAGTGATATGACCAAAGCTGTCTTGGCACAGTACACTCTGGCTAACGCTCAGTTCAAGCCTCCAGTCATAACAAGTCAGAAGAAGATTAGTGAGAGACTGCTAGCCAGTTGGGAAAAGGCAAGAGATATCTCTCTTGGGAGAGGAAAACTTGCAGTTAAGGACAGCTTTGCCAAGCGACTGGACCAGTTATTTGACATAATTACTTGCAAGTGCCCAATTGTTCTCTGTCCTGAGTTTGGATGCGATCGTGACTGTAAATCCGAGGCCCACATCTCCTGTATTTGCAAGCGTGAACTGAAGATTCCTGTGATCGAACTGGCATTTGTCAAAGCACAGAGAGAGAAGACTGGCAGTATAGGGGCTCTCATGATTTCTAGCCAAGATATTCCGGAGTCCAAGAGACAGGAGGCTGCCACAGAGAGACAGAAGAGGAGAAGAGTTGCCGAGGAAAAGAGACTTGAGAAGGCCTAGGGTTAGGTAAAAAAGGCCTATGATTGGAGTCAAGCTGATTCAGAGTTTAATGACTTCCCCATGGCTGATCCGAGTGCTGACCAGGAGAATGGTGACTTCCAGGCATAAGATTCGAAATAGGAAAGATATCCCGAGCATAGCTCTGGCCAGCATGCGACACCACACTGGTCTCAGAGAAACTGCAGAGATAGCAACAGCTGCCTGGATTGACGGTGGTTTGATAACACCTGATGATGTTCACCTGGTGATAGATCATAACAAAGTAAGGAGAGCTCAGGAGAAACTTGTCAGTAACCTAGAAGAGGAGTTTGATAAGGGGATAAGAGAAAATGGAATCAATTGTTTGTTCTTTGATGGGAGAAGGGATGACACTAAAGTGTTCATGAAAGTTGGAGATTCTGACAAGTTGTTCCCTGCCATGGTGAAGGAGGAACACTACTCCTGCTGCAGTGAACCAGGAGGGAAGTATTTGTGGCATTTCACTCCAGAGAAAGATGACATCAGGAAACCAGCTGAGATAGTGGCAGATAACATTGTGAACTGGCTCAGAGAGAGAGGAACGTAGACCAGACCCTGCAGGCCATTGGAGGGGACAGCACCAACACGAACACAGGGTGGCAAGGGGGGGTCATACAGTGGATAGAGCGGAAGATTGGGAGGAAGCTGGTCTGGATTGTTTGTGACCTCCACACCAACGAGTTGCCACTCAGACATCTGATTCAGGAGCTGGATGGCAAGACTCTTTCAAACAACAGATGGTCTGGTCCTCTTGGCAAGATGCTGTACTCTGCCACTGAGTTAGAAATAAATCCGAGCTTTGAAAAAATCACAGTTGGCCCTCCACTCGTTGAGCTTGCACATACTGTCATTGACGACCTGAGTACTGACCAGTACTATGATTACATGATTTGCAGTGCCATCAAAACTGGGGTCATGCCTGATAGACTTGCTTACCTGCAGATAAGTCCAGTCTCCCATTCTAGGTGGCTCACAACGGCTCTCAGGTTCTGCAGAATTTGGGTCGCTCATCATAAACTGAAAGGGAACCAGCTTCACAACCTGAGACTTATTGTCCAATTCATCGTGAGTGTCTACTTGCCAAATTGGTTCAACACCAAGGTCAAGTCATCGTTCTCCGAAGGTCCGAGGCATGTTCTCTTCCAGCTTGAGCTCCTGAGGTGTCAGCCAAGGAAGGTTGTTCAGATTGTGGAGCAGACTGTGAGGAGATCTTCCTGGTATGCTCATCCCGAGGCAGTTCTGCAGACAATGCTCTGCAGTAAGGATGAGGAGGAGAAAAGAGTGGCAGTCAAAAAGATCTTGGATATGAGACTTATGAGAGGATCTGGGCATGACGAATCAGTTGGTGACGATTCCTTCAGGGTCAGGAAGACTCCTGAAGTCAATCTAGGTGCCAAGACCCTCACTGATCTCATAGATCTGGATAACATCCAGGCTGGCAGTGAGCCCCCTCTTACCTGCAGCCTCACCAATGTTCAAGTCAGAGCTTTCCTGGACAACCCCATGCATGTCCCTGCCTGGCCCTCGCACACCCAGAGTATAGAGCGTTGTGTACAGCAAGTGAGCGAGGCCAGCAGTCACGTGTACAGCCAAGAGAGGAAGGCTACATCCGAGCTCAGGTGGTCAGCAGGGAGGTGATGAGTAGAAACAGAAGCAAGAAAGACATGTTCTCTATGGTGTGCAGCAACACCGGGTCGTAGTAGTAAAACCGGTTTTTGTATTTGATGATTTTGTTTTCTAAAGGAATATTAAATTTAATAAATGTGTCAAGATCATTCGTTTCACTATTCTGGATCATTTTCATCCTAATAAATTAACCTGATACATTTACTTTACTTTAAATAAGCTATTTAGTGGTGTTGGTAAAAGGGTGGGAATACTGAATTTTCATAAGATTTCAAGTTAAAATTTACCTAGCAAAAAATGAAAACTTTTCAAATCTGAAGATATCACATGATTCTGCACATAGAACTACATCATTAATACCATAGGCCGATTTTTCAAACTCAAAAAAAAAAAAAATTCGCCTCCGTATGACACACCCTATTATGTATGGAATATATTATGTATGAGCAGGGCTGGTACTTGATACCTACGTATGTTTAACTATTTTTGCAGCTTAATGTGGGAGTTGTTTTATATTAGTGCTGTTAGGCATGTAGTCCTCTGGGATAAGGGGTTTTGCCAGTCACTGGCTGGCATTGGAAGTGGGAGGACGTCTCAGTTTGTCAGTGGTGGATACCTTCTCAAATAGGGTTTAGTTGAGTATTATATATTCAGTGCTGCTCTATTATTATTTATTGTGTGAAAAGTGCAATCAATAGAGATGTTGAAAAGCAGTGTGTGATATTAGTTGTTTATTAATATTATGTTTATTCTTTATTTTCTTGATTTATATTTTCCATTCATTAGTAACCTGCACACTTATTATGGTAAACTTTTATTATTAAATTGTATTTAATCTTTCGTGACGTGTATAATTCCAAACCTTCACTCCCGAACTGTTGTGATAAAGTAAGAGAGTTGTGATTGAACCCATGATGCACAATTTCGTCCTTATTTGAGTTTGTAACTTTTGCATTTAAACATTGTTTACCGTGTACTGAAGTAAAATTAATTTTAAGTAATAAATATTAAGGACTAAGTTGTGCTGAGTTGCCAATTTGTTTTTTGTTGTGCCATTTGCGCCCCTATTATTATATTTATCTTTAACGTAATTGAAGTTGCGAAGTTATGGCAAAACAGGGATCACTGGACATTGCACAGTGCTAAAGGGGCCAGTGGATATCAGCATCAAGTTGGGGGGGGGGGGGGTTAGAAACCCTACAGGTTTATGTAGCGGATATAGAAAACCATCCTGGGCCTGGACTGCCTCCTACCTCACAAGTGTCAACTGGACCTCGGCTCGATGCAGTTGAATAGTAAAGGAAAGTGGGTACCGCTGAAGACTGTGAAGCATGCAAGTGCTAAGGTAACAGCTATGCAGACAGTAGTTATTCCTCCAATATCAGAGGTGTTGTTGCCGTGCAAGGTGAACGGTGTCTTCCCTACCCGTCTCGTAGTGGTTTAGTCTAATTGTCAGCAGTGTTGCCGGAGAGAGGCACTTCCCAAGAAGTGTAGTCGCACTACAGTGAAGGAAGATCCTGCCGTTGCAACTGGAAGACCAAGACCTGCGGCTAATGGTCTAGTGGATGAGCCAGAGTTCAGTGCAGCCAGCATGGGAGACGATCTCTGGAGCAAGTTCTACGACTAAATACTACTGGGCTCAGAGGGATGCTCTTCGGCTGAAGGCCATTTGCTTCGCCAGTGGGTGACTACAGATGGCTTCAACAGGTACTGGCAGACAGTACTTCCCAGGGAGATGAGGTCAGAGATCCTGGAAGAGATGCGCAACAATCCAGCCAGTGGACACCTGGAAGTGAAGGAAGACCCTGAGTTGCCTGCGGCAAAGGTTTTACTGAGTTGACATGCGATGCTTGCTGTTCCAAGAAGGGACCAAAACTACATACGCGTACCCCACTGCAGTTGTACCATACAGGCGCACCAATGGAGAGGGTAGCAGTGGATATTGCGGGACCTCTGCCACTCACTGCAGATGGGAATAGGTGTGGCCATGGATTACTTGGATTACTTCACTAAATGGCCAGAAGCAAATGGCATCCTAAATTATTTAGCCACGACTATTGCCTGGGTGATGGTGGGTAAGTTCTTCTGCCGGTTTGGTGTTACCCCATGAGTTGCACTCGGACCAGGGCAGAAATTTTGAGTCAGCTGTGTTCAGCGAGTGCTGTAAACTATTGGGCATATGGAAGACTAGGACCATTCCACCTTGGCCACAGTCAGATGGAATGGTGGAAAAATTTAATTGGACCTTGGAACAAGACCTGGCCAATTACTGTGTTGAGGTGCTGGGCAAACAGAATGGGACCAGAAACTGCCTGCCCTGCTGATGGCGTATCGGTAGGCTGCCCACAAATCAACTGGATACACACCGGCAAAACTGATGCCGGGTCATGAACTGCGGCTGCCAGTGGTCCTGCTGACAGGAAGACCACCTGATGAAGAACTACCTGAAGAAACCACCAGTTGCGTCAAAAGCCTCCAAGAGAGGTTAAAGGAGGTCCACCATCAAGTGCGAGAAGCTCTGGATTTCTCGGGAGGAGTGATGAAGAGCAACCATGATGTCAAAGCAAGCCAGGTCTGTTACAAGGACGGTGATAAGGTCTGGCTATATAACCCTCTGCGGAGGAAAGGTCAGTCACCGAAGTTGCAGAGTCCATGGAAAGGACCATATGCTGTAGTGGAACGGCTTTCAGATGTGACCTACCGGATCAGAGGAAGAAGGAAGGCTCAGCTGAAGGTAGTCCATGCCAATCGTCTGTGGCAGTAACATGGACCAGGGCAGTACACCTGGGAAGACTGAGGAGCAGTCACCTACCACCGACGAGGACCAGATCGAAGATCCTGGAAGAACCTCAGGTAGATCTGGGGAACTCAACCATGGACCAGGAAGAGGAGCACCGTCCCCTATTAACGGAAGTGGACGTGACAGGAGAGGGCTACCACTCTGAGGATGTGACTGAGGTTGATGCGCCAAGGGTGGACTCTGAAGACATCCCAGTACCTCGGTGGCAGCCTCAGGAGAGGAGACGACGGAAAGATTAGGGAGGGAGTAGTGTTTTGCAGAGGTGTTTTGATTATTTTCTATTAAAAGCAGCAGTTATTTTGTCAAGTTTGGGGAGATTTTCCTGCATATATTGATGTATTACCATGAAAAAATTTTCTACAATGCATTGCATCATTTTTGTTATGACTTATTTACGTATTGTAAGCCTTGATTAGAGTAGACCGTTCTCGAACTTTCCTGGCATCTCTCGTTCCGACCGACCTACAACACCTGGATGGCACTAGGGTGCTCTAGGCGTTTGAAGAGAGGTATATATATAACCAGCGAGGTGTCTGGTGAAAGAGTCGCCTGTTTCTGCTCAAAGTGTGAAGTACAGCTAAAGATAATTGGTGTTCAAGTGTGTGTACAACACCGCTCAACCATGACAGCGGCCATCTTCAAAACAAAATTGCCACACCCAGAACTCTAAGGGATTTTTTACCATTTTACTCAGTGGACATCGAGGTAACTTCCCCCTCCCCCCCCAAAAAAAAACCCCCCGTTATACCTATTTATTTTCTGGGTTGATACCTACAGTAACAGTCTTGCACTAGTCAGCTTTGCCCATTACTATTTCTACTATTATCCTCTCATCTCTGTTCATATGGCTAAAGTACTGTATCTCATATTGCTTATTCTATAAATTTTTAGTATTTTTCTCGTTATTTTTGCCAATCTTCATTTGTTTTCCTGTCAGTATAACGTATTATTAGTATTATCCTGTACAGTAGCAACACATTTCAGAGGACTCTAACCAAATTCTGACCCATATAACAATACTGAGGATACAGCAATAATGACCATACAACACACTCACAAGGCACTCACAACACACTTACAAGGCACTCACACCACATTCACAAGACACTCACAACACACTCACAAGACACAATGCACTCACAGATAACCATAACACACTCAAAAGACACAACACACTTACATTACACTACACACTCACAACACATTCACAAGATACTCACAACACACTTATAACACACTCATAACACACAACACACTCACAAGACACAACACACTCACAAGACACAAGACACTCATAAGACACTCACAAGACACAAGACACTCACAAGACACAAGACACTCATAAGACACTCACAACACACAAGACACTCACAAGACACAAGACACTCATAAGACACTCACAAGACACAAGACACTCACAAGACACAACACACTTACATTACACAACACTCTCACAACACATTCACAAGACACTCACAACACACTTACAACACACTCATAACACACAACACACTCACAAGACATAACACACTCACAAGACACAACACACTCACAAGACACTCACAAGACACAACACACTTACATTACACAACACTCACTCACAACACACTCACAAGACACAACACACTCACACACTCACAAGACACAACACACTTACATTACACACAACACTTCACAAGACACAACACACTCATAACACACTCAAACACACAAGACACTCAAGACATAACACACTCACAAGACACAACACACTCACAAGACACTCACAAGACACAACACACTTACATTACACAACACACTCACAAGACACAACACACTCACCAAGACACAACACACTCACAAGACACAACACACTCACACAAGACGACACACACACTCACTGACACACTGTAAGACACAACACACTCACAAGACGCAACACACTCCCAAGACGCAACACACTCACAAGTACACTCCCAAGACGACCCAAGACCAACACACTCACAAGACACAACACACTCACAACACATTCACAAGACACTCACAACACACTTACAACATACTCATAACACACAACACACACAAGACACAAACACAAGACACAACACACCCCAAGACGCAACACACTCACAAGACATAACACACTCATAAGACACAACACACTCATAAGACATAATACACTCACAAGACACAACACATTCACTCACAAGACGCAACACACAAGACCAACACACTCACAAGATATAACACACTCCTCAAAGAACACACAAGACGCAACACACTCACAAGACGCAACACACTCACAAGACGCAACACACTCAACGCAACACACTACACACACACTCAAGACACAACACACTCACAAGATATAATACACTCATAAGACACAACACACTCACAAGACGCAACACACTCACAAGACCCAACTCCCAAGACACAACACTCTCACAAGATATAATACACTCATAAGACACACACACCTCAAGACAACACACTCACAAGACACAACACCCCCAAGACACAACACACTCACCAGATATAATACACTCATAAGACACAACACACTCACAAGACACAACACACTCCCAAGGAAGCAACACACTCACAAGATATAATACACTCATAAAACACAACACACTCACAAGACACAACACACTCACAAGACACAACACACTCCCAAGACACAACACACTCACAAGATATAATACACTCATAAGACACAACACACTCCCAAGACACAACACACTCCCAAGGAAGCAACACACTCACAAGATATAATACACTCATAAAACACAACACACTCACAAGACACAACTACTACTACTTTGCTGTCACTCGGAATCGAGTATGACGATCATCCAGCTATGATACAATGATATGAGTTATTAAGGATGTCACCTTCATTGGTGAGATCTGAGGTGACTAGACAGGCCGATACGAGAGCCGGCAGAGTCGTTCACTGATGTTGCAAATCTGGATGTATACATCTAGTGCGCCTTTACAGCGTTGGCGCTTGTCTGTCTCGGTTTGCAGTAGGGCTAAATCGAAAGTATTGACACCTTCTCGCGTGGTGCTCCTCCAAGCGTTACGGTATAGGGTAATCATCTCCCAGGTGAGGGGGTCAATTTGGCACTTTTTCAGGTTTGTCTTATAACTATCGTTATACATTTTCAGTTGCTTGCCAGCGTTACATTTACTATTCATTAGATGACTGTAAAGTAGCTACTTTGGCCAGTCCAATGTAGTTAGTTGTTCATGGATAATGGTAGCCTCGATGCTCCTACAGTTGGTGTCAGCGAGAATACTGGCATTTGCTCTCTTGTCTCCCCAGGAAACTCGGAGGATGGAACATAGTGAAAGTTTTCAAGTGCCTTGAAGTGCCTCATGTATGTGACCCATGTCTCGCTGACATATATCAGGGTGGGAAGGACCACTGCTTGTAGATAATTTCAGCTCCATACAGCTGAAGACATGGGCACAGAGTCTGCCAAAGGCTTGAGATGCACATCTGATCCGATGTTGAATCTCTTCATCGGTGTCCACATTGGTGGATAGGTGGGTGCCGAGATACTGAAAATGGGTAACATTATAGAGGGTAGTATCGTTTAGCTGGATGAGTGGTGGAGGTGTGGCTGAACCAGGAGCAGGCTAAAAGAAAATCTAAGTCTCAAGTACATTCACCTCAAGGCCGAAGTGTGCACACGCATCTGCCTAGGTGTTCAGTATCTTTTGTAGGCCGTGTCAGTGTGAGCGACGAGGGTGAGGTCGTCCACCCCGCTGGCTAAATTGGCACTGGCATGAGTAAGGAAGGCAGCCAAGAAAATGGAAAAGAAGTTGGTGCCAGTACACATCCTCGATTTACCCCGTTTGGATGGGAAAAACTCTGACTTAGGGGCCATTGTTCAGGACACTGCCGATCATGCCATTGTGGAGTTGCCTCACAATGGCGATGAATTTTGGTGGGCAGCCAAAACGGTTGAGGGTCCGCCAGAGGGCTTCCCTGTTGTCCGAGTCGAAGGTCTTGCTTAGGTCGATGAAGGCCATGTCCAGGTCACGACGTTGTTCTCTGCACTTTTCCTGTATCTGGCGGGCAGCAAAGATCATGTCAGTGATGCCATGTGAAGGTCTAAAGCTACATTTAGACACTTGGAGGAAGTTTTTCGTCTCAGGAAGAAGTTTGTTTCAGACGACTCGGGCGACTACAGACAGCAGCAAGGTCCCACGGTAGTTGCCACAGTCTGGCTGGTCTCCCTTGTTCTTATAAATTTTGATGATGGAGGCATCTTTAGGAGCTTGGGGATTTCCTCCTTTTCACATATATTTTCCAGCAGAGAGTGGAGACAGCTAGTAAGCAGAGGTCCTCCTGCTTTATACATCTCGGCTGGGATTTCATCAGGACCTGAGGCTTTGTTAATTTTTATCCTACAGCGATGGAGGATAGCTGAGATGGGTCAGCTCTGGATGCTGAGGGACCTGCTGGGTAGTCAGGACATCCACATCGGTGTTTCGGTTGAGCAGCGAATGGTAGTGCTTTTTCCAGCACTGAAGGATGCCTTCGTCGTCTTTAATTAGGGAGTTACCGTCGGATGAGGAGAGGGGGACTGCTCTATGAATGATTGGCCTTAAAATGTTTTAGTGAAATTTAAAAATTAGCATATCTTGTGTTGATTTGCAATTTTTTACATTTCATATGCTTTATTTTTAAACCAGTTGTTCTTTAGTTTGAAAAGTTTGCGCTGGGTTGCTGCTTTCTTCTTGCGAAAGGTATCAGCTTTGATCCGAGACTGAGGGTTGATCAGCCAGTCAGTTATAGCAACACGTTTATCATTGAGGAGTACATTTATTTCCAGGTCATTTTCATCTAACCAGTCATGGTGTATTCTTTCGATCTGGCCGAGGGTCTCTCTACAGGTTTTTGTCATGGCAGTGTCGAGTATCCCATTTGGCACTGGGATTTGGATTGTTTGTTGTCAGGTTGTTGATCAGCCCATGTTCGAGCTGCTCTCTGAAAGCATATGCTATCGTTGGATCCTCCAGACGCTTAGTGTTAAAACTTCTTCTGGAGGCTTGTTGCCTTCATCGTTTTGGGACGACGTGAAGTGGGAGTTTGGATCTGACTAGCCGATGATTAGTGCTGCAGTGGTCTGAGCCACGCATAGCTCGGGTGATGAGGACATCTCGGCGATCTATTTCTGTGTCAATTATGTAGTCAATGAGATGCCAGTATTTGGATTGTGGGTGTTGGCACGAACCCTTGAGCTTCACGGCCTGCCGAAACAAGGTATTGGAGATAGTGGAGTTGTGTGCAGCAAACTTGCTGAGGAGTAGGCCGTTGGGATTACACTGGCCTAGTCCATTTCTCCCTATGATTGCCTGCCAAATGTCAGCATTCCTACCAACTCTGGTATTGAAGTCACCTAAGAACACATCCTTATCGTCTCTGGGGATAGAGGTTAGCACTCTGTCAAGGTCGGCATAAACGGCCTTCTTGATGTCATCCTCTGCATCCAGTGTTGGGGCGTATGCACTGACGAAAAAAGCATGACGTGAGTGATTCAGTGGGACTCAGAGCGTCATGAGGTGCTCGTTGACCCCAACAGGCATTTCAGTTAGCCTGTGTAGGATGTGTTGGCGGATGGACAAACTCCATAAATGCAGTTGCTCTGCACAGCAGGCTTACCCTTCCAGAAGAAGGTATAGCCAGACCCTCGTTCTGTGAGTCGACCCTCGTCTGGGACCAGGGAGTCACTAAAGGCTGCTGTCTTGATATCATACCTAGCCAACTCTTTTACCAGAAGGGAGGTTCTTACTTCAGGTCGCTCATTTGTGCCAGTATCCAGAAGGGTCCTGACATTCCATGGAGCGACCATAAGAGGTTGTATAATTTGTTTTTATTTTGATCTGTGATTATGATTGTGTTTTCGACCGCATAAGGATGCCCTTACTTGGTGTGGTTGCCCAGTCAGGTTGGTTCTTTAGGCAGGCTATTTTAGGGCACCTTTTCTAGCCCCCTCCCTGTGTGGGGTGAGCAGAGTGGATCCTCAAAACTGCTGCTCAGTCGCACAGACAGAACCGGATTGCAGTGCTACCTAGATCCCATTGGATAAACGACCTTCTTTTTTATGCCGCCCATGTTCAGAGATGTGACTAGAGACTTCCGGTAGTCATCTATGCTTGTCCCCATCGCCACTCGTCCGTCGCCATAGGATTTTTAGGGATATAGAGGTTTGATGATGATGAGGAGCATGATGAGCTGGATGATGGCTGTGCTTGAGTTGATTCATGTGGTGAGACAGGAGCACAGGCTGCAACCACACATCTTGGCTCTCTCCTTTCCTGATCCAGTGGTGCAAGTGTTGTAATGACTGGGGAGAGGGAGAGTTGCAATGGACTGCCGCGAGCCCAGTTTGTTGGGTTTCGCCTTAGTAGCCTGTCCATCATTCATTGCCTTCATCCGCGAGTGTAGTCGTTGGTTCCCATGGTGGTCACCTCTTTCGCCTATACTGCCTATACTGCTGTTAAGGTCTTGTTGGAGCTCTGAAAGCATGTCTGCCTGATGCGGAGCTCCACCGAAGATTTTTCGTTCGGGGTTTACTCCCGTAGCCTTACACCTGCCAAGGTTAATCCACAAGGCAGCGAGGCAGTGGTTGGTAGACGTCAGTGGGTCTTATGCGCCATCCCTCTGGGGCCCACTGCTCCTCCGAGATCCGCTGCTGGTGTAGCTTGGGCCGACGAGGTACCCAGTTACCCTGTGTTGCCATGAGGAGGCACAGCAGGAGTCTTGATGGTGAAGAGGCTGTGTACTGGCAGGGGAGGATTTATGCAAGTTGCTTCCCTGTTCGCCACGAGAGCTAGCCAGTGAAGGTAGCTGAAAGTGAGAGGAAGAAAACAGTGCTTGCATCTTAACACTAACATAATGCTGCCACACTAGACGCATTACATCACTTTGTGTTTGCGTGAGCACTCACACACACACACACACAACAAAACACAACACTCACAAGACACAATGCACTCACAATACATTCACTACACATTCATGAGATGCAACACACTCATAAGACACAACGCACTCTCAAGACACTCACAATGCAATTACAAGACACTCACAAAACACTCACAAGACGAGACACACTCACAAGAAATAACGTACTCACAGACAGCCCACTCACAAGGCAAAACACACTCACAAGACACTCACAAGAAACTCACAAGATGCAACACACTCACAAGACACTGATAACATACTCACAAGACACTCACAAGACACAACACACTCAGAAGACACAACGCACTCACAAGAAACTCACAACATACTTACAACACATTCACGAGACACAATACACTCACAAGACACTGATAACATACTCACAAGACACTCACAAGACACTCACAACGCACTCACAGCACACTTAGAATACTAAGACATACAACAGTACACCTGATTTATGTGTTAGGCTATGTCCCATGTGCGAGCGTCCTGTGGCATCGAGCGACCAGGACGAAGACGCGCGACCTACCTTCTATAGCGACTTGTGTCCCTCTCACCAGCGTCTTGGCAGCAAACTTTTAGAAAATAATGCTTTTTAACGTGTGGTACCTGCAGAGGTACCCAGGAAAAAACATCACATATATCAGAGGAGGATGGAAGTAGGCGAATTTCACCATCTCTACCAGGAACTTCGCCAAGATCACAAGAAGTTTCACGAGTACACCAAAATGTATTCTGATTGGGGACGAGGCCTACCCACTCTGTGCATATTTGTTGAAACCATATCCTAGGAATGATCTGAACCAAGAAAAAAGGAATTTTAATTACAGATTGAAGTGCCAGGCATGTTGTAGAGTGTGCATTTGAAAATTGTACAAGTAAGTGGAAATTTTTAAATAAAGTTATTGAAACAAAGGTAGATACTGATGTTGACATTGTAAAATGTGCTACAAGTTTCCATAATATCATTGACACAGAGGGTCTAGACGCAAAGTCATATGCAATTCAAGAATGTACTGTGTTAGAATAACACAGCACCCTTAGCAATGCGTCACATTCTTCTGCACAAGGATCTATTTCTTGGCAAGATCAAGGTGTTAATAGTGGAAAATGAATATATAGCCTTCTTTAGTTTTGGTGTAGAATGCGAGAACTCGCTCGACTGAGGAAGCGACATCAAAATTTTTTATCGCTGTTTTGAGGTCGCGAGTCCAGTGGGTCACATCAAAGAAAACACATATATTTGTCCGCTATACCAAGGCAGCGCGTTTCCTTGTGTGGTCGCTTGATGCCGCAGAACGCTCGCACGTGAGACATAGCCTAAGAGATATGGTGGGGCAGCTAAATGCAATTTTTCAAGAGACTCATGCAAATGGTGATACAAGCACCAAATTTGGTATGGTAATTCTCTAATGGTTACTAGTCAAGTCTGCCTGATTGGCCATTTAAAACTCCAAGATGGCGGCCATTTTTCAAGATGACCGCCATATTGACCTTTATAAGTTGATTTTTCTTATAGAAATTGATGTAGTTGGTCAATCTGAGTGATCTTGGTGTCGATATGTATGTTTTCAAGTATGCTCAGATGATTTTCTATAGTTTTAAGTCCATTGTAACATTTTTATCCACATAAAATAACACTATTATTAAAAAAAATAAAAAAATAAAAGAACTTACTAAAATAAAGTACTCACTGGTTCCTGTGACTTCTCCTGACAGTACATCTTTGTGTATTTACTGCTGTTCACATATGCAGCTGCAAAGTGCTGTGCAGGAAAGTAGAGGGCGAAAGCATTTGCATCTCTGGTTGCAGTCTTTCTTACAGGAACATTTGGTCAGCTCCTGACAGCATGTCGCAATCGGGGAAGAGTCGCCCAACGTATCTGCCATGCCTCTCCCTTCTGTGTTCGTCCCCAGTTGACAGGACTGCCTGTTTCTGGATTGGAGATTGTTGCCTGGCCCCAGATGATACCAGCCTGGTAGGCAGCCCGCTTTGCATGTTCCTTGAGGGCTGCCTGGGTTGGTGGAATGTAGCCATATGGTCTCTGCTTGCGGGAAAAGAGATTTAGTCTTGCCTCATCTATACCAGTGGCTGCACTAGATCTGTCGTACATGAGGACAACAAATCTTTCCAGCTTCTGCAGGTCAACATCAGCAACTGTCGTTGGACATTGGCTGAGTTTGGTGAATGTTTCTGAAACTTCATCACAGACATTCCAATTCTGCCATGCAGATTTCTTTCCTTTCCTACGGAAGGCAGACACAACGTCACAGCCAGCGAAAGCATGAAAGTATAGGATCCCACTAGCTTTCTTAGGCCCTATTGCAGAAACTACATGCCGACGTAGATAGCAAAAGGTGTCTCATGGTCCTTGGAGTGTCTGTGGATTTGTGTTCCTACCTTGTAGTTGGCAAAGCAGTTGTACTGTAAGAGCTGTGACATAGCAAGGTCAGACTTCGATGCGCCATGCTGGAGTTGGGATTTGATATCTGTACCATATTCGATCATGCATACACATTGAAGCAGTGATGGTGGAACAGCCTGTTCAATGCATCCTCCATGAAATGTACTGCTGAAGTGTGACTTGTGCTGAAGCATGTCCCGTCTTATCATCCCAGCAGCCTTGGCCAGATGGATCGCATCACCGTATTTGCTTGCTTGTGCCAGGATTGAGCCAACATCCTTCTCAAAGGCCAGTAGGATATCTCTTCCTTGGTGATGAGCTTGCAGCTGGGGATGTGAAAAAGCAGCATTCTGTTGCTTTGAGGTCTCTGACCATTCCTGGTATCTTGCTACTGGTGCTCTCCTCTGTAGCAACTGCAGAGGTTCGCCTTTTCTGAGCTCTATTTAACTGTGTGTTGTTGAACAGAAGTCTGCAACTCTCATGATACTGTGCCTTGTTTCTCCTCAAGGTCTCCTCTATCCCATCATCTTCAACAAGTCTTGCAGGGTCAAGCTTGATTGGCGGTTCATTGTTTGAATGAATTAAAGGAATATTCCTTGCCAAGCTCTTGTAACGGTCATCTCCTTTTTTGGCAGGATTTGCATGTGGAGACTTAAGATCTTCCTTCTCATCCTGTTGACAAAGACAACACTTTGCCCGGTCAGTGAGGAATGATGTGTTGGTAGATAACTATTTTTGATCTTCAGGGCCGAAGGTTTATCCTTTTACCACCCTGATGAGCACTTTCTTGTATGGGATACAACTAGGTTCATGCCTTTTGCCCTACACCTAGTCCGATCGTTCATCCAGTGTCATTAGTCCCGTGCGATCTGTACACCATCCAGATAACTAAAACCCCGTTATCCTTGGCTCGGCTCTCCCGCGCTGGCACATCCTGTCAAATCAGGTGCGGCTGCTTAACTGATTTGGGGTTGGTTAAGCCGCATTTGGGACACTAAGCTGTTGCAGTATGACATGCTTTTTCTTAGCTGACACTGAACCCCATGCTGGGATGCACAGCAGTGATGTCACCAGTGTGCCCTGGTAGTGCCCGACAATCACTCCCTCACATGCTACCCTCACCTAGTTGGAAAAAAACATAAAACCACTACATAAAACCAGTCATAAATAAGAAAAATATATACCTGAGAGTATCAGAAATAGAAAAAAATCATCTGAGCATGCTTGAAAACATACATATCGACACTAAGATCATTTAGATTGACCAACTACATCAATTTATATAAACAAAAATAATCATCTTTCGAAGGTCAATTTGGCAGCCATCTTGAAAAATGACCGCCATTTTGAATTTCCAAATGGCCAATCAGGCAGATTTAACAAGTAGCCCCTAGGGTATGATCATGCCAAATTTCATGAGTATATCACCATTTGCACGATTTTTCCATTATCCGCTCTACTAATACAGGCGTGGTCTAACATACTGGTAGCTGAAGATACGACGAAGAGGTGACCCCTTAGGCACAGCGAAAGTGCTGCCGATGGTCATGTACTTGGTAGGCAGCATTAAGAGGTCACAGTTATGGCCGTAGTTGAAGATGAACTTGGTTCCGAGCATGAAGTGTACGTAGCGGGGGTCATATAGGGCCTGTCGGATACCCTGGTCGTCAGAGTGTACCAGCGACCCGTAGTTTGGCTCCACAAGACGCTCCCATACATCCTTGTACAGCCCTCCTGTGGCTAGCTGGAACAAAATTGCTTGTTGTAGGATGGTGAGTGGTGAGTGTGTAGCTGTAACACCACACAGGTATTAACTTGTGGAGGGTGTGTAGCTTTAACACCACCTTAATTGTGTTATATGTCGTGTGTGCGACTGCATCACTAAATTAAGATCCTCCCCCCCAAAAAAATAAAATACATATATACAGTATATATGTATACTTATTTTTTTTTTTACGGGAATTAGCCCACCCGGGCACAGGTCAAACGAACCACAACGGGACCTGGGGGGGGAAAAAATAAGAACAGAAAGAAATTGAAAATAGAGAAGAAAAAGGTTATACTGTGTTAATCTACACCACGAAGATGCCGGAAGACCAGCTTTTTAAATTGAGACAGATTGTATAAGTATGGAAACTCAGAAGAATGTAAAGCATTCCACAGTTTGGCTGTGTGAGGAAAGAAGGAGGTACTATAACGGGTTATTCTCGTGTGACCGACATCCACAGAGAAACGGTGGGCACTGCGGGGAAGATGTGTGTTACAAACACACGGCCTTGCCGGCGGCACACAGGATGCCAAATCCACCGAACATTGCCCGTTAAAGTACCTGTAAAAGAGAGAGAGTGAAGCAACATTGCGGCGAAGAGAAAGGGAAGAGAGATTGTCGACTAAAGGAGGAGAGTTAATAAGACGAAATGCCTTTGATTCCATCGTATCTAACAGTTGGAGAGAAGAAGAGCCATCCCAGATATGAGAGCAGTACTCCTAGTTAGGACGAATGAATCCCTTATATACTTGATGCAACTGCTCAGGAGTGAAGTAGCTACGGCATCTGTACAGCATTCCCAACTTTCGGGAGGCAGCTTTAGCTATATTAAGGATGTGTGATTTCCAGGACATATTGGAGGAAATGGTGAGACCTAGCACATTTGTTTCAAAATTTGGCAGAATGATAGCGTCCTCAAATGTAATTGGTGGGAGATCATCTAATTTAGAAAGCGTAATTGGTAAATACTGAGTTTTATTACTATTGAATTTAACCGAGGAGGAAAAGAAGGAGTGCAGAAGTTATTTTTTGTTAAGGACCAGAAGGATTTACAAGAGGAAGAATTAGTCAGCACAGCGGTCTTTCTTTTTATAAAATTCCGTTTGGCCCTACGAAGAATAGCCTTACAACGATTCCTAGGAGAAGGAGATAGTTTCATAGCTCGATATGCCCTATCTCTCACCCTGCATGAAAGAGAGCGGGAGCGATCAAACCATAATTGTAATGTGAAAGTTTTGGTAGAAGATGAGATAAATGCACTCATACCACCCTGAATAGGCCCAACAATGCTGTCAGCACATACCAAGACGTCCCGAGTGGAAAAGCAACATTCATCCCAAGGAAAGTCGGTGAAGAATTCTCTCAAAGATTGCCAGCTTACCCTCCAATAGTGCCATAGTTGACGTTTAGAGGGGATGGGGGAGGTGGTCGTGCCCAGTTTGACTTAATAGAAATAAGATTGTGATCAAAAGACCCTAGGGGGCAGAAATTGAGTATGAATAGTGTGAGGGGTTAGAGGTAAAACAAGATCAATAATGTTAGTAAGTTGATCGTGCCGATCAGGAGCACGTGTAGGGTGTTTGATTATTTGTTACAAATCATTAAGTAGGGAAAAGAGAGTGCCTCAGCTCCACCTGGGTCATCCCTTGCAGAGCCTAGCCACTCTCTGAGACGTACATTGAAATCCCCTAGGTAGAGGATCTCGGTGTTGGGGTGTGTGGCTAGCAACGACTCGTGGCAAGAAGTGAGATAGTCAAAGAGTTCCAAATAGTTGGTATTGTTGGGAGAACAGTATGGGAAACAAAGAAAAATGGTCACAGTTGGTAGAGATATTTTGAGCCAGATGACATCATAAAGGGAAGATTCAAGATCCGTGAGTCGAGCTATGGGTGTACGTGTGTTTCCGTAGGCGCATACATCTCCCTTAGAACGAAAGGAGGTATAAAGGTTGTAGTTGGAGACTTGAAAAGGTTTGGGTGAAGCTGCTTTGGACAGTTGAAGTTCGGAAAGTAGTAAGAGGTCGGGGGAAGAGGTTAATAGATGGTGCTCCACAGAAGGAAAATTGAATCTCAGGAAGCGAATGTTGGAAAAATGAAATGTGAAAAAAGCCGATGCTCCAACAACCGCGGTGGCGTCAGTTGAGGTCCCCGTAACTTTAATATTTGATCTCAGACAGTGTTTAGATAGGGCGGAGAAGAATTTAACAGTAGTTAACAAATTGCTCCTTTTGCAGGGTCACGAGAACCCACTTGGTTGGTCGGTGGTTAGTGGTGGTTTGGAAGATATAGCTGGCAACGCGCGAGGCGAACAGGTGTCTCTGACGGCTAACTACGGGGACCAGCAGCCGCACTTTGGTCGGTGGTCGATCTGGTTCATCAAATCTCCCCACCTTGGTTCATACAACACCACATCTTTTCAGTCAGTCAGTGAAAAATCTTACTAACGGGAAAGTAGAACCCCTCCCTCAGCTGGGCAGGGTTCACCTGGTTGTACTCTGAACTGGCCTAACTAGGTGGGCTGACGGTCGCTCTCTTCCTATCCATGAAGTACTGGGAGTAAACTGAGTGCAAACTGAGTGAATGAAAGGTCACACGATGGGAACGGGAGCTCTAGTGGTTTCATAGAGACATTCATCTCCCCAGTATTGGGTGTATGTGTTTAAAATAACCAAGGCCAGGTGTGTAATCAACGTTAATCATGGTTGATTGCACACGTGGGGCGTAGGGGTTCCTCTTCAAAAATTGGTGAGGGGCTGTAACACCTTAAAGTATGGGTGTATTCTGAGCATATGTGTGAAGCATGTTGCGGGTGTTGATGGAGAAATACACTCATGGCTCCTGAAACCTAGAAAGAGTAATGCGAGAACAGCGGAGCACCCGCCTGCCTGACAGGTCATGAGTGATTTTGTCGGTTTCTTGTGAATGTCTGCCACTTGGCAGGTTAGTAGTTACAACCTTCGGGTTCTGTGTAGTTATGACAGTTAGGATTATAGTATTTTGTGGGTCATCCCAGACAGGCTATGAGTGATCCATGTTCTTGTGTAGTATGACTAAATCGGGATTTCTATTCCTCAGTGATTGCTATAATCTTGTCGGATGCCCATAAGGCGTGTTCATCGGAACAAGTAATATTTTTTTAAATGTTTTATGTGCCACCAAGTGATGTAGGATGTACGAAGGAATTGTTTCAGGTGAGTTCCTCATTCTGCTGCATTAGTAGTTATTTCGGATGCAAATAGTATCTTTTAATAATTTTTTTGATACCATGTATAACTTTTGTTTCCCATTGTAGTGTTATAAGCCACGCTAAGAAGTACTCTAGTGCTTGTGTACAATTATTGATTCCGTCTGTAGTGTTGGAAGGAATAGAGGTGATATCTTTTACCAGTGCGTCTCATTAACTCCAATCACAGGTACTTTTATTAATTGTGTTTGTGCTGGTTTTGGATTTCTCTGAGGGGGCGCTTCCACTAGTAGTGAGAATTTCCGACCGGTTACACACACACACACACACACATATATATATATATATATATATATATATATATATATATATATATATATATATATATATATATATATATATATATATATATATATATATATATATATATATATATATATATATATATATATATATATATATATATATATATATATATATATATATATTCTTGGGTTAGTAAGAGAGCATCAGTATTTCCATTTTACTTCACCTTCGGGATATAGTATCTTTTTGACATGATACTTGACGAAAACTGTACTAGGTTAGCTGTAACGTTGGCGCCTTACCTTGAAGCTGCCCTCCACCGAGATTCCCTTCGCGAAGCCGAAGTCGTTGTCGCCCTTGTCGTACATTTCCTGCATGGAGTTGAAGGGGCGGGAGTAGTGAGTGACTGTTAGGTTGGAGATGATGAAACAGGTGTAGAAGGCGTAGAGTAACATCGTGTTGAGGTAGATGGTGATGAAGGTGATCCTGGCTGACGTGCTGCTCAACACCAGTGACGTGCCTGTAGTGATCGTCACTCAATGATGGACACACTCCTACACCCACACTTGTATTTACATTCTAATTCATCAGATAAGTATCTAATTATAAGGAATGGATGTCAAATGGCAGTATATAGAGATATTAATGAGGAGTCTGGTGCCCAGCTAAGACTGTGAGTGGTGGTCAGGATACAAAGAGTTCCGTATTATATGACACAAACATTACATTGCGACACTCATATCATTCCAAAGCTCTTGCCCTGCCCTCACATGATATAAGTCTCACGTCAATTATAAAAAAAAAAAATCAGGCCTACGGTCTGCTACACCGGAAAAAATTTATATTTATAATAGTAACTTGAATTTTCACACTAGTGAGTGACTCATTACCATCGTATTACAGCCATGTTCCACACTTGTGTGGGGTTGGCCCTGATTATCTGATGGTACGGTGTCACAGATGTCCCTGATGAAGAAGATGTGGAGGACAGTCATGGCGACACTGAAGCTGGCTTTCAGAAGTTTAAGACATGTCAGCAGAAACGCAAAATGAGGACCCAGGGAAGGAAGCAGAGTAGAGCCAATAAGGGCATCCCCCCCCCCCCTCCCATTGCTCCCCGGGCTAACTACATGCGCCTTGCCTTCCCCGAGAACGCAACCAATTTGATGAAGATTAATTGGTTGACTGCCCTGAATAAGGATTATGGCACGGCTAAGCTGAATGTTGTCGTGCCAGGTAACACCCCTCGTTTTGTCTATGTAGGCCGAGAGGAGACGGATGCTATCCAACGCTTCATTAATGGAGAGGTCGGCTCAATACAGCTTATTAAGCGAGATGAACCTGTTCGACCCCAAAAAATGAAGGAAGACCTTGTCACCCAATTCCCGAAGGGTATTCCCCCCAAGAGAGCTTTGTCACTTCAGGGCATCCACAGAGCAAGAAGACTTTATAAGGATGGTGCACAACTTAGTAGGATCATCATTGTTTGGAAAAGGAAGGAACCACCTCCTGAGGAGTACCGCTTCTTTGGCAGCACGTACGGTACCCCTAGTAACATCAGTCGGTGGACTCCTCCCCCTGTAGTGTGCTACAACTGCTTCGGGGTCAATCATGTGGCGAAATACTGTCACAAGCCAGCCACCTGCGGCTTCTGTGCCGGAATGCATAGCACAAGGAGCTGCCCCATCAAGGAAGGTGCCTCTCAGGAGGGGAGAGAGCAGGACTCCCCACCTGAGTGGCAGTGTGGCAGATGCACAGGAAGAAGGGTGTGACGGCCTGGCATCCAGGTTGCCTTGGGAGCCCGCCTCCACCCACAATAGCGGTCACACTCAGTGACGCCAACGCCAACACTACCGGGTCGCCTCCAACGCCTGAAATCAACAGCTACACCTCCCCACCCAGGAGGCAGTGTTTCAGGTGCAGGGAGGAGGGTGTGACGGACTGGCACTCAGGTTGTCCTGGCAGGCCGCCACCACCCACAAAAGCGGTCCCACTCAGTGATGCCAACAGCAACACTGCGGGGTCGCCTCCAGCGCCTGAAATCAACAGCAACACCTCCCCATCCAGGGGGCAGTGTCCCAGGTCCAGGGAGGAGGGTGTGACGGACTTGCACCCCATTTGTCCTGGGAGGCCGCCTCCATCCACAATAGCAGTCCCACTCAGTGATGCCAATGCAGCCGGATCGCCTCCACCACCTGAAGTCAACAGGCACAGTGACTCTCCTTCGATAGCCAATGCAGGTCAGGTTAAAGCCTGCTAAGTAAGTGTACCAGTGAACAACGACAGTGATAGTGTTAGTGGAGCTTCTGAAGGAGCTGGCGCCTCCTCTCATAATGATGCCAACTTGAGGGTGAGTAGCCAGAGCGAGACCGATAGTGATGGAAGCATGGATAGGGAGAATGAGCCCCAGACTGCCAGCGTGGTCTTTATAATAGTCCCAGGTCTGAAGACTGTCCGTGACCCTGTACAAATAAAATATTTTTTTCATTGTCACTTCCATTACGAATGCCATCAGGGCGATGTGTTTGTTGACAGTCGGTCGGAGGGGGTTGGGTCGTGTAGTATCTGCACATCGGTTGTCATATATCTGTCGATTAAAGAGGAGACTTGCGTCGCCCATGATTCGTGAACTTCCCACGAGTAGACATAAACATGTCTTGAGATGTAAAATGAGAGAGAGAATCGTCATGTGTGCTTGTTGAGTGAAGTCGTCGCCGCTCAGTGATGAATGATCTTGTCAGTTGTCATTTCCTAGAACATGTCTTGCAAATGTACAGTGAGAGTGCGAGTGAGAGAGAGTCGATTGATGCTTGTGCTTGAGTGTGGGTGGGTGTGCTCTTAGAATATATGTTCACATATATAATTGTGCTTTAAGATACTACAGGTCGATTGGATGCAAGTAAGTTGAGTTATTTTTATGTATTTTGAGTACATTAACTATGTCAATGACGGTTTCTGTCAGTTCCACGATCAGTATATACAGTATAACACAGTATAGTCAATGGTGAAAAGGAGGCGAACCGACGGCGAGCTTTAGGGGTGGGACTGGGAGAAGTCAGAGGGAGAGGTCATAATTGTAGGTTATGTATATAAGCTACTGTGCCGAGTAGCAACCCTGTACATAAGCTACTGTGCCGAGTAGCATTCATATATATATTATCACGTGGCAACACTGCACGTGTTATGTGGCAACATTGCCCCGAGGCTGCCATATGGCAAGGCGCCTCAGTCTGACTGCGTGAGCTGTGCTTGGCACATGCTGGTCACCGCTTGTATTTCTCTCATCCACAATAAACGAACTCAGTGTTACTCAGTGTTTCCCTAGCCATCACTGCATTCTTCAGGGCACACTAGTAACCTTCATGGCGCAGTGTCTAGGATCTGTGGACTTACTAAGTGTGTGAACAATGCCGACAGTTACGTCTGCCGGTGATGCGCTCGACTCAGTGTGTTGTGTTGTGTTGCGCTGTGTTTCGCCGCGATGTGCAGTGTTGCTCCGTCACAGTGCGTTTTAGTGACGGTGCCAGTGTTAGTGTCAGTGTATTAGTGTGTGTCTAGAGCTGAGTTGTGCATTGGCCTGTGTTTTTGCGGTACCCACGGAGCACGCAGGCGCACACCCTTCTCGTGCGACATCCGGTGGGACACTGGTCTTGCCTCTGCCTCCGCCGACCGCCGTCCACCACGCTCCGCTCTCTCAGACACACACACACACACGCACGCACGCACTCACTCACTCACGGACAGAACAGTGGACCTGGACCATAAGCGTGATTTTTGTGCTGTTTATGTCTTATATATGTGGTTCGAGCTGTTGAGGCGCCACTTTATATATTAAACAGTGCAGTCCACGCACACACTAAGATGGGAGGTAAGAAGGGAAAACGTCAAGATGGGAGACACGACTCCCCACCACCTTCCCCTCCACCCGGCGCAGACTCTCATCCTCCACCTCCTGTGACGGACATTGCCACAATTCTGAGGTGGATGGACGACCGGGACGAGCGACGTAGAGAAGTGGATTTTCAGAGGGAGGAGACACGAAGAGAAGAGGAAAAGTTGCGTTTTGAGGCACTATTGGCGACCCTGGTGCTAACCCACCCTCCCTCACTCGCAGGTAGCGCACTTCAAGGCACCAGTACACTCCCTCCTCCACCACACCAGCGTCCTCCAGCTCCCAAGGCATCTGTTCAACCCCCACCCGCCCTCTCACCAGACGTCACGTTTCAGCTTTTTCGTGAGTGGAGGCGGCGTTGGACAGATTACTCCACGATGGTGGACCTTGACAGCATGCCTCCAAACAAACAGCTCATCCAACTGCGGATGTGTTTGTCGCTGGAGACCCAGAGAGTTTTGGAGCACACGTTGCACGTGCCTCCCGACTCTACCTCTTCAGTGACGGATGTGCTCGACCTTTTACAGGAGCACGTTAAGGGTCGGAACAACGAGGCTTTGCGTCGCCGTGCCTTTACCAGCTGCAAGCAGGCGGAGAACGAATCCTTTGACGACTTTTTTGTACGTTTGAAGAGTTTGTCTGAGGAGATCGACGTCTGCAAGGCGCACAGCCGGGAATGTGAGGAAGCCTGGATCAAGCACGGGATCTTGACAGGTGTCAGGCACGAAGAGTTGATGCAGCGACTCATCCCCCTGGACGCTTCCTCCACACTCCAGGTGGTAGTGACTGAATGTCGGTCATACGAGGCCACTAAGTCCGCCACCTCTGCCTTATGGGCCCCACCTGCTGTGAGAGCTATCTCACAATACAAGAAGGATAAGAAGGCGGCCAACAACGCGAAGGCTGCCACACGTTCTTCCACGCCTCCGCCTAGTGCTTCCTGTGGCAGCTGTGGAAAGCAGCACAGCCCCAAGACTTGCCCGGCCGCCGACGCACTGTGTCGTGGATGTGACCGTAAGGGCCACTGGTCTAACACAGACAGGTGCCCTGCACGAGGCCACAAGTGTCAGGCCTGCGGTCGCTATGGACACTACGACAAGTGCTGCCGCCAACCCAAGCCCAAAAGCCCGAGACGAGGACAGCAGCGCACTTCCCTCGGGGTGGTTCGCACACAGCCCCCTCCAGATGGCCCACGCAGCCCCAAGCAGCAGCGGAGTCACATCAGGAGGGTGGAATCGACCACACGCCCCAGGGCTACCCCTTCCCCTACTATCCGCGTCGCCGTCACACACGGTGATGTGTCGGGTCACATCGAGGTGATACCGGACACCGGCGCCGATACTACGGTGATTGGGTTGAAGCACCTCCAGAAACTGGGCCTCACCAAACGCGGCCTGGGACCACCGCCGCAGCTGCAGTACTACAATGCGGACGGTTCCCAGATGCCGGACGCTGTGGGCTCCTTTCAGGCAGAGATTACCTACGGCGACAGGTCGTGTTACGGATGGATCGACGTGCGGCCTACTCTCGCTACACCCTTGTTGTCGTGGGAGCACTGCAAGGAGTTAGGCGTGGTGCCCAGAGACTTTCCTGAGCAGATCCCAGCTGCTCGGTACACCGCCAGCAGGGTGCGTGAGTTAACGAGCGACGCGCCTGGCACTGCCACACAGAGCTGCCCAGAACCCGCGTCCACTCCCACCCACACAGGACGCTCCCCTGCCCAGATCCTGTATGGTCACCCTCTCCGCTCTTGCGTTCCTACACACGCCAAGGCCTTTGCGAAGGACTGGCAGACCAAAGCCGAGAGCTGCTACCGCCGCACCGCTACACGTGCCCAGGACGCCAAGGCTCGGTATGACGACCGTGCCCGCCCTCTTCAGCCGCTGGAGATTGGTGCCCTTGTCCGCGTCCAGGACCCGACGACGACACGTTGGGACAAGGTGGGCATAGTGATGGGCGTCGGCCGGTCGCGGGACTACAAGGTCAGGATGCCGAGTGGCCGTGTCTGGTGGAGGAACCGCCGCTTCCTCCGGCCAGTCCCACCCCCTGCTGCTGGCCCCCTGACCGAAGACGAGTCACCTACACCTCACGAGGATCCGCCCCACAGTGCACCTCGACGCTCGGAGCGACTTAGGACTAAGAAGTCCGCTCAAGACAAAGACTATGAGCGTGAGGGGGGAGGGAGATGTAGGTTATGTATATAAGCTACTGTGCCGAGTAGCAACCCTGTACATAAGCTACTGTGCCGAGTAGCATTCATATATATATTATCACGTGGCAACACTGCACGTGTTATGTGGCAACATTGCCCCGAGGCTGCCATATGGCAAGGCGCCTCAGTCTGACTGCGTGAGCTGTGCATGGCACACAGCGTCACCACTTGTATTTCTCTCATCCACAATAAACGAACTCAGTGTTACTCAGTGTTTCCCTAGCCATCACTGCATTCTTCAGGGCACACTAGTAACCTTCAATAATCTTATCCAAAATTCCAAATTTAAAAAAATATGCTGGCTTCCAAATGTTCTAGGGAGTTAAGTAATCAATTAACCTCTCCATAAAGTAGTAAAAAGCAAACGGCCAATTTGTGTTACGTTTTTAATTATAACGAAAAATTAGGTGTCCTTCTTTGTTGACAGAAATTTATTGTTGCAGAAATGAGTGGAATGGACAGACACAAAGGTGTACGACGTTTCGAAAATGGTAATGCAAAGAGAAAGTCATCTAAAGAACGTGCTGAGAGAGAAGCTAAAGAATTTACAAAAACACGTCGACTGACTGAATTCTTCACTCGTCCATCAGCTTCAGAACATCTAGTCAGTGCTTCTGCAAGCTCATCTTCAAGGCAACCAGAACAAGTACCTGCATGTGATGCATCAGCTTCCTCTTTATATGGCAGCTCTAGCCTATCTACAGGGGGAAATGACCAGACTGCCGAGGAGATTGAAATTGAATCAAAGCATGTGCCTCCTGAAGTGCAAATGGCAACTACACAAAATTATGACATTGACATTAGCTTATGGTCAGAACATTTGACAAAACAATTTATTGATTATTGGGCTGCGAACGGTTCTGAGCATCTCCACCACAAATGTACACCAGCCATGTTTGAGCGAAGGAATCGAAATGGGGAAGTTGTAAAGCGTTCTTGGCTTTGTTTCTTCCCCACAAATGGGCGGGTCTACTGCTTCTTTTGCAAGCTAATGGGTGTTTCAAGATCTCAATTCACATCTGATGGGTTCTGCGACTGGAAGCATACTAATAGGCTTGTTGCCCATGAACAATCAAAGGACCACATTCAAGCAGTTTTGTCAGCAGCGAGTCGTGCAAAGGGAGCTGGAGGTATAGATTATAAACTAACTACGCATGTGGGAGAAATAGAGCAGTATTGGTGTAGTCTTCTAAAGCGATTGATCAGCGTGCTTAAATTTATATGTGAAATAAGGCTAGCTCTTCATGGAGATGATGAATAATTGGATCTCCTCATAATGGAAATTACTTGGGATTACTAGAGCTTTTGGCCGAGTATGTTGATTTCCTCGGGCAACACATCCAGAATCATGCTAATCGTGGCACTGGTCATACAAACTATATTTCTTCAACCATCTGTGAAGAGATTGTCAGACTAATGGGCAATGAAGTACTGAACGAAATTATCTCACGTATAAAACTCTCAAAATATTACAAAATGTCTCTAGATTCCATCCCTGATGAAGGCCATATTGATGAACTAACTCTGATAATCAGATACATGGAGCATGACACACCTGTTGAAAGATTTGTGAAATTCTTGTCAAATCAAGGACACAAGGCTCAAGAAATGTTTGAAGGTTTGATGAAGTTTCTTGCAGACAATGACATTGACATTCAAAATTGTCCTGGGTAATCTTATGATAAAGCAATTGTAGGTTATGCATCTAAGCTACTGTGCCGAGTAGCAACCTTGTATATAAGCTACTGTGCCGAGTAGCAACCTTGTATATAAGCTACTGTGCCAAGTAGCACCGAAATGTGTTGTCAAGAAGCTACCTTATTTTTTTTTTAAAGTTTTCTTTTGAGGCACGAGGCCTTTCACAGCTTTTATTGTTATAAGTAATTTAGTGATTTATTGAAAAACTGTAGCCAGCCAGTATCTGTGCTGCTAAAGAGGACGCACAAGATGTATCTGCCTACAGTTGCAGTGAAACCAGTTGTCCAAGGTTATCTCCTAACCAGGAAGCACTTTGCTAAAATAGCTAGAGATGAAAATGAGACGAGCAAAACATGTTATGAAGCCAATATTCCCATGATAAGATGTGCAAGTTAGAGATCAAGTATTATGCTGTGTTTTTGGCATGACATTCTTGGCAAGAGTTGATGCATTGCAAGATCACATCCTAAACTCGACGGAACGACGCAGTAGCAATGTTGAAGTCCCGGAATGTTTTTAGAAATGAGAAAAAGAGAATGTTCTTCATGTTTAAGAGAAAGAAGGGAAGGGAAAATGTCAGAAACTGGGGATTATTCATAGACACGCAAGCGTCAACGTAATGTACGACTAATCCATTGGATTATGGGCGATCAGAAGAAGCAGCCTCCTCAGTCAGTACCAGTTCAGAATTCTTCCAACAATTGATCAGTTCCTGAGTTCACTGGATCAACGGTTAAAGGCCTGAGGGAAACCTGTTCACTCTTTTCGTTCTTGTCTAAACTGGAGTCAATGAAATCAGATGAAATGAAGAGCTACAAAATTGATTTGCTGAGTGCAAAAATGATTTGGATCAAACACATGGAGTTGAACTTGTGCAGTTTATGCATTCTTCACTCAATTTCTGAAGACTTAAGATGATGAGAAAGGGAGGGCACATTACCTTACAAGCTGTTGATAGACAAGAGGTTGTAGATGCATTTCCCAACGTTGAAATAATGCTACTAGATATATTTGGTGCTCTATGGTCGCCAAAATTGTTCTTGGAGAACGTTCTTTTTCAGTAAAATGGAAGTTTGCTTTGAAAACAGATTCTCAGATTACTGTGTGATACGCAGGATGTTTGCTCCACGCTCAGGATGGGATGGAGAAAGGAAACTCACAATGTGCTCTCTATGATATTGTATTGATGTATGGCGCAGGCTGAAAGGGAAGTGGCGCAGCGGGTTACAAGTTGTAGAGAGAGCTGGTTGTTGTTGGT
>NW_024720773.1:572984-606330 GCF_018991925.1 Homarus americanus | reverse complement strand
AATATTTATCACACTGTAGGGGTATCGAGATATTAATGTTGTCTAGCACTCAGGATGGAAGGAAACTCTAATGTGGTTTTCTTGTATAATATATAAGTTATATGATAGACAGTCTGGTGCTGGAGATGCTGTGTGGTGAGGGGCTGCTTGGTAGAGACGTGCGGTGAGTAGCTTGTTGAAGGAGGTAGATGTGCAGGAGCTTCGTTAGAGAAGATGTTGCCTGTTGCTGGCCTCCTGGTTGAATGAAATGTTAACAGCGTGGAGCTTGCTGGAGGAGATGTTGCTTGTTCAGGAAAATGGGCAGAATGAGAATTGGTTGGTGAGGAAGCTCAGAGAAGGACATGCCCGCTGGCGGGAGCGAGGACCGCCAGGCAGGCGGAGGAGAGGCGAGGGTCGCCAGGCAGCGACAGAGGAGGAGGTGTTGCTTGTTCAAGAAGATTGGTCAGACTGAATCTCGATGATGATGATGATAATGATGATAATGAAGTAAAGTGGCAAATGACTTTGCACTGGGAAAGGAGAGGAGAGAGAGAGAAGTAAAGCGTGGAAACGGGAAGAAGAGTGGGAGGGGTAGATAGCAGGTGGGCTGTCCACCTAGCGGAGACGAGTTGAAATGATTGGGTGGCGGCAGCGTGCAGCACAGGCCCGTCCGCTCAGGGAAGGAGGTTGAGGAGGGTGGGGGGAGGAGTTAAGCTAGCTAGATATTCATTATTGTAGTGAGTGTTAATTTTTATTTGTCCGGTGGTAGTGTTATTTGTTTATCTCTTTGTGTAGAGGGGTTCTTGTTCTGTAATGTCAGCATGGAAGCTCTTAGGCCACCAGCTGTGTATTTTAGTTGTTCCTTCTTCTTTTAACTTAGAGAATAATGGATCCTCCATCTCTTCAAGTTTGGTCCATACTCTCTGTGCTTGGCTGTGTGTACGTATATTCAGTGGTTCGATATCGAATAATTCGTGAAGTTCTTGTATTTTGGTGGTGTATGGCGGAAGTTGCTTTGATGCTCTACGGATAGCTTTGTTTTGTACTGCTTGAAGTTTAAGTTGACTGGATTTGCTGATCGTGTTGAGTGGTATTGGTGGATATTCTAGGTGTGGGCGGATAAGTGCTTTGTATAGGTGTAGTTGAATTTTGGTGTCCATTTTGCTGAATCGTCTCAGTTTCGTGAGTTGTGATTGGGCAGTCTGTTTGCGTTGTTTTACGTGTTTTGCTATGCCTGTTCTTGTTATTGTGAGTCCCAGAAGTAGCCGGTGACTAGTTTCGTTGCTAAGATACGGTAACATCTGGGGACAGCTCTCGCTTGGTTGCTAGGGGAGGCGGCACATTGGAATGCGGATACGCTTGGTGGTGGGCTGCTACGCAGTTGTAGGGGAGAATTCCACTACAATACTCCCCCTCCCCTCCAGGCGGTGTAGGAGACATGTTGATTGTAGAGTTGCTTAGCACATGTGAGGAAGACCGGGCGGTGCATGCCTCATGTGAGACAACGGCGATGGCGTGATGAGCCGATCGCTGAAATACAACTGTCTAGATACACACTATCTGTGGGAGAAGGGAGAAAAAGGGTGTGTGGAGGCGATGGATGTTGTGCTTCCCTCACGACAGGTACAGGGTCGTCAGATGCGCCTGCTGGGGTGTGTGTGGGCCTGGATCAGGAGCAAGGGCTGGGTCAGCAGAAGCGGGTTAGGGCTCGTGACAGCAGCTGGGTCCACGACAGCAGCAGGGTGCAGGACATTAGCAGGGAGTACCTGAGGGAGAAAAGAGGGGGTGTGGAGGCGATGGATGTTGTGTGCTTCCCTCACGGCAGGTACTGCTGGGCCGGGGTCGGCGTCTGAGGCAGGACGGGTGTGCTGGGGTCGTCAGAATGTGGTGCGTGAGGCAGGAAGAGGAGCCGGTGTCTGCTTGAAGACTGGGAGCGTGATCAGTGTCTCCTCCATCCTGTGTGAGTGCTAATCTCCGGGAGTCACCATTGTAGAGGTATCGAGATATTAATGGTGTCTGCTTGAAGACTGGGAGCGTGATCAGTGTCTCCTCCATCCTGTGTGAGTGCTTATCTCCGGGAGTCACCATTGTAGGGGTATCGAGATATTAATGTTGTCTAGCACTCAGGATGGAAGGAAACTCTAATGTGGTTTCTTGTATAATATATAAGTTATATGATAGACAGTCTGGTGCTGGAGGTGCCGTGTGGTGGGGCTGCTCGGTAGAGACGTGCGGTGAGTAGCTTGTTGAAGGAGGTAGATGTGCAGGAGCTTCGTTAGAGAAGATGTTGCCTGTTGCTGGCCTCCTGGTTGAATGAATGCTGGACAGCTAGGAGCTTGCTGGAGGAGATGTTGCTTGTTCAGGAAAATGGGCAGAATGAGAGTTGGTTGGTGAGGAAGCTCAGAGAAGGACATGCTCGCTGGCGGGAGCGAGGACCGCCAGGCAGGCGGAGGAGAGGCGAGGGTCGCCAGGCAGCGGCAGAGGAGGAGGTGTTGCTTGTTCAAGAAGATTGGTCAGACTGAATCTCAATGGAGAGACAGAGCTTATATACCCAGCAGCAGCCGCTATGAGTCATGGTGGGAAAACCCGAGAAGTAGCCGGTGAATAGTTTCGTTGCTAAGATACGGTAACATCTGGTTGGTTGCTAGGGAAGGCGGCACATTGGAATGCGAAAGCAGGTGGTGAGCTGCTACGCAGTTGTAGGCAGTTGTAGGGGAGAAGTCCACTACAATACTCCCCCTCCCCTCCAGGCGGTGTAGGAGACTTGTTGATTGTAGAGTTGCTTAGCACATGTGAGGCAGACCGGGCGGTGCATGCCTCATGTGAGACAACGGCGATGGCGTGATGAGCCGATCGCTGAAATACAACTGTCTAGATACACACTATCTGTGGGAGAAGGGAGAAAAAGGGTGTGTGGAGGCGATGAATGTTGTGCTTCCCTCACGACAGGTACAGGGTAGTCAGATGCGCCTGCTGGGGTGTGTGTGGGCCTGGGTCAGGAGCAGGGGCTGGTCAGCAGAAGCGGATTAGGGCTCGTGACAGCAGCTGGGTCCACGACAGCAGCAGGGTGCAGGACATTAGCAGGGAGTACCTGATGGAGAAAAGAGGGTGTGTGGAGGCGATGAATGTTGTGCTTCCCTCACGACAGGTACAGGGTCGTCAGATGCGCCTGCTGGGGTGTGTGTGGGCCTGGGTCAGGAGCAGGGGCTGCGTCAGCAGAAGCGGATTAGGGCTCGTGACAGCAGCTGGGTCCACGACAGCAGCAGGGTGCAGGACATTAGCAGGGAGTACCTGAGGGAGAAAAGAGGGTGTGTGGAGGCGATGAATGTTGTGTGCTTCCCTCACGACAGGTACAGGGTCGTCAGATGCGCCTGCTGGGGTGTGTGTGGGCCTGGGTCAGGAGCAGGGGCTGCGTCAGCAGAAGCGGATTAGGGCTCGTGACAGCAGCTGGGTCCACGACAGCAGCAGGGTGCAGGACATTAGCAGGGAGTACCTGAGGGAGAAAAGAGGGTGTGTGGAGGCGATGATGTTGTGTGCTTCCCTCACGGCAGGTACTGCGTCAGGGGCTGCTGGGGTCGGCGTCTGAGGCAGGACGGGTGTGCTGGGGTCGTCAGAATGTGGTGCGTGGGGCAGGAAGAGGAGCCGGTGTCTGCTTGAAGACTGGGAGCGTGATCAGTGTCTCCTCCATCCTGTGTGAGTGCTTATCTCCGGGAGTCACCATTGTAGGGGTATCGAGATATTAATGTTGTCTAGCACTCAGGATGGAAGGAAACTCTAATGTGGTTTTCTTGTATAATATATATAAGTTATATGATAGACAGTCTGGTGCTGGAGGTGCTGTGTGGTGAGGGGCTGCTTGGTAGAGACGTGCGGTGAGTAGCTTGTTGAAGGAGGTAGATGTGCAGGAGCTTCGTTAGAGAAGATGTTGCCTGTTGCTGGCCTCCTGGTTGAATGAAATGTTAACAGCGTGGAGCTTGCTGGAGGAGATGTTGCTAGTTCAGGAAAATGGGCAGAATGAGAGTTGGTTGGTGAGGAAGCTCAGAGAAGGACATGCTCGCTGGCGGGAGCGAGGACCGCCAGGCAGGCGGAGGAGAGGCGAGGGTCGCCAGGCAACGGCAGAGGAGGAGGTGTTGCTTGTTCAAGAAGATTGGTCAGAATGAATCTCAAGGGAGAGACAGAGCTTATATACACCCGGCAGCAGCCGCCAGTCCTCTATGAGTCATGTTGGGAAAACCCGAGAAGTAGCCGGTGACTAGTTTCGTTGCTAAGATACGGTAACATCTGGGGACAGCTCTCGCTTGGTTGCTAGGGGAGGCGGCACATTGGAATGCGATACGCAGTTTGTAGGGGAGACGTCCACTACAAGACTGTTTACGACTTTTTTTTGTTTAATTTGATTTCAATACATTTCTACACATAAATTAGATGTATTAGTTATTTTAAAGGCTTACCTTTTATGATGGTTAGGCGAATTTGGAGGATATAAACGGCGATGAGACAAGTAGAGGCTGGCGGCATTTTTCGTAGGCTACACAAACACGGACCGCTTTTAAAATGAACAATACAATTCTGCATGTGCTGTTCTATATGGAGTATATCGTATAACAAATATTATTCCTATGCAGATTTATACATTTTATGTCCATCCAAATAAATTTTCTTTCTTTTGGTTTCAAAAATAGTTCCCTCGTAGTGATCATCGGACAGGGGGTAGGCTACATGTACCACGAAATTTCCCCATGTTCTAATAACGAATCGTACATATTTTTCTTTTTTTTAGCCAAAAACGCTTCTTGCATAACAACCATGGGAGTACTACAGCATGGTATACACCACGGCTGATCTTGCATATGGGCCTTAGAATTAGTGACCCCAGTCAGGCAGTATAGTAGTGTAGTCAGGTGTACCAACTGACGGAAGACTGGGAGATTGGTATGCTTGCACCCTCAAAACGTTGTCAGTGACACGGAACGTTTACTCTTGCTACACGATTTACGAGCATGAAAAACTTGAATCCCAAGCTAAGGTGCATCTCATTTTCCTATTTTCTTGGATTATAAGCCAATTCTGGGAATGAAATACGATCTTCTACAATGAATATGGGTAAATAAAGCCTGTGACAACCATAAAATCAAACAATAAAGTTATAAGTTTGCCACGAACTTGGAGTTGGGTCAGTGTAAATAAAGAGGACTGTGGCCTGTTCTGTGGATGAATTCAGTAGAGTATAACAAAGCACAGTGATGAACTCACTGTACAGATGAATTGGGATAAAATCTTGAAAAAATATCACCATAACTGTTAGTTTTCTATCAAACAGGAAATTATCTTTGTACCAAAAATTTTTATTTTCATATTATACAAGTATAAAAACCAGTTATATACAAGATATGAAAACTTGAAATAATGTTTCCTACTTATCTCCACCTAATTATAGTAATGCAATAAATACCCTATGAAAGAAAGCGAGACATGAACACTTTCCCAATGTCAGGAGTAAAAATGTATGCAATATGTTAAGACATGGACTAAATCAGCAGTTGGAGAAAAGTATCTGCTGTTTAAATGGTCTTTTATTTGGAAAAATATTACTTGTAAATACTGTATATGGACCCTCACCAGAGAGTCTTCATATAGTTAGTGTGCAGACATTTGTTTACAAGGCATATACTCAACTATAATGGAAAGGAAGATATGTTAGGTTATGTTAGGTTATATTAGGTTCATCTTGTGAGGGTTAATATGTATAAGTTTCCAACACCTACATACTGTGGGTAATTTTGTCTGTTAAAAAAAATAAAATAAAAAATTCCAATGGAAACTCAGATGTAGATTTTTATGGCGATTCCAAAACTTTGATCCTTTTTTGGGAGAAATTCATAGAAAAAAATTATAAGCCCTTTAAAATTTGAATGTTCTACATCAAAATGTTAACCTAACCTACTTACCTTAACATAACTGGAAAACATTGGTCAACTTAAAATCCTAAAATTCCCTGGATGACCGAAAAGATAATAAGACCTTAAATGCAATTTATTTTGGAAGACATTATTCATTTTTGTTGGAATCATGGATATAAAAAGCCAATATATCTGCACTTGATTCTAGCACTGTCAATGTCAAACTGAATTATTACCACCACTCCAAATGTTGCACAAAAAGTGGTAAGGTAGTTCTTTCTTCCAATACATTGAGTTCACTAACGGAATTAAAAAAGAAACATGAATTTATGTCACTGAATTTATGTTATTAGTAACAAATTTTGGTTAAACTGATACACAAATGAAAAATGCCTGGGAACTACCTGGCACTGGTTACCTGGCATATTTGGACTTAATAAAATATGAAAATTGCGCTTCTAAGTATTTATACAAATGAAATAATTATTTTGGTAGTGCTGGACGGTTATTAATTGCTCTCTTTACGAAAATTGGGTCGATATTATTTCTGATAAGGGAAGTCATTCACCACCCCAGATGAAGCAGTTTTCACCACTTACGACTTTTTTTTGCTTAATTTGATTTCCGTACATTTCTACACATAAATTATTTGGATTAGTTATATTAAAGGTTTACCTTTTATGATGGTTAGGAGAATTTGGAGGTTATATGCGGCGATGAGGCAAGTAGAGGCTGGCGGATGTTCCTAAACAAACATGGAATTCTTTTAAAAAGAACACTAAAATTCTTCATGTGCTGTTCTATATGGAGGATATCCTATAAATATATTGTTCCTTTGCAGATTTATGCAATTCTCTTTCTTTTCTTTATGGTTTCAAAATGTAGTTCCATCGTAGTGGTCATCTGGCGGGGTTGACAGTACCACGGAAATCTCCAACGTTCCAATAACGAATCGTAGATTTATTTTTTTTTTTAGCCCAGAATGCTTCATGCAAACCGACTATGGGGCTACCACAGCATGGTATACACCGCAGAGCTTCTTACAATTGGCCCTGAGTCCGAGACTTAGGGTTGTTCTGCCAGTCAGTAAAAATCAGCATGTTTATCATCGACGACTTTGTTGATTTCCGGATCTTTTTCATCTAACCAGTCCTGATATGTTCTTTCGATCTGGCCAAGGGTCTCTCTGCAGGTTTTTGTCATGACAGTGTCGAGGATACCCGATTCGGCACTCGGATTTGGGTTGTTTGCTGTTGGGTTGTTTATCAGCCCATCCTCGACCTGCTGTCTGAGAGCATGTGGTATCACTTGATCCTCCAGATGCTGTGTTAAAACCTCTTCTGAAGCCTTGTAGCCTTTTGGGGCGACGTGAAGGGAGAGTTTGGCTCTGCCGAGCCGATGATCTGTGTCGCAGTGGTCTGAGCCATGCATGACTCTGGTGCTGAGGATATCTCGGTGATCTCTTTCTCTGAAAATGATGTAGTCACTGTGATGCCAATATTTGGATCGTGGGTATTGCCAAGAACCCTTCAACTCTTAGGCTTGACCTAAACAAGGTCCTGATGATAGTAAGGTTGTGTGCAGCACAGTTGCTGCGGAGGAGTAGGCCGTTGGGATTGAACTTGCCCACTCTGTTTCTCCCTATGGTTCCCTGCCATAAGTCAGCATCTCTGCCAACTCTGGCATTGAAGTTACCAAGGAGCACAACCTTATTTTTTCTGGGGATAGAGGTTAGCACTCTGTCAAGTCGGCATAAAAGGCGTCTTTGATGTCATCCTCTGCATTCATTGTTGGGGATGAAGGGGCATGACGTGAGTGATTTAGTGGGACTCGGGGCGTCAAGAGGCGCTGGTTGATCCCAATGGCATTTCAGTTAACCTACAAGTATGTATGATGGATTGGCGAATGGCTAAGCCAACTCCATAAATGCGATTTCTCTCTGTAGCAGGGTAGCCCTTCCAGGAGAAGGTATTGTCGGACCCCTGTTCTGTAAGTCGACCCTCGTCCGGGAGCCAGAGGTCACTAATGACTGCTATGTCGATGCTATACCTTGCCAGCTCTTTTACCATGAGAGCAGTTCTTCTTTTAGGATGCTCATTTGTGCCAGTATCTACAATAGAAGGGTCCTGACATTCCATGCAGCTACCATAGGAGGTTGTATAGTTTTTTTCTGATTATGATTATGTTTTCGATCACATTAAGATGACCTTAGTGGGTGCGGTTGTCCAGTCAGGTTTGTTTTTTAGGCAGGCTATGTTTAGGGCACCTTTTCTAGTCCCTTCTCTGTGTGGAGTGAGCTGAGTAGCTCCTGGTAAGGGCTACTCAGTCGCACAGACAGTACCGGATTGCACTGCTGCCTAGATCCCAGTGCATAAGCGACCATCTTATCTTTCTCGCTCTTGTGTAGAGTTGTGACTAGAGATTGCCGGTAGTCAACTCTGACTGTCCCCGTCACCACTCGTCTGTCGCCATAGGACTTTGGGGAGTTTAGGGGTTTTGGTGATGGTGAAATGGGTTGGATGATGGCTGCATGTGAGTTGATTTATGTGGTGAGGCAGGAGTGTAAGCTGCAATCACACTTCTTGGCTCTACCTTTTCCTGATCCAGTGGCTCGAAGCCTGTACATCTTGTATTGCCTTCATCCGCCGGCGCAGTCATTGGTGTTCCTATGTTGGTTATCTCTTCCGCCTAATCCTCCTTTGAGGTCTTACTGGAGCTCCGTAGGCATGCCTGCATGATGCAGGGCTCCACAGCAGATTTTTCGTTTGGTGTTTACTCACGTAGCCTAAGGCCTGCTGTACCAAGGTTAATCCACAAGGCAGCTGGGCAGTGGTTGGTAGGCTCCAGGGCATGTCCACATGCCGTTGGGCCTATACGCCGTCCCTCCAGGGCCCACTGCTGCTCCGAGATCCTCTGCTGGTCTAGCCTGAACCCACAAGGTAACCAGTTATCGTGTGTTTCCACGAGAAGGCACAGCGGGAGACTTGGTGGTGAAGAGGCTGTGTACTGGCAGGAGAAGACTTACACAAGGCTACCTCCCTGTTCACCACGAGGGCTAGCCAGCGGCGGTAACTGAAAGCGTGAGGAAGCAAGCTGTGTTTGCACCTTAATACTAAAATAATGGTGCCACATTAGACTAGACGCATTATACCACCTTGTGTACACACACACACACACACACACACACACACACACACACACACCCACCAGAGGGTCATGACCTATTTGGTGCTCCGTGTAGGTTATGTATCTACGCTACTGTGCCGAGTAGCAACCTTGTAAATAAGCTACTGTGCCGAGTAGGCGGAGAATGAATCCTTTGACGAGTTTTTTGTACGCTTGAAGAGTTTGTCGGAGGAGATCGACGTCTGCAAGGCGCACAGCCGGGAATGTGAGGAAGCCTGGATCAAGCACGGGATCTTGGCAGGTGTCAGGCAAGAAGAGTTGGTGCAGCGACTCATCCCCCTGGACGCTTCCTCCACACTCCAGGTGGTAGTGACTGAATGTCGGTCATAGGAGGCCACCAAGTCCGCCACCTCTGCCTTACGGGCCCCACCTGCTGTGAGAGCTATCTCACAATACAAGAAGGGTAAGAAGACGGCCAACAACGTGAAGGCTGCCGCACGTTCTTCCACGCCTCCTCCTAGTGCTTCCTGTGGCAGCTGTGGAAAGCAGCATGGCCCCAAGACATGCCCGGCCGCCGACGCACTGTGTCGTGGATGTGACCGTAAGGGCCACTGGTCTAACACAGACAGGTGCCCTGTACGAGGCCGCAAGTGTCAGGCCTGCGGTCGCTATGGACACTACGACAAGTGCTGCCGCCAACCCAAGCCCAAAAGCGCACTTCCCTCGGAGTGGTTTGCACGCAGCCCCCTTCAGATGGCCCACGCAGCCCCAAGCAGCAGCTGAGTCACATCAGAAGGGTGGACTCGACCACACGCCCCAGGGCTACCCCTTCCCCTACCATCCGCGTCGCCGTCACACACGGTGATGTGTCGGGTCACATCGAGGTGATAGCGGACACCGGCGCTGATACTACGGTGACAGGCCTGAAGCACCTCCAGAAACTGGGCCTCACCAAACGCGGCCTGGGACCACCGCCGCAGCTGCAGTACTACAATGCGGACGGTTCCCAGATGCCGGACGCTGTGGGCTCCTTTCAAGGGGAGATCACTTACGGCGACAGGTCGTGTCACGGATGGATCGACGTGCAGCCTACTCTCGCTACACCCTTGTTGTCGTGGGAGCACTGCAAGGAGTTAGGCGTGGTGCCCAGAGACTTTCCTGAACAGATCCCAGCTGCTCGGTACACCGCCAGCAGGGTGCGTGAATCACCGAGCGACGCACCTGGCGCTGCCGCACAGAGCTGCCCAGAACCCGCGTCCACTCCCACCCACACAGGACGCTCCCCTGCCCAGATCCTGTATGGTCACTAGGGTGTGTCATACGGAGGCGAATTTTTTTTTTTGGAGTTTGAAACATCGGCCCATGGTATTAATGATGTAGTTCTATGTGCAGAATCATGTGATATCTTCAGATTTGAAAAGTTTTTATTTTTTGCTAGGTAAATTTTAACTTGAAATCTTATGAAAATTCAGTATTCCCACCCTTTTACCAACACCACTAAATAGCTTATTTAAAGTAAAGTAAATGTATCAGGTTAATTTATTAGGATGAAAATGATCCAGAATAGTGAAACGAATGATCTTGACACATTTATTTAATTTAATATTCCTTTAGAAAACAAAATCATCAAATACAAAAACCGGTTTTACTACTACGACCCGGTGTTGCTGCATAGAGAACATGTCTTTCTTGCTTCTGTTTCTACTCATCACCTCCCTGCTGACCACCTGAGCTCGGATGTAGCCTTCCCTCCTCTCCTGGCTGTACACATGACTGCTGGCCTCGCTCACTTGCTGTACACAACGCTCTATACTCTGGGTGTGCGAGGGCCAGGCAGGGACATGCATGGGGTTGTCCAGGAAAGCTCTGACTTGAACATTGCAGGGGCTGCAGGTAAGAGGGGGGCTCACTGCCAGCCTGGATGTTATCCAGATCTATGAGATCAGGAGGGTTCGGCACTCCAGATTGACTTCAGGAGTCTTCCTGACCCCAGCGAATCGTCACCAACTGATCTGGCCATGCCCAGATCCTCTAAGGTCTCATATCCAAGATCTTTTTTGACTGCCACTTCTCTCTCCTCTCATCCTCATTGCAGAGCATTGTCTGCAGAACTGCCTTCGATGAGCATACCAGGAAGATCTCCTCACAGTCTGCTCCACAATCTGAACAACCTTCCTTGGCTGGGACTTCCCCAGGAGCTCAAGCTGGAAGAGTAAATATGCTCGACCTTCGGAGAACGATGACTTGACCTTTGGTGTTGAAACCAATTCTGGCAAGTAGACACTCACGATGAACGGACAATAAGTCTCAGGTTGTGAAGCTGGTTCCCTTTCAGTTTATGATGAGCGACCCAAATTCTGCAGAACCTGAGAGCTGCTGTGAGCCACCTAGGAATGTGAGACTGGACCCATCTGCAGGTAAGCAAGTCTATCAGGCATGACCCCAGTTTTGATGGCACTGCAAATCATGTAACCATATTACTGGTCAGTACTAGGCCGTCACTTATATGCAAGCTCAACGAGTGATTTTTTCAAAGCTCAGTTGTTTCCTAACTCAGTGGCAGGGAGTCCATCACCGAGAGGACCAGACCATCTGTTGTTTGAAAGGGGAATCTTGCCATCCAGCTCCATGATCAGATGTCTAGTGGCAGCTCGTTTGGTGTGGGTCCTAGCAATCCAGACCAGCTTCCTCCCAATGTAAAACTCTATCCACTGTGACCCCCCTTGCCACCCCTGTGTTCGTGTTGGTGCTGTCCTCAATGGCCTGCAGGGTCTGGTCTATGTTCCTCTCTCTGAGCCAGTTCACAATGTTATCTGCCACTATCTCAGCTGGTTTCCTGATGTCATCTTTCTCTGGAGTGAAATGCCACAAATACTTCCCTCCTGGTTCACTGCAGCAGGAGTAGTGTTCCTCCTTCACCATGGCAGGGAACAACTTGTCAGAATCTCCAACTTTCATGAACACTTTAGTGTCATCCTTTCTCCCATCAAAGAACAAACAATTGATTCCATTTTCTCTTATCCCTTATCAAACTCCTCTTCTAGGTTACTGACAAGTTTCTCCTGAGCTCTCCTACTTTGTTATGATCTATCACCAGGTGAACATCATCAGGTGTTATCAAACCACCGTCAATCCAGGCAGCTGTTGCTATCTCTGCAGTTTCTCTGAGACCAGTGTGGTGTCGCATGCTGGCCAGAGCTATGCTCGGGATATCTTTCCTATTTCGAATCTTATGCCTGGAAGGTTTGGGATCATTATTTTCTGGGTTAGGGACAAAGTCACCATTCTCCTGGTCAGCACTCGGATCAGCCATGGGGAAGTCATTAAACTCTGAATCAGCTTGACTCCAATCATCGGCCTTTTTTCACCCCTGGGCCTTCTCAAGTCTTCTTTTCCTCGGCAACTCTTTCTCCTCTTTCTGTCTCTGTGGCAGCCTCCTGTCTTTGGACTCCGGAATATCTTGGCTAGAAATCATGAGAGCCCCTATACTGCCAGTCTTCTCTCTCTGTGCTTTGACAAATACCAGTTCGATCATAGGAATCTTCAGTTCACGCTTGCAAATACAGGAGATGTGGGCCTCGGATTTGCAGTCACGATCGCATCCAAACTCAGGACAGAGAACAATTGGGCACTTGCAAGTAATTATGTCAAATAACTGGTCCAGTTGCTTGGCAAAGCTGTCTTTAACTGCAAGTTTTCCTCTCCCAAGAGAGATATCTCTTGCCTTTTCCCAACTGGCTAGCAGTCTCTCACTAATCTTCTTCTGACTTGTTATGACTGGAGGCTTGAACTGAGCATTAACCAGAGTGTACTGTGCCAAGACAGCTTTGGTCATATCACTGGCAATGTCTTTGTTTGTGTAAGTTCTTTGGTTCTTTTCACTGATTTGCCTGATTAAAACACCGTATCTCAAAGCATCTCCGCCTTCAGGAGCTCTCTCCCAGACCCAAGATAGTGACTGAGATGGCTGGATTTTTGGTTCCTCGTCCTGACACAAGCAGCCATCGCAAATATTATCAACTTATAAATGCATCAGAATCTGAAACAGAAAAAATATTGTTAGTTGGGTTGTTAAAGAATGAAGTCAGAAAGCAATGTTCACTATTTAATTGTAATGCACTAATGCAGCTGTACGTTAGATTTTCGATAAATTTCACGCTAAAATTTACCTAGCAAAAGGTTGCAAAATATTGAAACTGAAATTATTTTCTGTTTATATACACTAAAATCTACCAAAAAAGTGATGGGCCATTAGTTTTAGCTGATCTTCCCTCCTATGACACACCCTAATGGTCACCCTCTCTGCTCTTGCGTTCCTGCACACGCCAAGGCCTTTGCGAAGGACTGGCAGACCAGAGCCGAGAGCTGCGACCGCCGCGCCGCTTCACGTGCCCAGGACACCAAGGCTCGGTATGACGACCGTGCCTGCCCTCTTCAGCCACTGGAGATTGGTGCCCTTGTCCGCGTCCAGGACCCGACGACGACACGTTGGGACAAGGTTGGCATAGTAATGGGCGTCGGCCGGTCGCGCGACTACAAGGTCAGGATGCTGAGCGGCCGTGTCTGGTGGAGGAACCGCCGCTTCCTCCGGCCAGTCCCCACCCTGCTGCTGGCCCCCTGACCAAGGACGAGTCTCCTACACCTCAATAGGATCCGCCCCACAGTGCACCTTGATGCTCGGAGCGACTCAGGACTAAGAAGTCCGCTCAAGACAAAGACTATGAGCGTGAGGGGGGGAGGGAGATATAGGTTATGTATCTATGCTACTGTGCCGAGTAGCATTTATATATGTAATTACGTGGCAACACTGCACGTGTTATGTGGCAACATTGCCCCGAGGCTGCCATATGGCAAGGCAGTCTCAGTCTGACTCTGTGGGCCGTGCATGGCACACGCTAGTCACCACTTGTATTTCTCTTATCCTTTAATAAATGGACTTCAGTGTTACCCGGTGTTTCCCTACCCATCACTGCCTTCTTCAGGGAACACTTGGAACCTTCATGGCGCAGTGAGTAGAATGTGTGGACTTACAAGTGTGTGAACAATGGACAGTTAGCCGGCGATGTGCGACTGCTGGCGATGTGCACGTGACTCTTAGTGTGTGCTGTGTTGTGTTGCGTTGTGTTTCGCTGCGACGTGCAGCGTTGCTCCGTCACATTGCGTTTTAGTGACGGTGGCAGTGTTAGTGTCAGTGTATCAGTGTGTCTAGAGCTGAGAGTTGAGCATTGGCCTCTTTTTTGTGGTACCCACGGAGCATGCAGGCGTACACCCTTCTCGTGTGACATCCGGGGAGACACTGACAGTCTTGCCTCCACCAGCCACCACGCTCTGCTCTCTGAGACACACACACACACACACACACGCACGCACGCACGCACGCACGCACGCACTCACGGACAGAACAGTGGACTCTATGCATTATTTCTGCGCTGTTTATGTCATATATATGAGGTTCGAGCTGATGAGGCGCCACTTTATATACTAAATAGCGCAGTTCAAGCATAGTAAGATGGGCGGTAAGAAGGGACAACGTAAAGATGGGAGACAAGACTCCCCACCGCCCCTCATCCTTCACCTACAGCGACGGACATTGCAACAATTCTGAGGTGGATGGATCACAGGGACCAGAGATGCATAGAGAGGGAACTTCAGAGGGAGGAGACACGAAGAGAGGAGGAAAAGGCGCGCTTTGATGCAATATTGGCAAACCTGGCGCTAACCCACCCTCCCTCACTCGCGCACCAAGGCGCCAGTACCCTCCCTCCTCCACCACACCAATGTCCTTCAGGTACTCTTGTTACTCCAACAGCTCCCAAGGCATCTGTTCAACCCCCACCCGCCCTCTCACCAGACGTCACATTTCACCTTTTTCGTGAGTGGAGGCGGCGTTGGACAGATTACTCCACGATGGTGGACCTTGACAGCATGCCTCCAAACAAACAGCTCATCCAACTGCGGATGTGTTTGTCGCTGGAGACCCAGAGAGTTTTGGAGCACACGTTGCAAGTGCCTCCCGATTCTACCCCTTCAGTGACGGATGTGCTCGACCTTTTGCAGGAGCACGTTAAGGGTTGGAATAACGAGGCTTTGCATCGCCGCGCCTTCACCAGCTGCAAGCAGGCGGAGAATGAATCCGTTGACGACTATTTTATACGCTTGAAGAATTTGTCGGAGGAGATCGACGTCTGCAAGGCGCACAGTCGGGAATGTGAGGAAGCCTGGATCAAGCACGGGATCTTGGCAGGTGTCAGGCAAGAAGAGTTGATGCAGCTACTCATCCCCCTGGACGCTTCCTCCACACTCCAGGTGGTAGTGACTGAATGTCCGTCATACGAGGCCACCAAGTCCGCCACCTCTGCCTTACGGGCCCCACCTGCTGTGAGAGCTATGTCACAATACAAGAAGGGTAAGAAGGCGGCCAACGACGTGAAGGCCGCCGCACGTTCTTCCACGCCTCCTCCTAGTGCTTCCTGTGGCAGCTGTGGAAAGCAGCATGGCCCCAAGACATGCCCGGCCGCCGACGCACTGTGTCGTGGATGTGACCGTAAGGGCCACTGGTCTAACGCAGACAGGTGCCCTGCACGAGGCCGCAAGTGTCAGGCCTGCGGTCGCTATGGACACTACGACAAGTGCTGCCGCCAACCCAAGCCCAAAAACCCGAGACGAGGAGGAAAGCAGCGCACTTCCCTCGGAGTGGTTTGCACGCAGCCCCCTTCAGATGGCCCACGCAGCCCCAAGCAGCAGCTGAGTCACATCAGAAGGGTGGACTCGACCACACACCCCAGGGCTACCCTTCCCCTACCATCCGCGTCGCCATCGCACACGGTGATGTGTCGGGTCACATCGAGGTGATACCGGACACCGGCGCTGATACTACGGTGATAGGCCTGAAGCACCTCCAGAAACTGGGCCTCACCAAACGCGGCCTGGGACCACCGCCGCAGCTGCAGTACTACAATGCGGACGGTTCCCAGATGCCGGACGCTGTGGGCTCCTTTCAAGCGGAGATCACTTACGGCGACAGGTCGTGTCACGGATGGATCGATGTGCAGCCTACTCTCGCTACACCCTTGTTGTCGTGGGAGCACTGCAAGGAGTTAGGCGTGGTGCCCAGAGACTTTCCTGAGCAAATCCCAGCTGCTCGGTACACCGCCAGCAGGGTGCGTGAATCACCGAGCGACGCACCTGGCGATGCCGCACAGAGCTGCCCAGAACCCGCGTCCACTCCCACCCACACAGGACGCTCCCCTGCCCAGATCCTGTATGGTCACCCTCTCCGCTCTTGCGTTCCTGCACACGCCAAGGCCTTTGCGAAGGACTGGCAGACCAGAGCCGAGAGCTGCGACCGCCGCGCCGCTTCACGTGCCCTGGACGCCAAGGCTCGGTATGACGACCGTGCCCGCCCTCTTCAGCCACTGGAGATTGGTGCCCTTGTCCGCAGCCAGGACCCGACGACGACACGTTGGGACAAGGTGGGCATAGTGATGGGCGTCGGCCGGTCGCGCGACTACAAGGTCAGGATGCCGAGCGGCCGTGTCTGGTGGAGGAACCGCCGCTTCCTCCGGCCAGTCCCCACCCTGCTGCTGGCCCCCTGACCGAGGACGAGTCTCCTACACCTCAGGGGGATCCGCCCCACAGTGCACCTCGATGCTCGGAGCGACTCAGGACTAAGAAGTCCGCTCAAGACAAAGACTATGAGAGTGAGGGGGGGAGGGAGATGTAGGTTATGTATCTATGCTACTGTGCCGAGTAGCAACCTTGTAAATAAGCTACTGTGCCGAGTAGCATTTATATATGTAATTATGTGGCAACACTGCACGTGTTATGTGGCAACATTGCCCCGAGGCTGCCATATGGCAAGGCAGTCTCAGTCTGACTCTGTGGGCCGTGCATGGCACACGCTAGTCACCACTTGTATTTCTCTTATCCTTTAATAAATGGATTTCAGTGTTACCCGGTGTTTCCCTACCCATCACTGCATTCTTCAGGGAACACTTAGAACCTTCACTCCGCTCTGGGGTCGCCTGGTCCAGCTGGTTGTCCCTTCTCTTCTATCCTTCTTCCCCACCGGAAATTCAGCATGTTCTCCCCAGAAGTTACAATTTCGTTTCGGAAAGGAGTGGAACAAGTGAACACTTTATGTTCCTTTTCGTTCCTCTAATTGAAGCTTGTGTTAAACAACCCCCCCACCCCTCATGTCAACGCTTGTATCAAGTCATTTTATATTTACAGCCCTCGGGCTGCTAAAATTTTTAAATAAACCTTTTTATTATTATTATTATTACTATTACTATTATTATTATTATTATTATTATTATCATTATTATTATTATTATTATTATTATTATTATTATTATTATTATTATTATTATTATTATTATTATTATTATTATTTTCACTCACACACACACACATACACACAGGTGTGGGACGAGAACAACGTGTGGTACGGGTTGGAAAGTGGAGAGACACTTCCTCTACCACCCTCACCAAACGACTACCCCAGGAAGACGTTGTCCCACGCAGGATCAACCTCACAGGTCTCCACATACGATGCCTAACCATGGAGGTAAGTACACACTCCACCATACCATATTGCCACTCATCCCACAACGACCACAGATGCTTCAGAAGTTAACTTACTGTATGACTTCTTGAAACGTGTATTCTGTTGAACACTCATCACTGTATAAACACACACACACACACACACAGAACACATCCTTGACCACCGAAGGGACAAGACGTACCCGGCGCTCTTCTGGGAGCAGCCAGGTCATCTGTTATGTTGTGCCCATACCAACTCCCTTCCCTGAACCCCTCCTCCCCACCGGAATATCAACAAGTTCTCGCCAGAAGTTACTATTTCATTTAGGAAAGGAATGGAACCAGTGTTGAATAGTGGTGAACAGTGCTCAAGTCAGTGAAAACAACTCAACAGAATCAGCTGAGTCGTACCCAAGCTAACCTTCACACAGTGAGGTCCCAGGTACCCAGTGATAACTGCCTGTTAGACTCAACAACACCAGCTATGTGTTAATCCCTCCACGATTGAGAGACCTGGGACCACACCTCACTCACTTGAGTGAGTGAGGTCCTGTGACACCATACCACGTGGTGTCCCCATGATGCTACAACATCATGCGAGGTTCCTCATAACACCATCTGTGAGGGAATTACTACATCACGTGATGCCCCTCATAACACAATCTGTGAGGGAATTAATACACCACATCAGGTCCCCTCATAACACCATCGTGTTGTCTTCTGACCTCGCTAGAGTATAGGTCACAGTGGCTTAGCTCCCGGGGATAAACTGTCAGTAATGGCTAGTGCGACTTGTGAACAGGGCTGTGCCCTTCTGAGGGCCGAGCTGGAGAGGGCCAGGGAAGATATTTTGAAATTAAAAGAAGAGATAGCGAGGATGAAGGAAGAAACGAGACAAGGAAAGCAGGTGAATGACGAATGGAAGGTTGTAAGGAGAGGGACGACCTAACTGGTGGTGAGAAAAGACACCAATGAAACGGCAACAACAGCTAAGTGTACCAACTCTTTCAGTCCTTTGATAGACGAATTGGACGTTAGTATAGTCATGGACAAGGCTGACAAGGAAGGTAAAAAAATCTTGATTTTTGGCGACTCACAGGTGCGGTACATGGACAGAGCTTTTTGCTGTAAAGATAAAAATAGAATGAGGGTGTGTTTGCCAGGAGCTGGGATGGGGGATATAGCTGACAGGATGGACAATATCTTGTCTGGTAATGGGAACAAACCCATTATCTGCCTCAGTGCAGGAGGCAATGATATTGGCCGGTGTAGGCGTGAGGAGCTTCTTGATAAGTTCAAGACAGATATAGAACGTGTTAGGTCTAGGGGAGGGATCCCTATCATATGTGGTGTCCTGCCTAGAAGGAGAGTTGGCATTGAATGGTTGTCAAGGGCAGTTGGTGTCAATGGCCGTCTTGACAGATATTGCACGTCAATATCAGTTCCATTCATTGACAACTGGGATAGCTTGTACGGCAGAAGGGACCTTTATGCTAGGGATGGGGTGCATCTGTCTAGGGATGGAGTGGCTACCCTGGCTGGGACTATAGAAAGGGCAGTCCAAAAGATGTCGAAGTCTTTAAACTGCTAGGGGAACATGTGAGCACGGGAGTGGAGGAGACTGCAGTGGGAGCTGGTAAACAAAGTGAAAGGTTACAGGGATATAGTGTTAGGAATGACGACAAAATTAAATTAGACAGCGAGTTAAAACCTAAACGCGGCAAAGGGAGGACTCAGAACACGACTAACTTAAATGTCTACTACGCGAACAATAGAAGTAAGAGAAACAAAATGGATGATATTAGGGCCTTGGTATGTACCGAAAAAATCGATATAATATCATTCACTGAAATATGGATCAACCTAGACTCACATGAGTTACCTGTCGAATACCAAATTGCAGGTTACAAATTATTCCATACCGATAGGCAGATTAGGAAAGGAGGCGGAGTAGCAATCTATGTCAGGGATAATCTGAAGTGTGAAATAAATAAGGAAATAAAAACTGAGCGGAATACAGAAACAATTTGGATAGAATTAATCGACGTTAGGGAAAAATTAATCACAGGAGTAATATATAGATCTCCCAATCTTGATAGAGTTAATGAGCGACATATCTGGGATGAAATGCGCAGGGCTTCCATACACAGCGAAGTCTGTATGGTAGGCGACTTTAACTTTGGCCAAATAGATTGGATTGACCTTACGGGTAAATCAGAATCAGAGGATTTTCTTGAAACAATCCGATCCCACCCGGGGTAATAATACGCTCGATTTAGTTCTGTCGAACAGAGAAAACCTCATTAGTCATGTCGAGGTAGGGAACGAACTTGCAAACAGCAATCACAAAGAAATTTGATTCCAGTTAGATTTTCAGGGCAGCCGTAAGGAAAATTCCACAGAAGTCCCAGATTTCAGAAGGGCAAACTTTGATAGTTTGAAGAGGCAGTTTAGAGAAGGTGTATCACACTTGGGGGTAAACTACTTGGTCCTGACGATTGAAACCGACCAAATAACGAGATCTGAGGTTGTCGAGTTCCACGACAAATTAAATAATGAGTTACTTAATGCACAAAGGCAGAACATACCATACAAAAAACTCAGATCAAACAACAATGACCCTAAATGGATAAATAATTATTTAAAGAACACTATTGGTCAAAGGAAGGCTATAGGTAGGAGAATCAATCGTGGCGAAATTTACCTCCGAGATTATTATAAGGTATTGGCCGGTAGGGTTAAGACCGAGATAAGGAAAGCAAAGAGGAATAATGAGCTGAGGATAGCAAGGGAGGCGAAGACAAGCCCCAAGGGATTCTATCAAATTTATCAAACTAAAACATGTGAAAAGATTGGGCCAATACAGTCAAATACCGGCGAGCTAACTGATAACGACGGAGAAATGAGATAGTGAAGAAAACAAAATAAGCGAGATAGTAGTGACTAGTAACGATGTTAGTAAGCAAATAGACAAACTAAAGCCTAATAAGTCGCCTGGTCCCGATGAAATATTTGTCAGAGTATTAAAGGAATGTAAGGAAGAGCTTAGAATGCCCTTAGCAAAGTTGTTTAACATGTCCTTAAAAACAGGTGTAGTACCAGAATCCTGGAGGACAGCGAATGTTATACCGATTTTCAAGAAGGGGGATAGATCACTATCCTCTAACTACCGTCCAATTAGTCTAACATCAATTGTAGGCAAATTACTGGAATCAATCATTTCAAACTCTATTTGAAACCACCTGGAGAAGCACAAATTAATCAATGATTCCCAGCATGGCTTCACAAGTGGGCGTTCATGTCTAACTAATCTATTAACATTCTTTTCATCTCGACTTTAGCAAAGCCTTCGACAGAGTCCCCCACGAAAGACTAATAAGAAAGGTAAAAGCACATGGCATTAAAGGTAATATTCTAAAATAGATTAGGGCATGGTTACAGGACAGGAAACAGCGAGTGAGCATTACCGGCACTATATCCCATTGGAGCAACGTCACTAGTGGAGTTCCCCAAGGCTCAGTACTTGGACCATTATTATTTATTATATACATAAACAACATCGATATCGGCATAGACAGCAACATAAGTAAATTTGCTGATGACACTAAAATAGGACGTGTAATTAAATCTGACGAGGACTCCGCAAAACTACAGGAAGATCTAAACAAATTTTTTGAATGGTCTGAAAAATGGCAGATGAAATTCAATGTGGACAAATGTAAAGTACTCAGTATAGGAGACGTAAACAGGGAAACCAGTTACCAGATGAGCAAGGATGCCATTGAGAAATCCGACTGCGAGAGAGATTTAGGAGTAATGATAAGTAGGAATCTTAAGCTGAGTAAACAATGTGTTTTTGCTCGTAACAAGGCTAATAAAGTACTCGGGTTCATACAAAGGAGTGTTAGTTACAAGACTAGCGAGGTCATCTTAAGATTATATCTTGTGCTTGTGAGACCTCACCTGGATTACGCAGTGCAGTTCTGGTCACCGTATTCCAGAATGGATATGGAATCCTTGGAAAGAATCCAGAGGAGAATGACAAGACTAATCCCGGACATTAGGAACCTTGAGTACAGAGACAGGTTAAAGCATCTATATTTGCACTCCCTCGAGAGACGTAGAGCGAGGGGCGACATGATAGAGGTGTATAATTTGAAGTCAGGGCTAAACAATGAGTACCTTTGTAATGTCCCCTAACTATCCAACCAGGAGCGAACTCATAACAATGGTTTTAAATTAGACAAATTTAGATTTAGGCGCGAAATTGGTAAACACTGGTTTGGAAACAGAGTAGTGGATGAATGAAACAAGTTACCAAATATCATCATTAACTCAAACACACTGGATAGCTTCAAACATAGGTTGGATGCTTATATGAGCAATAGGGGTGGGTGTAAATGAGACTGCCAAGTATGGGTCAATAGGCCCACTGTAGTTTCCTCCATTCTTATTGTTATGACCCTTGGGCCTCTTAAGGGTGTAACAATATCACAAATTCACAAATTACACTTTGTACTATAGGTCCAGGAATAGGTCCCACCAAATTATCACCTCATTATTATGGGGTATATTGAAATTCAATATAGTGGCTTTAATTACAACATATATTAACAAATAAACAAACAATAAGTATAAACGTATGTACAAAAATAAATAAATACAAATTAAAACTGAACAATTGAACTACTCAACCGAGTGACAAAATAACGAATATCAACGCAATGATTAAACACTTATTTAGTCTAGACAATACCCTAAACAACATGGTTATCAAACACACGTAACTCATAAACAAGTAAGGTATTTACCGTTGAATTCTACAATATGACTACACACAGTCTCACATATAAATCACTATGTAATCCTTGGTGTTCTCAAAAATCGAGCAAGGTTAACACGGTACCACTAGAAATATACAATAGGAGAGGAGATACTTATTTTACAACTGCTAGCCCAATACTAAAACCCACCCGGCTCTGAGAGGTAAAACTAAGCAGCAGAGGTGGACGGAAATGACGTCATAACAAAAGACGTTCAACTTGAGAATTCACAAATAGTTATCAAACGCTCACTCCCTCATTAGTATTCGAAACTAATACAACAAACATTACATTGTTTTACTAAGCATATTGAAACTAATGTTACTACATTTTAAGTAAAGCACATAACATCTTAATTTAAACTGCTTCAGTGTGTAGACAACGAATCAGTCGAAGTTCATATGCCGACCAGTAATCTATTCATTGGTTCTTATTCCGACACTCGTAACATCTCCCCCCTTAATTTAAAAGTTTAAGAAGCTCTGAATAAACTTTTACTCAACCCTAGATAAAGTGTCGGCAATAATATTATCACAGCCCTTTATGTGTTTGATTTCTATATTATAGGGTTGAAGAGCTAATGACCACCGTAACAGTCTTTGATTCTTATTTCTCATATTATGAACAAACTGAAGTGGATTATGATCTGTATAAACTATCACTGGGTAAGGTGATCCACTTACATACACCTCAAACTTTTCCAGAGCTAACAAAAGCGCCAATGCTTCTTTTTCTATTGTGGCATATCCACGTTGATGCTTTTTCAGTTTAACCGAGAAATAACAGTTCGGGTGCAATATTCCATCTTTTCCTTTTTGCATTAACACAGCACCAACTTCTGTGTTACATGCATCCGATTGTATCACAAACTATTTCTTAAAGTCTGGGAGTTGCAGTACAGGTGCCGTCGCCAACAACCCACGAATCTTTTCGAATGCTGTGTCTGGCATTCATCAGTCCACACAAACTTTCTTTTTGGGCTGACCAAATCTGTCATGGGAGTGACCACCCAGGCAAAATTTTTACAAAACCTCCTGTAGAATCCAACCATCCAGAGAAATCTTCTGAGAGCCTTTCGATTGTGAGGTGCGGGTAGACTAAAAATATCGGCAACCTTGGCATCAATTGGAGCAATTTTCCCTTGTCCAATGACATGACCAAGGAAGATTAAGGTGGCATGTCCGAATTCACTCTTGGGTAGGTTTACGGTGAAGTTGAACTCTGCTAGACGATTGAAGAGTTCACGGAGTCGGCCAATGTGTTGTACCCATGTGTCACCGACGACGACCAGATCATCTAGATAGGCGTACACTCCAGGCAGGCCTGATGTCACTATATGCATCGCTCGTTGAAATGTTGCTGGTGCTCCTTTGAGGCCGAAGGGCATAACTTTGTATTGCCACAGCCCCTCCGCAGTGATAAAAGCTGAAATCTGCTTTGCTTCTTCCAAGAGTTTGATTTGGTAGTAGCTTTTGAGAAGATCCAGCTTGGTGACAAATGATGCTCGACCCACACTATCGATGATGTCGTCGATGCGCGGCAATGGATATGCGTCAGCACGTGTCACCAGGTTGACCTTCCTGTAGTCAGTACACATGCGGACACTTCCGTCGGGTTTAGGCACCAGCACACAGGGTGACGCCCATGCACTACTACTCCTCTCCACTAGGTCATGTTCCAGCAGATACTCCACCTCCTGCTTCAGCTTCTCCCGCTTATCAGGGCTCATTCGGTAGGGTGCTTGCTTGATGGGAGATGTGCCAGGCAGCAGTATTAGGTCGTGCTCCAGCAGAGAACACTGGCGTGGCACATCGTCGAAGAGTGGCTCGAACTCCTGCAGCAGTTGCACCACATTCTGAGACTGCTGTAGTGAAAGATGGGATACTTTAGAGGTAGGGTCAAACAATATACTGGAATTACAGATTTTTATGGGGATATCCACTTGGAAATCAGTGTCTGGGACCACCTCCTCTCCTCCTGTTACCGAACAAACCACTTCACTCCTACCAAAATACGGTTTCAACCTGTTGATATGAGTCAAACTCTCCAATTTTCTCTTGTCTGGAGTTGCTATGACATAGTTGAGGTAATTTAATTTCTTAACTATAGTGAATATACCCTCATATTTAGCTTGAAGGGGATTTCTATACAAGGGTATAAGTGCTAAAACCCTATCTCCAGGCTTAAATTCTCTAGCTTGACAATGCTCATCATATTGCCTTTTCATTTTCTCCTGTACTTCTGACAGATTTTCACGAGCAATCTCACCTACTCTCTTCAGTTTCTCTTTAAACTTCTCTACATACACTGACAAAGGAACTTTTATCTAATTACTTATCCAACTTTCCTTCAACAGTCATAGGACCTCTTACAGTATGACCAAAAATCATTTCAAAGGGACTGAATCCTAGGGAGTCTTGGGGACTCTCTCTTATGGCAAACAACATAAGTGGTACTCCTTCATCCCAATCCTTATCAGACTCCACACAGTATTTCCTAAGCATAGATTTAAAAGTCTGGTGGAATCTCTCTAGGGCACCTTGGGTTTGAGGGTGGTATGCAGAAGCTAAGTACTGCTTAATACCCAATTCATTTATCACCTGCTGGAAAAGGAAAGAAGTGAAATTAGTACCCTGATCCGACTGTACAACTCTAGGAATGCCATATTTAGTGAAGAAGTTAGTCCGAGCCTTTACCACATTCTTTGCTTTGATGTTTTGCAATGGTATAGCCTCTGGGTACCTGGTGGTAGTACACATGATTGTTAACAAATGTTGGTGGCCACATCAAGTTTTTGGGAGAGGACCTACACAATCAATTATAACCCTGCTAAGTGGCTCATCTACCACAGGAATGGGTTTTAGAGGAGCAGGTTTCCTGGTTTTATGACCTGATTCGGTTTACCAGCCATCTGACATTCATGGCAAGTTCTACAGTATCTGGCAACATCACCTTTCATTCCAGGCCAGTAAAAATGCGACAAAATATTTTTGTATGTTTTCCTAACAGACAAATGATTTAGTCTTGGCATAGGTCTTGGAAAACTTACCTGAGTTTCCACGAAAATTTACTTTACTAAAAGAAATAATACTACTATTCTGCCTACCACCCTTTTCCTTGGTTACAAAACCCTTTCCACCTGAATGATTTTGAGATTTAACAGGATGCATTTTGTGAGTAAGGGCATAGCTATCAGCTAATGTAGCAGCTCTATGAACATTACTAATATCTCTCTCTCCTAAGTACAATTGTATATCTCTTGGAGTGGCTCTTTTGAACTGTTCTAAAATCATCAACTCAACCAGTTCCTCAAAAGTTTCTACCTTGCTAGACTTTATCCACTTTCTACACATTTTACTCAATGAGTAAACAAATTCTATATATGACTGTACATCGGTCTTTCTCATAGTCCTAAATTTCACTCTATATGTTTCAGGAATGAGTTCATATGCCTTAAGAATTTCTTCTTTCACTAACTTATAACTACGACAAACTTCACTTGACAAAGACAGAAATGCTGGAGGAGCTGACCCAGTGAGCACATTTTGAATCATAGCAATCCACGACTCTTCAGGCCACTGAAAAGACTTTGCAATCTTCTCAAACTGCATAAAAAACGCTTCTGGATCCTCCTCGTCAAAAGCAGGCACAAGTCTCAAATGTTTTGTCACATCAAACAATTTTGTCTCAGATTCTAAAGACAATGCCTGTAAGTCTTGTCTTCTACTGCTAACCTGTGCTAACGCTAATTCATGCTGCCTTTCACGCTCTCTTTCCCTTTCTTCTCTTTCCTTTAAAGCCAACTCATGCAACTTATCCTTTTCTCGTTCTAGCCTTCCATGCCCCAATTCTAGCTTTCTTATCTCTACAGCTTCTCTGGGGTCAAATGAACGCAAAGTCAGTGACCCCTTCGGTAGTACCTCTTCATTTACAAGCTCAGTTAATACTGCATTTTGGTTTTCAGACTTTCTTTGACTACGTCGATACTCAAACGTATCAGCAAGTTTTATCCAATCATCCTTTCTTAACTCACCGTCTTTCAACAATTCCACGTATGGATTTTCAACAAACTCCTCCACATGAAACGTAGCCATGATTAAACAATAAAGATTCCATATATTTAAATATTCCCAATAGATAAAGAGTGAAAAGGGATCAATCCTGGCAAGGTCGCCAATTTTGTTACGACCCTTGGGCCTCTTTAGGGTTTAACAATATCACAAGTTTACAAATTACACTTTGTACTTTAGGTCCAGGATTAAATCCTACCAAATTATCACCCCATTATTATGGGGTATATTGAAATTCAATATAGTGGCTTTAATTACAACATATATTAACAAATAAACAAACAATAAGTATAAACGTATGTACAAAAATAAATAAATACAAATTAAAACTGAACAATTGAACTACTCAACCGAGTGACAAAATAACGAATATATCAACGCAATGATTAAACACTTATTTAGTCTAGACAATACCCTAAACAACGTGGTTATCAAACACACGTAACTCATAAACAAGTAAGGTATTTACCGTTGAATTCTACAATATGACTACACACAGTCTCACATATAAATCACTATGTAATACTTGGTGTTCCCAAAAATCAAGCAAGGTTAACACGGTACCACTAGAAATATACAATAGGAGAGGAGATACTTATTTTACAACTGCTAGCCCAATACTAAAACCCACCCGGCTCTGAGAGGTAAAACTAAGCAGCAGAGGTGGACGGAAATGACGTCATAACAAAGACATTCAACTTGCGAATCCACAAATAGTTATCAAACGCTCACTCCCTCATTAGTATTCGAAAATAATACAACAAACATCACATTGTTTTACTAAACACATTGAAACTAATGTTACTACATTTTAAGTATAACACATACAGTAACATCATAATTCAAACTGCTTCAGTGATTCGACAACGAATCAGTCGAAGTTCATATGCCGACCAGTAATCTATTCATTGGTTCTTATTCCGACACTCGTAACACTTATGTTCTTATGTTATCTGTGAGGGAATTACTACACCACGTGATGCCCTCATAACACCATCTGTGAGGGAATTACTATACCATGTCAGGTCCCTCATAACACCATCTGTGAGGAAATTACTGCACCACGTCAAGCCCCTCATAACACCACCTGTGAGGAAACTACTACACCACGTGATGCCCCTCATAACACCATCTGTGAGGGAGTTACTACTTGTCTGCTGTTTAACACCTCAGTGCACATGACATATGTGACCTCCACTGTAAACATTAATCTGTTTGTTCACTGCATGTTCCTTTACCTTTCTCTAATAAAGGCTTTTGTTAAACCACCAATGTATGTAATAAGTCATTTATGTCCAATGTATATTTTCAGCCTTCGGGCTGCAGAACTTTTTTCAATAAACCGTTAATTATTATTCTTATAATTAGAATTATCTTAATTCACTCCTGGGCAAGTTGCAACACTCCTTGACAAGTTACAACACTCCTGCACAAGTTACAACACTCCTGCACAAGTTACAACACTCCTGCACAAGTTACAACACTCCTGGATAAGTTATAACACTTCTGGACAAGTTACAACACTGCCAGACAAGTTACAACACTCCCGGACAAGTTACTAAAAGATAAATATATAATATATAAACGAATATAAATAAATATACAGTATAGTCTTAATATTTTGTAATGGTTGTTTTTTGCGTGTATGAGTCTCACCACATTCCAGTAAGCTGTAGTGCACTTAACTTCCCAGTACTTACTGATTGGTCCAGATTGAACCACTTATAGGTATAATGCACATCAACCTTCGTATTTCACCAATGGCAATAATATACCAAACACACCCTGAATTTGTATATACATGGTGAAGTGTATCAGTGTGTGTTGTGGGGAGTTTTGCTGTGTCTGTATAATCCTGTGTGTGTGTGTGTGTGTGTGTGTTTTGTGTTGTGTCTGGTTGTGTCTGTTGTGTTGTAGTGTGTTTGGCTGTGTCTGTGTACTAGTGTGTGTGTGTGCGTGTGTGTGTGTGTTTGGCTGTGTAGTAGTGTGTGTGTGTGTGTTTGGCTGTGTAGCAGTGTGTGTGTGTGTGTGTGTGTTTGGCTGTGTCTGTGTACTAGTGTGTGTGTGTGTGTGTGTGTGTGTGTGCGTTGTGTTTGGTTGTGTCTGTGTAGTGTGTGTGTGTGTTTGACTGTGTCTCTGTAGTAGAGTGTGTGTGTGTGTTTGTCCGTGTGTTTGTCCGTGTCTCTGTAGTAGAGTGTGTGTGTGTGTGTTGTGTTTGGTTGTGTCGGTGTAGTAGTGTGTGTGTGTGTGTGTAGCAGTGTGTGTGTTGTGTGTTGTGGTGTCTTTGGTTATGTCTGTGTAGTAGTAGTAGTAGTAGTAGTGTGTGTGTGTGTGTGTGTGGTTATCTGTGTAGTAGTGTGTGTGTGTGTGTGTGTGTGTGTGTAATAATAATAATAATAATAATATTAATTAACGGTTTCTTGAAAATGTTCTGCAGCCCGAAGGCTGAAAATATTCATTGGACATAAATGATTCATTACATACATTGACTTTGGTGGTTTAACAAGAGCCTTCATTAGATTAATGTTTACAGTGGAGGTCACGTAGATCATGTACGCTGAGGTGTTGAGCAGCAAACACGTAGTTTAGTAACTCCCTCACAGATGGTGTTATAAGGGGCATCATGTGATGTAGTAGTGCCCTCACAGGTGGTGTTATGAGGGGATTGATGTGGTGTAGTAATTCCCTCGCAGATGGTGTTATGAGGAGCCTGGTGTCTTTTCTCACCACCAGTTTGGTCGTCCCTCTCCTTACAACCTTCCATTCGTCATTCACCTGCTTTCCTTGTCTCGTTTCTTCCTTCATCCTCGCTATCTCTTCTTTTAATTTCAAAATATTTTCCCTGGCCCTCTCCAGCTCGGCCCTCAGAAGGGCACAGCCCTGTTCACAAGTCGCACTAGCCATTACTGACAGTTTATCCCCGGGAGCTAAGCCGCTGTGACCTTTACTCTAGCGAGGTCAGAAGACAATACGGTGGTGTTATGAGGGGACCTGATGTGGTGTATTAATTCCCTCACAGATGGTGTTATGAGGGGCATCACATGGTGCAGTAATTCCCTCACATATGGTGTTTTGAGGGGCATCATGTGGTGTAGTAATTCCCTCACAGATGGTGTTATGAGGGGCCTGATGTGATGCTGCAGTAACTCATTCACTACGTTGTGTCGTAGCATCATGTGGACACCACTTGGTTTGATGTCACAGGACATCACTCACTTAAGTGAGTGAGATGTGGTCCCAGGCTTCCCTATCGTGAACGGATTAACACATATCTGGCATTGCTGAGTCTGACGGGCAGTTATCATTGGGTACCTGGGACCTAACTGTTTGAAGATTAGCTTGGGTACGACTCAGCTGTTGCTGTTGAGTTGTTTTCACTGACTTAAGCACTGTTCACCACTATTCAACACTGATTCCATTCGTTTCCTAAATGAAATAGTAACTTCTGGCGAGAACTTGTTGATATTCCGGTGGGGAGGAGGGTTCAGGAAAGGGAGTTGGTGTGGGCCAACATAACAGTTGACATGGCTGCTGCCAGAGCAGCGCCAGGTACGTCTTAACCCTTCCGTGGTCAAGGATGAAGTGTGTGTGTGTTGTGGTGTGTTTGGTTGTTTCTCTGTAGTAGTGTGTGTGTGTGTGTGTGTGTGTGTGTTAACAATAATAAATAATAATAATTAACGGTTTATTGAAAGAGCACGGCAGCCGGAAGGCTGAAAATATACATTTACATAATTGGGAACTGGGTCTCTTGATTTACAAATGATATATAGGCAACATAAGTGATACAAATATGATATATAATAATTAGGTGTTGATAATTTTTACAATGGTTGGGACTGGGCTGTTCTTAAAGCAATCAGTACGTGCTCCTATGGGCTGGATGCTGTTGGGCAGGTGTGTGTCCACGTGGCCAGGACAGTAGCTTGGGGCAATGCAGGTGTGCTCCATCCTTCAGGTTAGGTCAGGTGAAGCTGTGAGGTCAGGTTAGGTCAGATCCAGCCACACTCAGTATTACACTGCTGTGTGTTTGTGCTTTTCCTTGGAGTGCACTATAGGAACACTCTTTGGTAGTCAATCGTTCACTGATCACTAGAATGTTTTGCTGAATAAATCCCGGTGTAGTAAGGCTGGTAGGGCGTTGGGATATAACAGGGGGAGGGGGGGCAGGGCCAAATAGACTCGGCCTGGCTGCTCAAACTGGGAGCGCCTTCAGGGCACGTCTTGGGTTCGCTGGTGGTTGACAAGTGTGTGTGTGTGTGTTATGGTGTGTTTGGTTGTGTCTGTATAGTAGTGTGTGTGTGTGTGTGTGTCTATGTGTGTGTGTCTATGTGTGTGTGTTTTTGTGTGTGTGTGTTGTGGTGTGTTTGGTTGTAAATAAAAATATTAATAATAATTAACGGTTTATTGAAAAAGTCGGCAGCCCGAAGGCTGAAAATATACATTAGACAAAAATGACTTATTACATACAAAGACATGGGGTGGGTGGGTCGTTTAACAAAAGCTTTCATTACTGAACGAAGAAGGAAAAATGATTGAACATACAAATTATTATAATTTACAGTTGATGGCCCGGGCGTGGGCTGGTCATAGAGACACTAGGTGGTGTGGTGTTCACGTGGTACAGTGACTTGTCCTCGGGTGTTGATATGAAGGACCTCACGTAGTCATGGGGACACCGGGTGGTGTGGTGTGGTGTATTAGAACCTCGCCCTACTGGGTGGTGTTGTGTTATCCCGTAGTCAGGTGCATAGCCGGCCGGCCTCCTGTTGTTCCCAGGGTGAACGGATTAGCACCTCCTTGTCAGAAGATGGTGGTTAGTTCCCAGGGGCATTTATCTCACTGGTGGGTCGCGGCTTTCACTGGTACCGTCTAGTGCCGAATTCACTGGCTTAAACACTGTTCATCATTGATCCCACTTCTTTCCGAAACGAAATTGTCTCTTTGATTATGTAGATATCCTGGTGGTGAGGATGGGTCGGGGAGAGGGACTTGAGATGGGCCGACATAGGCTACTGAGCAGGAGCAGCGCCTGAATAGGTCTTGACCCTACGATGGTCAAGGATGTAGTCTATAATAATAATAATAATAATAATAAACGGTTTTATTGAAAAAGTTCTGCAACCCAGGCTGAAAATATACATTGGACATAAATGACTTATTACATACATTGGTGGTTTAACAAAAGCCTTCATTAGAGGAAGGTGAAGGAAAATATAGTGAACATACAGATTAATGTTTACACACGTAGATCATGTGAGCTGAGGTGTTGAACAGCAGACACGTAGTGTAGTAACTCCCTCACAAATGGCGTTATGAGGGGCACACATGGAGTACTAGTTCCTCACAGGTGGTGTTATGAGGCTTGACGTGGTGTAGTAATTCCCTCACAGATGGTGTTACAGGGCCTGATGATGTAGTAGTTCCCTCACAGATGGTGTATGGGGGCTTGTTGAAGTAGTAATTCCCTCACAAATGGTGTTATGAGGGCATCATGTGGTGTAGTAATTCCCTCACAGATGGTGTATGAGGGGCCTGATGTGGTGTAATAATTCCTCACAGATGGTGTTATGAGGGGCATCACATGGCGTAGTAATTCCCTCACAGATGGTGTTATGAGGGCATCACGTGGTGTAGTAGTTCCCTCACAGGTGGTGTTATGAGGGCATCACGTGGTGTAATAATTCCCTCACAGATGGTGTTATAAGGAGCATCACGTGGTGTAGTAATTCCCTCACAGATGATGTTATGAGGAACTTCACATGATGCTGTAGTAACTCATTCACTATGTGGTGTCGTAGCATCATGGGGACACCACGTGGTCTGTTGTCACAGACTTCACTCACTCAAGTGGGTGAGGTGTGGTCCCAGGCCTCTCTATCGTGGTGTCTCAGCGGAATTATCACTGGGTACTGGGGACCTCACTGTGTGAAGGTTAGCTTGGAAAGACTCACTGTAACTGCCGAGTTGTTTTCTATTCACCACTATTCAACACTGGTTCCTTCCTTTCCCCAAATGAAATAGTAACTTCTGGCGAGAACTTGTTGATATTCCGGTGGGAAGGAGGGTTCAGGGGAGGGAGTTGGTATGGGCCAACATAATAGTTGACGTGGCTGCTGCCGAGCAGCGCCAGGTGCGTCTGATCCGTCTTTGTGATACAATACAATACAATACAATACAATACAATACAATACAATACAATACAATACAATACAATACAATACAATACAATACAATACAATACAATACAATACAATACAATACAATACAATACAATACAATACAATACAATACAATACAATACAATACAATACAATACAATACAATACAATACAAAACAAAACAATACAAAACAAAACAAAACAAAACAAAACAAAAATAATAAAACAAAGGCAAAGACAAAATAAAGCAAAACAAAACAAAACAAAGACAAAACAAAAACAAAACAAAATGAGCAAGAGCAAAGCAAAACAAGACAAAGACAAACAAAAACCAAAAGCAAAAACAAGAAGAAACAAAACAAAACAAAACAAAAACAAAAAGACAAAGACAAAGGCAAAATAAAGAGCAAAACAAAGAGAAAGCAAAAGACAAAGCAAAGAGCAAGCAAAGCAAAAACAAAACAAAAACAAAACAAAAGGCAAAAACAAAGAAGCAAGAGCAAAACAAGCAAAAACAAAAGCAAAACAAAACAAAAGGCAAAACAAGCAAAACAAGAGCAAAGCAAAGCAAAGCAAAGAGCAAACAAAACAAAAGCAAAAACCAAAACAAAACAAACAAAGCAAACAAGCAAAACAAGGCAAAACAAAACAAAACAAGAGCAAAACAAAACCAAAACAAAACAAAACAAAACAAACAAAATAAAAACAAAACAAACAAAACAAAAGCAAAAACAAAACAAAAC
>NW_024720773.1:537984-565484 GCF_018991925.1 Homarus americanus | reverse complement strand
CATCACCATTCTGAGGCAACTCCACGATGGCATGAATGACAATGTCCTGCAGAATGGCACCCAGTCTGAGTTTGTCCCCATCCAAATGGAGGTAAAACAAGGATGTGTACTGGCCCCAACTCTTTTCCATTTTCTTGGCTGCCTTTCTTACGTGTGGCCATGCCAATTTCGCCGGCAGAGTGGACATCCAGTACCGGATGAAGGGTCTTTTCAACCTAAGACGACTCCAGGCAGGAACAAAGGTGTCGGCAGCTTCCATCACTGAACTTCAGTAAGCAGACTCCGATTCTCTTTCTGCCTACCCCTTTTTCAAGCACACTTCCACCATCCATCCAGCTTAACGGTACTACCCTCTCGGCTCTCACCTGTCCGCCAATGCAGACATCGATGAAGAGATTCAATATCGGATCAGATGTGCATCTCAAGCCTTTGACAGACTCCATATCCGTGTCTTCAGCTGTAGGGAGCTGAAATTATCTACAAAGTTGCACGTATATCGAGCAGTGGTCCTCCCAATCCTGCTTATTGACAGCGAGACATGGGTCTCATACAGGAAGCATCTCAACGCACTTGAAAACTTTCACTGGCGTAATCTACATTCCATACTCCGAGTCCGCTGGGAAGACAAGAGAACAAATGCCAGTATTCTCGCTGACACCAACTGTCGAAATCGACCCCCACACCTGGGGGACGATTACTCCACACCGAAACGCTTGGAGAAGCACCACACAAGGAGGTATCAATACCTTCCAATTAGCCCGACTGCATCCCGAGGCAGACAAGTGCCAACGCAGGAAAGACGCTGCCGTTGCCCCTCCCACCCTAGATGTAGACCTCCACACTGGCAACATCTGTGGACGGCACTGCCGGTCCCATATCGTCCTCTTTAGCCACCTCAGAGCTCACCAATAAAGGTAACATCCCTAACATCTCATGTCATTGTATCATAGCTGGATGATCATCATACTCGATTCTGAGTGACAACAAAGTAGTAGTAGTAGTAGCTTCCAACATAGGACTTCAAACACATCTAACAAAGCCCGTGTTGACGTCAGTGCTCGAGGATTCTGCACGCGGGGACAGCGAGCCTTCTTCAACATCAGGATTTCTGATCCCATGGCCGCATGTCAACATAACCTAGCTCTCGATGCTGCACACAGGAGGAACGAGAACGAAAAGCTAAGGGCATATGGGGAGAGAATTCAAAACGTTGATCAAGGCAGCTTCACTCCTCTAGTGTTCACAACCTCTGGTGGGATGGGACCAAGTGCGAGATGTTTCTACGACAGACTCGTGGAGGTGATCTCCGAACAGAAGCAGCAGCCCATAAGTTATGTTACAGCCTGGATGAGATGTCGACTGTCCTTCTCTCTCCTTCGGTCGGCTTTGCTCTGCCTCAGGGGAACGAGAGCTTCGGCCCCAATGCCGACAACACCTGCAGATATTGACTATGAGGCTACAGTCGCTGAATGCCGCATAGATCTGCGGCTCAACTAATTCAACACAGCTAGGATAGCTACTTATGTATTAGGATATTAAATATTAAGGTAATAAAATGGCGGCGAAGGTGTGGCTATTGGGGGAGGCTGGAGGCCACGTTTTATAAAAAAAGAAGGAAAAAAAAGTAGTAGTAGTATTGTGTGTGTTTGTCTGTGTAGTAGTGTGTGTGTGTGTGTGTGTGCGCGCATGTCTGTGTGTTGTGCTGTGTTTGGTTTAGCCTGTGTAGTAGTGTGAGTGTTTATTACTTAATTTGATATGGTATTTAAATAAGGTGTGACCTTTTTCCGTCAACCACCACCACCACCACAAACCACCACCACCACCAATACCTCTACAGTACAACCACCATCCCTTGTGTCTCCGACAGTCACAGCCCACCATCTTACTGGAGCCAGGAGCCAGAGGAACGGTGCGGGTCAAAGGATGGTTCGCGGACCTGTGGCACGAAATGCAGAGGATCAGCAACTTCACGTATGTACTGTTTACTGAGAGACGGTTCCACCACTCCTTACCTTAACGATAGGTCAAGGCTTAGCTATAGAGGAAGACTAGTTATCTTTTTTGTATGTATTTTTCTGAAAATTTTACCACACACACACACACACACACTGAAATATGTAACCGTGGGAATTCCAACAATAACTTTCCTGTCATGTGGACCCCGTACTATCATCCTGTTCAGCTTAACATACACAGTAGATTGACATTTATCGTGTCCCTCGCCATACCTTGTTTATCATCATGCTGTATGAGGGTCGGTGGGATCACTTAAGTGAGCAAGATACAAGATGTCACACCACCTACCACACCACGTATACCCCCCAGGAGTTTTTTCTTTTTTGTAGAGAAAGAGGGTGAAAGAAAATTAAAGGTGGGGGAAGGAAGTTATAGTTCGGAAATTGAAGAAATTTAGGAGGAGGTAAGAGAGGGCGGGCTGACCGCCTAACTAAGCTAATAGTGTGTTAGGGTTGTGTCATGGGTTAGTTATTGTCTGTCGGTACAGGCACTAGACATCCTACCCTGTCCCATATATGGGTGTTTTAAGGGCCTTATTTCATGGACCTTTTGAGATTTGTTAACTTTTTTGGAAACCATGTATGGTTGTTGTCGTTATCTGGTGGGAGTCTTTGAAGCAGTTCTTCCTCTCATCTTCTATCTTTTGCCAGATTCTGCTGGCCAGGGTGTGCAGCTGCTGGTTGATGGGTTTTATTCCAGCTGCTGGTTGATGGGTTTTATTCTCAGGTCTCTATGTATCTCGGCTGTGGTTCTGGTGAAGGGGTGTCTTTCACCTGTGACGAATCTTAGGGCTGCAATTTGGACCACCTGAAATTTTAATATTTGAGTGGTGCTCATAGTATGAAGAGGTACTGCTGGGTAAGTTAATATCGGTGTGACAAATGATGTCACCAGGCGGAGTTCTATTTTCTCAGGAAGCGATTTAAAGCTGTTTCTAGCCTTTTCCTTCCTGGTGTGGATATGATGGGAGTAACCTATCGTGGATATATGCAGGTCCAGGAGGGTGCCTTTGCTTTTGTATTCTATCTGGGCATTATTGGTTACTAATGGATGGGTTTTCTTTCTGCATAAGGGTATCTCTATGAATTTCGGGAGACTGGTTTGGATTTTCCATTGTTTTTTGTAATTATTTCACCTAATTCCCGCCTGATTTTGTCGACCTGTAACGCTCGCGATTTTCCTTGATGTGTTGCTATTTAAGTGATGTCATCTGCATACATAATATCTTCGTTTCCTATTCTAGTGGGAGGCGGGGTGTCACTTGTGTAGATATTATATAGGGTGGGGGAAAGGACTCTCCCCCGAGGGACTCCGCTCATGAGTGGGAAGGTCTCTCCTGTGTGTTGTCCTACCCTCAGTCTGGCATTTCTGCAGTCAAGAAAGTTGGAAAGCAACTTTTCAATGTTGGTGGGAAGTCCGAGTTGGAGGATCTTATATTTTAGACCGTCATTCCAGACTTTGTCAAATGCCTTCGCTACATCCCGGAGAGTTAGATTACATTGTCTACCACTCGTCGCGGCTCTGGCTATGTTTTCACATGCCAGGGCTATCGCTGTTGTGATGGACTTCCCTTTCCTGAACCCGAATTGTCTGCAGTTGACTCTGTTTGTTGTTTCCAGGTGATTTCTCAGACGGTTATTGATGATTTTTCTAGGATTTTTCCAGGTACTTCAAGGAGGGAGGTCGGTCTGTAGTTAAGTGGGACGGAGGGGTTCTTTCCTTGTTTTGGTGGTAGAGTAATAATGGCCTCTTTGAATTTAGTTGGGAAGTAACCCGAGGCCAGGCAAGCATTTATTGTGGTTCTCAATCTCTCCATAGCCGGGTTGTTTATGAGGCTGAGGACTCCTTGGTGATGCCTGAATAACCAGGGGCTTTATTTTTGGTATTGGAGATGGCTGTGTTGAGTTCTTCCGAGGTGATTGGTTTGGACACAGGGCTGTCGCCTTGACGCGGGGGGCTTGCGAGTCCCTTATGATCCGGTGAGTTGTACCAGAGGGGGGCTTCGTTCCCTTCTTTCCCTTCTCGGAGGGAGGGGAAGGGTTTTCCAAACTGGGTGGGTCACCAGGGAAGGTCCAGATAAAATGGTTCCTGTCCTGCATCCGGTTTTGAGAGCAGACCGGCAGCATCGTCACCAGCCCAGACCATTGGAGCTGGAATACTCTCACGTGTGTGCCACGTGTGTGGCGTCCCATGATGCTGGGGGATGGGAGTCCTGGAGGTTGAGCGACGCTGCACGCTGCACCCTGTGGTTAGCAACACATCTTTTTGGTCCCCTATACCAGCTGAATCAAGTCAATCGGCTGGTCACAGTGTAGCTTGGGTCAAGTGGGCATCAGGGACCTGGCACTCCTATGGTCCAGGAGCTACCGTCTTTGCTCCCTGCTGGTTACCCGCGTATACTGCCCTGCTACCCCTGGGGTTCACCAGGGTCTTATCTCTGATATTGACCCCCCCTTGTTGGGCTCCGTGGTGGGGGGGAAGAAGTAATTTAGGTTTTTCTATGCAAGAAACAAACCCAAATAACCGGCCAGATACTCCCCCTGACGACCCTGCACCCGTCCCTGGACTCTCCTCCGGATCATCAATTCCTACATTGCGACCCTATCATATTGTGAAAAGTAGCTTTGGCTCGCTCACAACAATTACCCAAGTATAAAAGACGCAGGAGGCCCACTGGCCCTGGTACTCACCATAACGCTTCTACCTGTGAGATTATATCTGGTATGTACCTGGTATGTTCAAACAGGTAGATTTTACAAAATAAATATATAGTGCTCTGTACCGTGGAAGGCCAGCCTGTAATGGACCTGGGCATTTTTTATGTTCACAGGTCAGTATTAACAATTTGTGGGAGAGAACCAAAAATATCCCCCCAGCAAGATGGTAGCCTCCTAGTGGAGGTCTCCTCTCCCGTGTAGAGTGCTCGATTCCGTATCCTCTCTTAGGTACCTGGTACCCCCAGTCTCCTGTACTCATACTTAGAGGAGAAACTTCTGCAAGAGTTCCAAGATCAAAAGGTAGTGAAAGTGGACATGGTCCACAAGGAAAAGTAAATGGCAATCTTAACCCTACACCAACTCTGTTATTGACATTTAAATGCTTCGAAATTCCAACCTCTATCAAGGTTGCCTGGATCATTCGTAAAGTGAAATCGTATGTCCCAAACCCTAGACGATGCTTCCATTGTCAGTTGTATGGCCATGTAAGATGCACTTGTCAAAATTTACAGCAGGGTGTTCCTGCCGTATGTATTGACTGTGTTAAGGCTATGAGGGTCAGAAACGCCTCTTCTAGTGAATGTGACCGGTTCCAGATCGAGAGATACTAAATATCCGCAAGAGAGACAAAGTGAGATTTTGCCAGAAGCCAGAAGCCAGAAGCGCAGCACTGAAGTATGTTTCAAGTCATGAGGATTCCTAGGCACAGGTTCTATCCCGACACAAAGCTCAGAGAACTGTTGCTGCAACACCGCCTCGAGAATCATCCATACCTGTATTGAATTCAGCGCCCACACTCGACTCTATGCCACCCATCATAAGTCCTTAGACTTCTCTTGTAGTGGCTGAGGTCCATATGGATGAGGCAGACACATCTGCTACTCCCTCTTCTTTCCTCCACCAGATGTCCTGGTACTACAAGAATTTCAGCAAAACACCACTTAGGAACTCCATAGTCTCTGGAAGTAAACGATTCTCCAGCCAAGGTAACTTCAGAACCTTATTCTGAGTCCCAGAGACTCCAACAGAAGTCAGCTCAGGATGGCGCCTCCTCTTCAGAGATGCCGACTGATCCTCTTCCGTAAACCCCTGGCACGAGGGTCACCTGTACGGATCCTCCGTTTGGGGAGCCATCTCCAGGGGTTAACTGTGGTGAGGGTCCATCGGATGGATCTACATCTGGGTCGTCTCAAACCACAAAGCCACAGACACATCCTTCAACCCTGTAGGGGGGAGGGGGGGCAGAAAGGTTCAGCCCAACACAAGTCGTACCTTTTCCCTGTAATGATTGTTTATCAGACCTTAGCTTACAAACCAAAGAAAAACAACACATATAGCAGTAACTAGATGAGCATGTGTTCTCCCATGTAAGCAGACCCACCCTACAGTAATTATGGTGAAATTAAGACCTGATCCAACAGAGGTCACGGTCACAAAGGAAGAAGAGTTCTCACCGCCGTGTGATTAGGCAAACCGGCGTCATTACCTTATTAATTCAAGAAACTACCCTCCAGCCAGCCAGTACACCTGACATCAGTGATTTGTAATAATCTCAGTATCCCTAGTGCAATTCAATTGTCGATCAGTGTTACATGAACCTATTGTGTTTTTAGTGATGGAAGCTGTGTCTATGCTAACCGTCAGAACCTAACATGTCATATAACCTACATCCTCCTCCCTCTCCTAATCCCTGCTTCTCCCGCCTCACCCTTCCATTCCTGCTCCACCCCACCCAGCCCGTCTGCCCACCTGCCAGGCCGTCTCGCCCCGCCCTGACCCGTCCTACCCCACCCCATGTGACCTCACTAATTCCCAGTCTATTTTGTCCCATAAGCTATGCTTTGAAATAAATAGTTCGTGTAATGTAATATGGTGATACTTGCAGAGCTTCACTCGGTGTATTTTTATGCTAGAATTATTTATAATGTACTTGTTCTCTCGACACACATTGACAAACAATATTCAGCCGTAGTGAGCTGAGCTACGTGGATTACACCCCGAACCAGCCGAATGAGAACATTGTCTCACCGGAACCCATGGTTGCCAAACATTGACGTAATGCATAAAGTAAATTACTTTTTTACGGATGCACTTCCAACTAATCCTTCATCCCTGTAGGATTGTTTTCTCTGTCAAATGACAAACATAGTACAGCCCCTTGGCCAGCTGGGCGTTGGAGATAAGCAGCTCACTTGGGTATGACCTGACATCGCATTCCCAAGCTGTATGCAGTGATCGGACAGGATGACGGCGCCTTACGACAACAGCAGCTCAAGAGGCGATGAAGGACCAAGCATTGACTCCAGCCATAAGGAACTGGAACAGCACAAACGAGCAGAGGAGAAGCAGCGTAATGAAATCAGCACTTCACCAACACCCACCTCACACTACTACACTTCTCTCAATCCTCCCATGGACTAGGATTAAGGATATATATATATATATATATATATATATATATATATATAAATCTTGATAAAATCACACGGGAAAAGAAACAACGGAGCACCTTAGCTTCCGTCTTTATACAATACATCTTCAGAGGCAACTAAGGTGCTCCGTTGTTTCCCTTTCCGTGTGATTTTATCAAGATTATCTTATCCACGTTTTCATTGTGGATCTACATGAAATATATATATATATATATATATATATATATATATATATATATATATATATATATATATATATATATATATATATATATAATATAAATATAAATATATATATATATATATATATATATATATATATATATATATATATATATATATATATATATATATATATATATATATATATATATATATATATATATATATATATATATATATATATATATTTTTTTTTTTTTTTTTTTTTAGTCAGTTAAGACGTGGAATGCGGCCGTGACGAGGCGGACCCTACAGCACCACACATTAAACCCTGGCCAGCCGAACCAAGGAGGGGATTTCCACTGTAGGTGAGTGGGACAGGGCGAACCAGTGCCTGTGCAGCTCTGGTATCGAGATCGGGAACTGGGATGCTGATCCTGTCCCATACGTCGTCCTGAACGATGGCACCCACCCCAGTGTGACCGGCTTCCCCCTGTATAGAAGAAAATGATGCTGTACACAGTAAACTCAGATGGAACTGGAAAAAACATCTGGAATATGATAGTAACTGATGCAAGAGGAAAGTTGTTCTATAAACTAGGAGGAAGAGGAGAAGAAATCAGAAGGTGTGGTGATAAGAACAAAAGAAAATAAAGAGCCTGCAATAGGCTGGTTGGCCTGTGAATGGCAGCTCCTGTCGAGAGTTACTACCACTCTCTATCATCCATGAATCTATCTAGCCTCCCTTTAAGACTTTCCAGCGTTCCAGCACTGAAAGAGGTGGATTCGTCCTACAGTTGTTTTGCAGAACGTAGTTTTAAACAATAATCATCAGATACAGTTGGTGTGCTTGATGTGTTTGTGGTTTGAGCAGATGTTTCATGGATATCGTGGACATCCCTGGATAGTAACTTTGGGTGTTCCCTTTTAAGTGTGTCCGCATGTTACATCTGATTTTTGTGTGTTTGGTTTCAAAATCCTAATTTTGTTTCTCGTTTCCTTGGCGGTAATCAGGAATGGACCTGAAAATTGGGCGAAAGTTTGGAGATCTGTTTAGGTTCTTTAACCATATCAGCATCGCCTATTTCTAGCATTATAGGCTTAACCTGTTTGTGTTGCTTATAAATCATCTCAGCGTGTGACGCTGCTAAATGTTTCTGTACTTGACCATGAATGTCTGTGAAGAGGCTAATTTGCCTTGTAGCGAAATCGTCCATATTGTTTGTAAGTACGTCATATGGCAAACGTTTGTCTATGCCATAAACAATATAGTAGGGTGATTTGTCCGTGGAGCTATTGATAGATGTTGCGACTTGAGGTAACCAATTCTCACATGCATTGTGCATTGGATTCACAATATGATGAAGAATCTCAGGGATTTTACGATTGGTTCTTTCGACGAGGCCATTTCCCTGTGGATGATAAGCTGCGATGAAGCTTTGTTGGATGTCGTATTGCAGACATATTTGTGCTAAAAGTTGACCTTGAACTCTAATCCGTTGTTGGAGAGAAGAACCTTGGGAGTAGTAACTAGGGCGTACGCTACCGATTCGGCTGATTTTTCCTGCAGTGGGACTAAAATCACAAGTATAGAGAAATGATCGACACACACCAGTACGTACTAGGATCTTTGGTGACTCCTCGGAAGTTGTAACAAGTCAATGGCAACTGTGTCAAGCAGACGTTCCAGTGTATGGCATTCCAGCATTGTGCTGCACACACGATAACATTTAGCAGTCTCTTTTCATTGTATTCCAATCATATTTTTTTTCTTATTTCTGCAAGGCATTTGTCACGTTTGAGGTACATTGTGGTACAACATTAATACCGTTGCACGAAGTGTATCAGATACGACAATTTGCATAACAATGCACTGAGCAGTCTGTTTGGAGCGATGGAGTATGTCCTGTCGTAGTTCAAATTGACTGAACGGAAGAGGTAACTCTGGAAAATTAGCTTCCTCCTCCCCCGACTCGAGAGCAAAAATGACTGTAGACCACAAGGGACCAAGTCGTTGTCATCCCATAATTGCGAGAGAGTGAACAAAGATACAGACGTCACGGGTGCTATGTTCCTGGATAAAGCGTCAGCGACCACGTTCATTCGACCCGGGAAGTACTTGAACACGGGGGCGAATTCTTGAATGGTCAGATACCTGTCGGTATAATAGCAGACTTGGTCTGAGAAACTGCTGAATGGGACCGAGGAGGGTCTTGTCGTGGTCTCGGATTGTTGTAGGGGTTGTGTGGTCTTTGGGTTTGTGGCCACCTTACTGGAGCTGGTAACAATATTCTATTGTATGACCTTTCCTGTAGCAGTTTTTGCATTTCAGGGGTTGTTTAGGTTTCATACCAGTATCCTTGGAAACCTGTTCTGGCCAATAAGATAAGGGGTACTTTAAGTGCGATCTTATGTGCGAAAGAAAGAATTGTATAAGTCTGGGCATAATCATCAATCTTAGCTTGATTGTAAGCAGGGTTTCGTACCAATAAGAAAAAAAATCGCAAATTCAAACATGTGTGAAAATTGCTCTAATGACATTTTGCTGTCAGCATCCAGCCAGTCCGAACCACGAATATTAGCCATGGTATCTTGACAGACGTTACCCGCTATGGAGACACTTTTCATAATGGCTTGTGTTCGAACCAGCCGAGGAAGATGGTCAGACCATTTAAAAATCCAATTTAGTTGACCATCCCAAATCAAAAAGACAAATTAAAGTGCTTTGGAACACACGATATTTAGGATGAGCAAGGCCACTAACGAGACTACCTCCCTTTATGTGACCGCGTACGAAAGCCTTGCGTTTCTCATCTCCTGTGATTAGGCCGCCGCAGTAGTAAGAGCACAAGTAGTTTTTTTTAATAGAAAAAAAAGGCAATTAAAGTTTGGTAAATATTAAAACGTAAATATCTTTGAAACCAACCAAACTATTTTCATCTAGTTTGTGCTCTTTTAAAGGAAATTTATCCCTATATTGCCTATCAAAATTTAATTTCTGTATTTTCCCTTATGTCTATGTTGCAACTCAAAACGTATGGTATGGTATCTTATGATTGTATGTTATGTTTCAAGATTTTGACAGTTTTACCTCTGAAATAAAAATTTATCCATCCACGGCATAAAAACATCATGTCAATTCATATAACAGACCTCTTAATAATGGCATAATAATGGCATATGCATAATAGGCATACATAAAATCTCGAAAAATAATGTAAGTTGTACTGTTTTACTGCTTCAAAGTCGCTTCATCAACAGCAATAGTATCAACATATAACATCATAACAGACCCCATAGTATGGCATAATAATAAAATAGGCATAATAGGCATACATAAAAAATCGAAAAAATAATGTAAGTTTTACTGTGTTACCTCTGAGAGCAAAGTCTATCCAACCAATAGCAATCAAAACAAAATGTAACATCATAACAGACCCCCATGGCATGATAATGAAATAGACATAAGAGGCATACATAAAAAAAATCGAAAAAACACATAGCGAGAGAGAGAGAGAGAGAGAGAGAGAGAGAGGTTCCGAAGGAAGAGGAACGTAACAATAATGTTAATGTTACACTCACTAACATCACAAAATGTTCTCCGCTCCCTAAGTTCTGTAATGGGAGAGGGGGGGGGGGGGTCACGATCTTAATGGTAATCCAGAATCGTGTCAAGAGCATCCACCTCCACATCCCCTTCTCCAGGGTCGTCCGCGTCCTCGTCTGGTGAATTAATTATCAAGGTTCCCAGCTTCTTGCCTCAAACATGTCCTTGAAGTAAAAATGTAACTATGTGATAATCATCCTCTACCATGAACTCCCGAACGCAGTCATTCTGAGGTAATACCTTTAAGATATTGGAATTGTTAATTGACATGCCTGAACCAGCTGTAGTCATGGTTAGTGGATTGTTAGACAACTTACCTGTAGATGTCACTGGAAGATTAGTGGATATGGGAGCTAAAGTAAGATGTCCTGACACACTGGGTTTCTGTGTGGAAAGAGAAGGAACACAACCGTAATGAGGTGTGGTGTATGTACGACCTGACCTAAGTTAGGTATGGTGTAAATCACCAATGATTGATCGAGTAATTGTTGACTACTCTTAATGGAAGCGTTTCCCTGTAAATGGATTTGTGCTTCATGCAAATCTTCCATATTACCAGCATCAATAACAGCTCTGGTACTGCATGTTCTGATTGTTCAGTCACTATTGTAATTTTTCGCTAATTGAGTAATGTCTGAACCCGGTAAATTAAATAAATAATCCATAAATGATAATTCAATAGTACAAGATTATACTAAATAGTACCCTTGCCCACCCATTTACAGTAAATGAATGAAAGTATAATTAAAAGAGTAAATAAAAATACTAAAATTATGTTATGTCAGTATTATACAAAGTAAGGCACTCATTAATTCAAAACTCGCCTATCACGACATCTGGCGTGTGATGGTATGCTGTAGAATATGTTTACTGTGTGTAAAACTGATGATGTTTGTGAAATACCTAACTTGATTGAAGTTTTGAAATTCCAGTAGGTAGATCCATAGAGTTCCACGTGATGCAGAGTTTTAGTTGGGGAGAAGTAGGTCACGGTCACTCCTTGTTTATAGATACAAAATCCCTGATGGCATCTTGTTATGGTGTTGGGGTGACGTTTCCAATATGGCGTCGATAACGTGTCCAAGATGGTGTCGATAACCTGTCCAAGATGGTGTCGATGACGTGTCCAAGATGGTGTAGATGACGGAGTAGTTGCCAGGGGATGGTTGATATGATGATATAAACGATGTCGAAAACAGCTGACCGATGGAGCCCGGGTGCACTGGGTCATATGGTGGGTCACTCGGTGCAGCCATCGAGAGCTGTTGATCAGGGGTCAAAAGGGTGCTGAGGCAGACGTTGACCAATCAAAGCAACATTTGAGTCGTAGAGGCTGGGGTAGGCTCTCTCTGGGGATCTGGAGCTGGGGCTATTCCTGGTACTGGGGTAGGTGTGGACCTCTACTGTGCTGGGCAGATTGCTTAGTCATTGGTTACTATCCGTGGGAAAGTCCTGATGGCAGGGTTGCTAAGACATTCGGGGGTGTTGGCAATGCTGCTTGTTACAGTGGTGCCGCATATACTGGAAACCTTTTAACTTGTACATTGAAGTGTTCAACTAGAAAGGTATCGTTTCTCACAAAGGTAGATATCACAAGTGCAAAAATGAAGAATGTCAAATATTTACCAATAATTGTCAGTTACTGTATGAAACATTCGTTTTCTTGTTTATGGGTTCGATTTATCGTTATCACCTCATGTTATGGCGTCTGTTTACCTGTTGTAATCACTGATGAAGTGTCTGTAGAGTCAGTATTAGAGGTGCAATGGTAGTAACGTATATAAATATTTATGGGTTAAGTTTTCAAACCCAATTTTTTTTTCCATTTATTAAGAAAATAAACTATTGCACAAGCTGTGAGCATTAATAAGGAACGAAGCATATGTGTAACGAGCTTATTGAACACACGTCCTGTGTGGGTGAGAGACGGGGGACAAACTGGTGAGAAGCTGGATAGTACTTCCTGATCCAGCAGTCAAGCTAAGAGCGCTCTGTGGAAGACACTGTCACGTGCCCAGTTGATGATTACTCACAGCTCATAGGCTGTATGTAACCTACATTTATATATGTATTACTGTCTGTTTGGCAGGAGCTAATACACTGTAGCCCATGAGTACTGTAGCCCATGAGTACTGTAGCCCATGAGTACTGTAACCCATGAATACTGTAACCCATGAATAATCTTGCCCATGAATACTGTAGCCCGTGAGTACTGTATAACATGAGTAATGTACACTATGAATACTGTAGCCCATGAATAATGTCAACCATAAGTATTGTAACCAAGAGTACTGTAGTCCCATGGGTACTGTATACCATGAGTAATTTACACCATGATTACTGCAACTCTTGAGTACTGTAACCCATGACTGCTGTACACCACGAGTACTGCAACCCCTGAGTACTGTAACCCAAAAGTACTATACACCATGAGTACTGCAACCCATGAGTACTGCAACCCATGAGTACTGTACTGTACACCATGAGTACTGCAACCCATGAGTGTTGTACACCATGAGTGTTGTAGCCTATAAGTACTGGGGCCCATGAGTACCGTACACCATGTGTGTTGTACACCATGAGTACTGCAACCCATGAGTGTTGTACACCATGAGTGTTGTAGCCTATAAGTACTGGGGCCCATGAGTACCGTACACCATGTGTTTGGGGCGAGTGTAGGACAAAAGCCCCCCAGGAAAAAAAAAAAAAAAAAAAAAAAAAAAATATATATATATATATATATATATATATATATATATATATATATATATATATATATATATATATATATATATATATATATATATATATATATATATATATATATATATATTTATTTATATATATATATATATATTTGCAGTTTATGAACATTTCTCTAACCTAGCCTAACCTAACCTAACCTAGCCTAGCCTAGCCTAACCTAACTTATCTTATCTTAACTTAACTTAACTTAACTTAACCTAACCTAACCTAACCTAACCTAACCTAACCTAACCTAACCTTCGGGAATTCTGTTATAGTTATAAAGAAGTGTACGAGGAATGTTTATTAAATCTGCAATGACGTATGTTTTGTCTACTGGGGTAATTACTCCCTTGACATTCAGTGACCTCACTGGGCCCTCGGGTCACCTCGGTAAATGCAGAATGAACATAAAGGTAAAATATGTCGTCTTTTTTCTTTTCGATTTATTTAATAATGTTCTATAAATTGAAAGAGTTTAATATTCTAATTATTTAAGTTGTAATAATTTCATATTTAAATCAATATATTTTTTTAATATTTCTAATGACCCTCTCTTTAACATACAAACAGGGGGCTTCTGTCCTATTTTGCACTTTTACTGAGGGGCTTTTGTCCAAGGGGAATTTGTCCTAGGGGACTTTTGTCCTAGGGGCTTTTGTCCTCTCCCCGCTTGGGGCCCATGAGTACCATAACCCATGATAAAAGCCATGATCACTGTACACCATGAGTACTGTACACTGTACACACACACATACACACACACACAGAAACGTTTTTGCCGTGAAAATTAATTTGAATATTATAATGTAAGATTTTGTTTCTTTAAAGATGTCGTTTATCATAACCAAATTAAACTAAAAGTAGTTACTTGGTTCGGTTAGGTTAGGTTAGGTTAGGTATGGAACTATTCATTTACATGTACTGCATCATGATTGTCTACTGTACATGATCATCAATAGCCAATCAGCAGTTACTGGTAAAGAGAATGACATAGAGTAGCTAAAGTAAGATGATCAAAAGAGCTGATAGGTGTACGTGCACGGTGTACAGGTATGAGTGCAGGCTACCGGCAGACTTGGAATGGGGAGCGCCCAAGGCCGAGGTAGAGGGCGGGTGGACGGGCATGGTGGGGGAACTGTCTTCCGGCCTGGCTGACTTGATCATGGCGCCACTAGACCACACTCAGGCTCGCAGCACCCGTGTTGACTTCTGCACGGGCCTCAGGATATCCGGGTGAGTCAAATTAGTTCCTGACAGTGTGTCTTTCTTACTACTGTATTTCTCTGCATATTTCTATCTTTGTTTTCTTCTTGCTACTCACATTATATTTATATAACTTCCATATTAGACATATTTACTGAATTTTACAATTTTACAAAATTCTTAATTATTCAGTCATCATCTCTTCTTAAAGTTATCGTTTGGTTTACTAAGTTAACTGTTCATAACACTTATGAATGTTAACATCTGTCCCTAGGAATAAATATTGCCACTATGGTCATTTTTACGGCCTGAGTGTTACCCACGTATTGTACAGATGGTGATGTTGTGTGTAGCGGTGATTATCCACACCCAGTACCTCCCATGATCACAGGTACACATCATGATCACAGGTACACATCATGATCACAGGTACACATCATGATCACAGGTACACATCATGATCACAGGTGCACACAATGATCACAGGTACACACCATGATCACAGGTACACACCATGGTCACAGGTACACATCATGATCACAGGTACACATCATGATTACAGGTACACATCATGATCACAGGTGCACACCATGATCACAGGTACACATCATGATCACAGGTACACACCATGATCACAGGTACACACCATGATCACAGGTACACATCATGATCACAGGTACACACCTTGATCACACGTACACATCATGATCACAGGTACACATCATGATCACAGGTACACATCATGATCACAGGTACTAACCATGATCACAGGCACACATCTTGATCACAGGTACACATCATGATCACAGGTAAGAAAAATGATCACAGGTACACACCATGATCACAGGTACACACCATGATCACAGGTACACCCTCATATCCAGGTACACACCATGATCTGCAGAAAAAAATGATCACAGGTACACATTATGATCACAGGTACACACCATGATCACAGGTACACCATGATCACAGGTACATCATGATCACAGGTACACACCATGATCACAGGTAAGAAAAAATGATCACAGGTGCATCATGATCATAGGTACACATCATGATCACAGGTACACATCATGATCACAGGTATACATCATGATCACAGGTGCACACCATGATAACAGGTAGAACCATGATCACAGGAACACATCATGATCACAGGTACACCATGATCACAGGTACATATCATGATCACAAGTACACATGATGATCACAGGTAAGAACCATGATCACAGGTACACACCGTGATCACATGTGCACATCATTATCACAGGTACACATCATGATCACAGGTACACATCATGATCACAGGTACACACCATGATCACAGGTATACATCATGATCAAAGGTACACATCATGACCACAGGTACACATCATGATCACAGGTAAGAACCATGATCACAGGTACACATCATGATCACAGGTACACATCATGATCACAGGTACACACCATGATCACAGGTACACATCATGATCACAGGTGCACACCATGATCACAGATACACATCATGATCATTGATCACAGGTAAGAACCATGATCACAGGTGCACACCATGATCACAGGTACACATCATGATCACAGGTAAGAACCATGATCACAGGTACACATCATGATCACAGGTACACATCATGATCACAGGTACACATCATGATCAGAGGTACACATAATGATCACAGGTACACATCATGATCACAGGTACACATCATGATCACAGGTACACACCATGATCACAGGTACACATCATGATCACAGGTACACATCATGATCACAGGTACACATCATGATCTGGGTACACATCATGATCACAGAAAAACACCATGATCACAGGTACTCATCATGATCACTGGTACATCATGATCTGAGTGCACACCATGATCACAGGTGTTACACATCATGGTCTGGAAGTAAGAATCATGATCACGGGTACACATCATGATCACAGTACACATCATGATCAAAAATTGCACACCATGATCACAGGTACACCATGATCACAGGCACACCATGATCACGAAGGTACACACCATGATCCACAGGTACACATCATGATCACAGAGTACTTAACCATGATCACAGGCACACATCCATGGTCTGTAGGTACACACCATGATCACCAGGTAGAAAAAATGGTCTGGGGTACACATCATGATCACAGGTACACACACCATGATCACAGGTACACCATGATCACAGGTACGCATCATGATCCACAGGTACACACCATGATCACAGGTACACATCATGATCAAGGTACATCATGATCACCAGGTGCACACCATGATCACAGGTACACATCATAATCTGAGTAAGAACCATGATCAAAGGGGTACACATCTTGATCCTGGGTACATCATGATCACAGGTACACACCATGATCTGAGTACACACCATGATCACAGGTACACACCATGATCACAGGTACACATCATGATCACAGGTACACACCTTGATCACACATACACATCATCATCACAGGTACACATCATCATCACAGGTACACATCATCATCACAGGTGCACACCATGATCACAGGTAAGAAAAATAATCACAGGTAAAACATCATGATCACAGGTGCACACCATGATCACAGGTACACACCATGATCACAGGTACACATCATGATCACAGGTACACACCTTGATCACACATACACATCAAGATCACAGGTACACATCATGATCACAGGTACACATCATGATCACAGGTGCACACCATGATAACAGGTAAGAACCATGATCACAGGTACACACCATGATCTGGGCACACATCATGATCTGGGGTACATATCATGTGATCTGGAGTAGCTCATGATCACGGTACACACCGTGATCACAGATACATCATGAAGTCAAGGTACATCGCGAACACAGGTACACATCATGATCACGGGTACACACAATGATCAGGGTGCACATCATGATCCTGGTACACATCATGATCACAGGTACACACCATGATCAGAGGGTACACATCATTATCACAGGTACACATCATGATCACAGGTATACACCATGATCACAGATACACACCATGATCACAGGTACACATCATGATCACAGGTACACATCATGATCACAGGTACACATCTTGATCACAAGTACATATCATGATCACAGGTAGACACCATGATCACAGGTAAGAACCTTGATCACAGGTACACACCATGAGCACAGGTACAAATCATGATCACAGGTGCACATCATGATGACAGGTACACACCATGATCAAAGGAACACACCATGATCACAGAGACACACCATGATCACAGGTACACATCATGATCACAGGTACTAACCATGATCACAGGTACACATCATAATCACAGGTACACTCCATGATCACAGGTTACACATCATGATCACAGATACTAACCATGATCACAGGTACACATCATGATCACAGGTACACACCATGATCAAAGGCACACACCATGATCACAGGTACACACCATGATCACAGGTAAGAACCATGATCACAGGTACACATCACGATCACAGGTATACACCATGATCACAGGTACACATCATGATCACAAGTACACACCATGATCACAGGTGAGAACCATGATCACAGGTACACATCATGATCACAGGTACACATCATGATCACAAGTAAACACCATGATCACAGGTACACACCAGTATCACAGGTACACATCATGATCACAGGTACAAACCATGATAACAGGTGCACACCATGATCACAGGTACACATCATGATCACAGGTACTAACCATGATCACATGCACACATCATGATCACAGGTACACACCATGATCAGAGGTAAGAAAAATGATGACAGTTACACATCATGATCACAGGTACACACCATGATCACAGGTACACATTATGATCGTGATCACAGGTAGAACCATGATCACAGGTGCACACCATGATCACAGGTACACATCATGATCACAGGTACACATCATGATCACAGGTACACACCATGATCACAGGTACACACCAAGATCACAGTTACACCATGATCACAGGTACACACATGATCAGGTACACAAGTCACAGGTACATCATCATCACAAATACCTCGTGATCACAGGTACACATGATCACAGGTACATCATGATCACAGGTACACATCATGATCACAGAAAAACACCATGATCACAGGTACACATTGACGGTCACATCGTACAGGTCAGATCCGGTACACATCATGCAGGTACACATGATCTGGTCATCATGATCACAGGTACCATGATCAGGTGCACCATGATCCTGGTACACACCATGATCACAGGCACACCATGATCCTGAGTACACCATGATCACAGGTACATCATGATCACAGGTACTAACCATGATCACAGGCACACATCATGATCACAGGTACACACCATGATCACAGGTAGAAAACCATGATCACAGGTACACATCATGATCACAGGTACACCATGATCACAGGTACACACCATGATCACAGGTACATCATGATCACAGGTACCATGATCTGGTACACATCATGATCACAGGTGCACATCATGATCACAGGTGCCACCATGATCACAGGTACACATCATGATCACAGGTAAGAACCATGATCACAGGTACATCATGATCACAGGTACACATCATGATCAGGTACACACCATGATCCAGGTACACACCATGATCACAGGTACACACCATGATCACAGGTACATCATTGATCACAGGTACCACCTTGATCACACTATCATCATCACAGGTACACATCATCATCACAGGTACACATCATGATCACAGGTGCACACCATGATCACAGGTAAGAAAATGATCACAGGTACTTATCATGATCACAGGTGCACACCGTGATCACAGGTACCATGATCACAGGTACACATCCGATCACGGAACAGACATTGATCACATACATCATGATCACAGGTACACATCATGATCAGGTACACATCATGATCACAGGTGCACCATGATAACAGGGTAAGATCAGTCACGGTACGCACACCATGATCACACATCATGATCAGTACATATCATGATCACAGGTAAACCACATCACAGGTACACGCGTCACAGATACACATCATGATCAAAGTGCACATCATGATCACAGGTACCACATCATGATCACAGGTACACAATGATCACAGTACACATCATGATCACAGGTACATCATGATCACGGAGTACACACCATGATCGAAATTGCACATCATGATCACGGTACCTATGCACAGGTACACCTGATCACGGATGCACCATGATCACAGGTACACATCATGATCACAGGTACCTCGCCGACTGGTACACATCTTGATCACAGGTACATCATGATCACGGTAAACACATGATCTGGTAAACCATGATCACGGTACACACCATGATCTGAAAGTACACACCATGATCTGGTAAACCATGTCACAGGTACACATCATGATCAGGTACACATCATGATCACGGGTACACATCATGATCACAGGTACACAATGATCACAGGTATACATCGCAGTCACAGGTACACACCATGATAACGGTAAGAACCATGATCAGGAACCATCATGATCACGGTACACATCATGATCACGGGCCATGATCAAGGACATCATGATCCGGCATCATGATCACGGTACTTCACCATGATCACAGGTCACACCATGATCAGTAACATGATCGGTAGAACCTGATCACAGTTTTCGGATCACAGGTACGCACCATGATCACAGGTACATATCATGATCACAAGTACACATCATGATCAGAGGTAAGAACCATGATCACAGTTACACACCCTGATCACAGGTACACATCATTATTACAGGTACACATCATGATCACACGTACACATCATGATCACAGGTACACACCATGATCACAGGTACACATCATGATCAAAGGTACACATCATGACCACAGGTAGACACCATGATCACAGGTACACATCATGATCACAGGTACACATCATGATCACAGGTAAGAACCATTATCACAGGTACACACCATGATCACAGGTACACACCGTGATCACAGGTACACATCATTATCACAGGTACACATCATGATCACAGGCACACATCATGATCACAGGTACACACCATGATCACAGGTAAGAAAAATGATCACAGGTACACATCATGATCACAGGTGCACACCATGTTCACAGGTACACACCATGATCACAGGTACACATCATGATCACAGGTACACACCATGATCACAGGTACACATCATGATCACAGGTACACACCATGATCACAGGTACACATCATTATCAGAGGTGCACATCATGATCACAGGTATACACCATGATCACAGGTACACACCATGATCACAGATACACATCATGATCACAGGTACACATCATGATCACAGGTACACATCTTGATCACAAGTACACATCATGATCACAGGTAGACACCATGATCACAGGTAAGAACCTTGATCACAGGTATACACCATGAGCACAGGTACACATCATGATCACAGGTGCACATCATGATGACAGGTACACACCATGATCAAAGGAACACACCATGATCACAGAGACACACCATGATCACAGGTACACATCATGATCACAGGTACTAACCATGATCACAGGTACACATCATAATCACAGGTACACTCCATGATCACAGGTTACACATCATGATCACAGATACTAACCATGATCACAGGTACACATCATGATCACAGGTACACACCATGATCAAAGGCACACACCATGATCACAGGTACACACCATGATCACAGGTAAGAACCATGATCACAGGTACACATCACGATCACAGGTATACACCATGATCACAGGTACACATCATGATCACAAGTACACACCATGATCACAGGTGAGAACCATGATCACAGGTACACATCATGATCACAGGTACACATCATGATCACAAGTAAACACCATGATCACAGGTACACACCAGTATCACAGGTACACATCATGATCACAGGTACAAACCATGATAACAGGTGCACACCATGATCACAGGTACACATCATGATCACAGGTACTAACCATGATCACATGCACACATCATACAGGTAAGAAAAATGATCGGTACACTCATGATCACAGGTATCACCGTGTCAGGTACACGCAGAACATATCATGTCACGGTACACCCAGTCACATGTACTATCATGCGATTTACATTATGATCACAGGGATACATCATGATCACAGGTGCACACCATGATAACAGGTAAGAACCAAGATCAGGAACACATCATGATCACAGGTACGCACCATGATCACAGGTACATGATCATGATCACAGGGTACGCATCATGATCACAGGTAAAACCATGATCTGGTACACATCGTGATCACAGGTACCACCGTGATCACAGGTACACATCGATGATCACATGTTACACACCAGTCACAGGTACACATCGCGTTCTGGTACAACGATCACAGGTACATCATGATCACAGGCACCTGTGATCACATTTACATCATGATCAAAGGTACCCACCGTCAGGGTACCACCATGATCGAGCACACCGATCATGATACCACACGGGTACATCTTGATCACAGGTACACATCATGATCACAGGTACACATCATGATCACAGGCCACCATGATCACAGACATTGCGATGCAGACGCACCCTGATCAGGTACACATCGAATACGGGTAGAACCATGATCACAGGTACATCATGATCACAGGTACATCGATCAATGTACCGATCGAATCTGATCACGGTACACATATGATCGGGTCACTCCCTGATCCTGCACCATGATCACGGTAACATCATGATCACAGGTACACATCATGATCGCAGGTACCTGATCACAGGTCACATCATGATCGGTACCATGATCTGGGTGACAGCTTGATCACGGGTGCACATCATGGATCACGGGTACATCATGATCAGGGATACCATGATACAAATTTTACACATGATCACTGTCCCAGTCGTACACACCATGATCACAGGTGCCTGGTCACCGCGATGCACACCATCATGATCACAGGGTACTGCGCCATGATCACAGGTACACATCGGACCACGGTACCCACATGATCACAGGTACACATCATGATCACAGGTACACACCGCGATCCAGGTACACCATGATCACAGGTACGTCCGATCACGTAATCGATCATGATCACAGGTACATATGATCACAGGATACATCATGATCACAGGTACACACCATGATCACAGGTAACTTGATGCAGGCGTCAATGATCACAGGTACACATCATGATCACAGGTACACATCGCGATCACAGGTAAGAACGATCACAGGTACCGTGATCACAGGGCACCGTGATCACAGTACCTATCATGATCACAGGTACACACCATGATCACAGGTACATCATGCACCATGATCACAGGTACATCATGATCACAGGTACACATCATGACCACAGGTACACACCATGATCACAGGCACCATGATCACAGGTGCACTATGATCACAGGTAGAAACCATGATCACAGGTACACATCATGATCACAGGTACGCATCATGATCAGGTACACATCATGATCACGGGTGCGGATTCACGGGTAAATATGATCACAGGTACACACGCATGATCACAGGTACATCATGATCCTGGTACACCATGATCACAGGTACATCATGATCAGACAACGTGACACCATGATCACAGGTACACATCATGATCACGATTACACATCGTGATCACAGATAAGATCCAGGTAAACCATGATCACAGGTGCACATCATGGGGATCATCCAGGTACACACCATGATCACAGGTACACATGTGATCACAGGTGCACTGCGTCACAGGTACACATCATTGATCACAGGTACAAACCATGATCACAGGTGCACATCATGATCACAGGTACCGTCGGTCACAGGTGCCTGATCAGGTAGAACCATGGTCACAGGTACACATCATGATCACAGGTACATCATGATCACAGGTACATCATGATCACAGGTGCACACCGTGATCACAGGTAAGAAAAAATGATCCAGGTACACATCATGATCTGGTACACATCATGATCTAGGTACACACCATGATCACAGAATTTTATCATGATCACAATTTTTATCATGATTACAGTTACCATGATGATACGGGTACATCATGATCACAGGTACCATGATCACAGGTGAGAACTATGATCACAGGCACACATCATGATCACAGGTACACACATCATGATCACAAGCACACCATGATCACAGGTACACACCATGATCACAGGTACACATCATGATCACAGGTACACACCATGATCACAGGTGCACACCATGATCACAGGTACACATCATGATCACAGGTACTAACCATGATCACAGGCACACACCATGATCACAGGTAAGAAAAATGATCACAGGTACACATCATGATCACAGGTACACACCATGATCACAGGTACACACCATGATCACAGATACACATCATGATCACAGGTACACACCTTGATCACATGTACACATCATGATCACAGGTACACATTATGATCACAGGGATACATCATGATCACAGGTGCACACCATGATAACAGGTAAGAACCAAGATCACAGGAACACATCATGATCACAGGTACGCACCATGATCACAGGTACATATCATGATCACAAGTACACATCATGATCACAGGTAAGAACCATGATCACAGGTACACACCGTGATCACAGGTACACACCGTGATCACAGGTACACATCATTATCACAGGTACACATCATGATCACAGGTACACATCATGATCACAGGTACACACCATGATCACAGGTACACATCATGATCACAGGCACACACCATGATCACAGGTACACATCATGATCAAAGGTACCCACCATGATCACAGGTACACACCATGATCACAGGCACACACCATGATCACAGGTACACATCATTATCACAGGTACACATCATGATCACTGGTACACATCATGATCACAGGTACACACCATGATCACAGGTACACATCATGATCACAGATACAAATCATGATCACAGGTGCACACCATGATCACAGGTACACATCATGATCAAAGGTAAGAACCATGATCACAGGTACACATCATGTTCACAGGTACACATCATGATCACAGGTACACACCATGATGACAGGTACAGATCATGATCACAGGTGCACACCATGATCACAGATACACATCATGATCATTGATCACAGGTAAGAACCATGATCACAGGTGCACATCAGGATCACAGGGTGTACACACTTATGATCACAGGTAAGAACCATGATCACAGGTACACATCATGATCACAGGCACATCATGATCACAGGTGAACATCATGACTGAGGTGCCACACACGATCACAGGTACACACTATGATCACAGGTACACATCATGATCATAGGTACACACCTCATGATCACAGGTACACATCATGATCACTTGTACACTTCATGATCACAGGTGCACACTATGATCACAGGTACACATCATGGTCACAGGTAAGAACGGCGATCATGGTGTACACATCATGATCACAGGTACACATCATGATCAAAGGTACACACCATGATCACAGGTACACACCATGATCACAGGCACACACCATGATCACAGGTACATACCATGATCACAGGTACACATCATGATCACAGGTACTAACCATGATCACAGGCACACATCATGATCACAGGTACACACCATGATCACAGGTACGAAAAATGATCACAGGTACACATCATGATCACAGGTACACACCATGATCACAGGTACACACCATGATCACAGGTACACATCATGATCACAGGTGCACACCATGATCATAGTAGTACATCATGATCACAGGTAAGAACCATGATCACAGGTACACATCATGATCACAGGTACACACGATCACAGGTACACACAATGATCACAGGTACACACTATGACTATAGTACACACCATGATCACAGGTACACATCATGAACACAGGTACACACCTTGATCACACATACACATCATCATCACACGTACACATCCTCATCAATGGTACACATCATGATCACAGGTACACATCATGATCACAGGTACTAACCATGATCACAGGCACACATCATGATCACAGGTACACATCATGATCACAGGTAAGAAAAATGATCACAGGTACACACCATGATCACAGGTACACACCATGATCACAGGTACACATCATGATCACAGGTACACACCTTGATCACACATACACATCATGATCACAGGTACACATCATGATCACAGGTACACATCATGATCACAGGTACTAACCATGATCACAGGCACACATCTTGATCACAGGTACACATCATGATCACAGGTAAGAAAAATGATCACAGGTACACACCATGATCACAGGTACACACCATGATCACAGGTACACATCATGATCACAGGTACACACCTGATCACACATACACATCATGATCACAGGTACACATCATGATCACAGGTACACATCATGATCACAGGTGCACACCATGATAACAGGTAAGAACCATGATCACAAGTACACACCATGATCACAGGCACACATCATGATCAAAGGTACACATCATGATCACAGGTACACATCATGATCACAGGTAAAACCATGATCACAGGTACACACCGTGATCACAGATACACATCATGATCAAAGGTACACATCATGAACACAGGAACACATCATGATCACAGGTACACACATTGATCAGAGGTACACATCATGATCACAGGTACACATCATGATCACAGGTACACACCATGATCATAGGTACACATCATTATCAGAGGTGCACATCATGATCACAGGTATACACCATGATCACAGGTACACACCATGATCACAGGTACACATCATGATCACAGGTACACATGATCACAGGTACACATCTTGATCACAAGTACACATCATGATCACAGGTAGACACCATGATCACAGGTAAGAACCTTGATCACAGGTACACACCATGAGCACAGGTACACATCATGATCACAGGTGCACATCATGATGACAGGTACACACCATGATCAAAGGAACACACCATGATCACAGAGACACACCATGATCACAGGTACACATCATGATTACAGGTACTAACCATGATCACAGGTGCACATCATAATCACACGTACATTCCATGATCACAGGTTACACATCATGATCACAGGTACTAACCATGATCACAGGTACACATCATGATGACAGGTACACACCATGATCAAAGGAACACACCATGATCACAGAGACACACCATGATCACAGGTACACATCATGATTACAGGTACTAACCATGATCACAGGTGCACATCATAATCACACGTACACTCCATGATCACAGGTTACACATCATGATCACAGGCACTAACCATGATCACAGGTACACATCATGATCACAGGTACACACCATGATCGCAGGTACACACCATGATCACAGGTACACACCATGATCACAGGTAAGAACCATGATCACAGGTACACATCATGATCACAGGTACACACCATGATCACAGGTACACATCATGATCACAAGTACACATCATGATCATAGGTAAGAACCATGACCATAATTACACATCATGATCACAGGTACACATCATGATCGCAGGTACACATCATGATCACAGGTACACACCATGATGACAGGTACACATTATGATCACAGGTACACACCATGATTACAGGAGCACACCATGATCAG
>NW_024720773.1:262478-537884 GCF_018991925.1 Homarus americanus | reverse complement strand
TTTTAAAAAAAATTTTGAATTTTTTTTTTTTAATGTTTTTTTTTATTTCTTTTTATCTATGTCGGACTTACGACCATGTCGGACTTACGACCTGGATTTGGGTCCCTAACCCCGTCGTAAGTCGGGGTCTAGCTGTACTTTACTCTTGATCATCCATATATTATACCATATCCTGCTTTTAATAAAGGCTATATTCTGAAATAAGCATTATCATTGTATTCTTATCCTAATTATTACAGTTTATATTAAACATTAAAAAATGCAGGAATGATTTGCAAATAACATTGCAGACTGTATTGAGGATATTTTTAAACCAGTTAATTATCATCTTGTTCTATGTTTAACATCATTAGTCTCTGATTAGATGGTAGAATTTCATGACTTTACCTACTGTATATGGGTTCCATGACATTTGCTCACAAGATGAACCTAATCTAACCTAACATGTCTTCATTTCCATAATAGTTGAGTATATGCCTTGTAAACAAATGTCCGCACACTAACTATATGAAGGCTCTCTGGTGAGGATCCATATACAGTATTTACATGTAGGGCCTAATATTTTTCCAAATAAAAGACTTTAAACAGCAGAGACTTTTCTGCGACTTCTGGTTTAGTCCATGTCTTAACATATTGTATACATTTTTACTTCTGACATTGGGAAAGTGTTCAAGTCTTGTTTTTTGAAAGGGTATTTATTGCATTACTATAATCAGGTGGAGAAAAGGAGGAAACATTATCTCAAGTTTTCATATCTTGTAGATAACTGGCCTTATATAATATGAAAGTAAAAATTTTGGTATAAAGATAATTTCCTGTTTGATAGAAAACTAACAGTTATGGTGATATTTTTTCAAGATTTTATCCCAATTCATCTGTACAGTGAGTTCATCACTGTCATAACAAAATTATAATACCTAATACTGTACTTCGGTATATTCTACTGACTTCATCCACAGAACAGGCCATAGTTCTCTTTATTACACTCACCCAACCCCAAGTTCATGAAAAACTTATAACTTTATTGTTAGATTTCATAAGGATAAAGAAGAAAGGGGCAGATATTACACTCAATTCCTACATTTTTATGGTTGTCACAGGCTTTATTTACCTATATTGACTGTAAATAATCGTATTTTATTCCCAGAATTGGCTTATAATCCAAGAAAATAGGAAAATGAGGTGCACCTTAGCTTGGGATTCAAGTTTTTATGCTCGTAAATCGTGTAGCAAGAGCAAACGTTTCGTGCCACTGATAACGTTTTCAGGGTGCAAGCATACCAACCCCCAAGTCTTCCGGCAGTTGGTACACTGACTACACTACGATGACGTAGTAACAACAAACGACATTGTATTATGACTGCCGGGATACCACGGCATGGTGTACACCACGGCTGATCTTGCATATGGGCCCCCGTGCATTCTTTTATCCTTGGAAGAGGTAGTACTGCCTGATGGAATCCCACCCGAGGTGCTTAAAGCAGGAGGACCTCTGTTTACCAGCCGTCTTCACTTTCCCCTGGAGAATATATGGAAGAAATTGGAAATCCCCCAAGCTCTTAAGGACGTCTCCATCGTATATATTCATCAGAAAAGGGGAGACTGGTCAGATTGTTGCAACTTCCGTGGGAACTAGCTGCTGTCCATAGCTAGCGAGATTATAGCCCCAGTCCTCCTCAACAGACTTCTTCCTGAGGCAGAAAGCTTCCTCCCAGATACAGGAAAAGTGCAGAGAACAGAGTCATTACATTTACATGGCCATTGTGAGGCAACTCAGCGAAAGCTTGAATGGCAGTGTCCTGCACAATGGCACCCAATCTAAGTTCTTCCCCATCCAAACGGCAATAAAACAAGGCTCTGCAATGGCACCAACTCTCTTCTCCATTTTCTTGGCTGCCAGTTTCGCCGGCAGGGTGGACATGCAGTACCAGCTGAAGGGACTTTTCCACATAGTCGACTCCAGGCAGGAACAATGGTGTCGGCAGCTTCCATCACTGAACTTCAGTATGCAGATGACCCACCCTCGTTGCTTACACTGAGAGCGACCTACAGGAGATCCTAAACACCTACGCAAACGCGTATGTACACTTCGGCCTTGAGGTGATTGCACGTAAGACTCAGATTCTCGTTCAACCTGCCGCTGGATCAACCACACCTCCACCATCCATCCAGGTTAACGGTACTACCCTCTCTAATGTTACAATTCAGTACCATGGCTCCCAGATGTCCACCACCGTGGACATCAATGAAGAGATTCATCATCCGATCAGATGTGCATCTTAAGCCTTTGGCATACTCCAACCCGTTTCTTCTGTTGTCGGGAGCTGAAGTCATCTACAAAGTTTCTCGTATATCAAGTAGTGGTCCTCCCCACCTCGTTGTATGGCAGCGATACATGGGTCAGTATTCTCGCTCACACCAACTGTAGGAGCATCGAGGCTACCATTATACATGAACAACTTTGTTGGACTAGTCATGTTACCTGCTTGAACGAAAGTATATTCCACTAGCTTAGGCCCGAATTCAGAACAATGATTTGAAACCGTATGAAGATTTATACCAAGTATCGAGCGAAGATTGAAGATTTTTGGTATTCAGAACGCTGGCTTGAGCCAACACAAAGATTCAAACCGGGTTTGAGATTGGAATTATCGATCCTCACGTTAGTCCAGCCTGGAAGCAGGTTTAGCGGTCGATCCTTCAAGCAAGTCAACATGAATTTTGATACAGCGCAGTTTTTGGCAATATCAGCAAATTGGAAACTTTGTAGAGATGACTGATGGTAGATAGGCAGCATCCTATAAATTCTTATGATGACACGCAATCTAAACAACGACATAGGTTCAGCAAGGGAGACTTCCTTGATATTTTCCGTGATATGGAGCATCTACTTAACAGACCTCTTGGCTATGGTTCACCTCTACCTCCCATTCATCAGCTGATGATTGCTTTGAGATTCTTCATAACGAATATTTTCCGGGAAAGAAAGATTTTGGTTTTGGTTACTGAATGAGTTATGGTAATGTGTTACAACACTTTCGTGTCTAGGGTCCATGAAGATCAAGTGGGTAAATGTAAAAAACACTGATGCTTCTTTATTTTGAGTGTTTTTCTTTAGGAAAACTATTTTGATGTATTTTCAATATAATTGAATCAATGCTGAGTGTATTTTGATTTTAATGTATTATTAAAAGAAAGTATTTTCTTAACATTAATAATCAGGGGAAATGTGGGGTAAAAAGAACAGAAAAAAACCTAACCTAAATGAGCCTAGCAAGGTTACTACACTTTGTATTGATTCATCTTGCTTTGACTTTGAATATTAACATTATCTACAATTTGTATGTAATTGTTCTTCCTCTATGAATTTCATTGTTATCATATAACAACACAGCCACGTTGTAACACAGTACCATAAATCATTATAATTTGATTGTAATTATAGTAATAAAAGTAACTCGATGTGCAAGGAGAGATTTCTTCTCCTCGGTAAAACTTCGTCGAGTCATACCTGCAGCCATTATCTTGTAAACATTACTCTCGATGGTGATTGGCTGTCGTAATGGTGTAACTGAAATGTGATTGGCTGGAATTTCTGTGTTCGAATCCTTGCTTGTAATTGAAGATAATGCAACAGATTACCCAATCAGGGGTTCAAGTCGATGTTCCGAATATGGGTAATCCACTGCAGGAAATCTCGGATCGAGTAATTTAGATACGTAGGTCTGAGCCGAGTTTAAATCGTAGGCTCAAATCACCATTTTGAATTCGGGCCTTTATGTTCCAGAGGGTCATGTTTGTGCATTTTTCTTTTCAAGTATCATATTTAGCACACAAATACATATTGACAATACAAGTATTTTGTTGAGCGGCAGACTTGTAGTGGATACTCTACCCTACAACTGCTGGTTGATCACTTGCCGTCCGGTTACCAGCCAATCAGCAGCGAGTTTCACAGACCGGGCCTCACTTTCGGACTGCACGGTGATTGGCCCGTTACCGCCTTCACCTCAGCCAATCAGCAGCGCCGCTCACTTCACACTTCTCAACCTGATCCTGCAGGGTATAGGGTATTCAACCTGAACAAAGGGTTCGAAGTCATTTGCCAAAATGAAAATGATGCAGACAAACTACTGTCCACTAAGGCGAAACAAATCCTTGCCAAAAATGGATTAATTGTGGTCATGCCTCCCGAGCTAAGAGCCAGGAGATCTGCTTTCGTAAGGAAACTAGATTCTCAAGTAGGAGGGCAAACGGCAGACTCTCTGAAGGCAGACATTGAAAATAACATCGAAGGACTTAAAGTAGCAGAAATAATCAAGATAAAAGACTACACGCACGTAATGAAGATTTGTTTCGAAGAAACGGCTATGGTAGACAAGGTCCTCCAGTGCGGCTTCTTAGCATGCAACATGTCGATATCCCCTCATCAAATAAAAAGGGAAAAATACACCAGTCTCCTGATATGTTTCACATGCTATAAATATGAAGAGCATACCACAAGGGACTGCCCTGAAAAGGAAAAGAAATTCTGCTCCAACTGTGCAGAGGAAGGACATGTTTACACGCAGTGCAACAACAGTGCAACAGTGCAATGTGTACCAAACCCACCCCAAAAATGGCCATGTCCTGCCCCATCAAAAAGACCCTCATCAAATACAAGCAGGAGCAGGAAGACCAACGAGAAAGGATGAGAGACCAAAGCACATATGCTGAAATAGCAAAGAGGGCCGTGAAAGAGGCAACAAAGCCAACTACAGACACCATAATCAAATTAAGTGACACTGATCATTACAAGGTAATGGTGAGCATGCTACATGCTCACCTTCATAACATCATAGCCCCAGGATCATATGCCGACGAACTCCTGACTCTGCTATGCGGCGTTTTGGACAATGGATAACCCGGTATCCCTGGACTGAAGTGATCACGGTAGACGATGTGCAGAACAAATGGGATAATTACCTGGAAACTATCACCAAAGCCTACCACCACTTCTTTCCAGTCAAAACACTGAGGATCCACCCCGATGATGTCCCGTGGATTACGCCCCGCATAAAAAGACTTATTGAGCAGTGCAACAAGGCATACTACACCAACAACCGCCTGTACAAAAGTCTACATAACCAGGTCATCACGGAAATCAAGTCTGCCAAGAAGACTTATTATCCCAGGAAAGTGCACGGCCTCAAGGAAGTCGGCATCGGTCAGTGGTACTCCAAGGTAAAAGATCTCTGTGGTCTCAACCGTCAGTCTCCCACACTTCCTTTCATCTCACATTTACCTAGTGAGGAGGCAGCTGAGATAATTAATAACCATTTTGCTACCATATGTCCTACCCTACCCAGTCTTGACCTCACTCTCCTCCCAGCTTATTTACCTTCCCCCTCCCCCCCTCCCAGTGTCCAACCATATGAAATCGCCAACAAACTCCTGAAATTTAAATCCAAACGCTCCACGACCCCAATTGACCTCCCAATCAAAATATACAAGGAGTTTGCAGTCGAACTAGCCACCCCTCTCTGTTCTATTATTAATGCATCCCTCAGACAAAGCAAATGCCCTAATGAATGGAAAACCGCATTTGTCACTCCCATCCCCAAGGTCACTACCCCACAGTCCCCTAACGACCTCAGGCCAGTTGCCATTACCCCCATACCCAGTCTACTTTGTGAGGACTTTGTTTTTGAGTGGGCATTTGCCAGTATCTATCAGTCAATTGATTCACAGCAATTTGGCAATATGAGGACCTCCTCTACATCACACTGCTTGGTGAGCTTTCTGGATTTTCTGCACAAAAACTTGCAGAAACGAAAGACATCACTGGCCGTTGCCCTTGTGGACTTCAGGAAGGCTTTTGACCTTGTTGATCCCTGCACTGTTATCAACAAGGCTATTGGACTAGGGCTGCCCACCAACCTGGTCTCATGGCTCACTGATTTCTTGAGTGGACGTCGCCAAGCAGTGAGGTATCAGGGCTTGGTCTCTACATTCCATTATAATGATCGTGATGACGGCTAACTTGAAAACCTTAAGGATTCATATTACGCTCAAACGTCCACAAAACCTTCTGAGTCCCCCAGTGGAAACGTCCCCCGTTTTCTCCGTTTCCTTGATGACGTCATCAATAGGCCGTCTTTGTCTAAAGGGAACTTTGAATATAATCCGCGGATTTCGTAGCAAGACGCTGTATATTGGGACCTGTTGCCATCCAACCCTTTGTAATCAATTAGATTTTGCTTTTGATAGCTCAGCCAGAGCATTCTTAGTGATGATAATAGTAGGGAATGAAACTGAGTCCATAGTCTCAGTTTCAACGTCAGAGTGTACAGTAAATTAATTCATCGAAATAGAAGTAGGTGGACTCCCTGACCTATTTTGAGTGAGGGTGCCGCGGGCATTTCAACCGTTAGTAAGTGCTTGCCCCTTCACCTATACAGGTCCCTAACGCAGCCTAGGCCGTGTCTGTAGCGTGGATGTTGTATCCACTATGTCTGGGGAGATGTCCGAGGTCCAGTAGGATCAGTTACCTTCGTGAGACCCGACCGTCAGACACTTCAGACTACCTATGGCCCCCATACCTGGCTCGTCTGGCCCTAACGCTCGGCCCGCGAGGTGACCCCGGATCACCAAGCCACACACCACTACCAGCCCCCATCATTGGTGGATGAGTGTCTAACTCAGTAGGGCTATTTGTGTGGTGGGGTTATTCCACTGGAATCTTCAGAGTTCGTTGGAAAGTACCCCATGGTGGCAGGACCCATGGCGGGTGCTTGAGTATCACTCCTGACGACTGAGTGTTGTAGTGGCAGTTGCTTCTGGTCTTAATGGTGCTAAGTTACTGTAAGAGTTTGTGTTTTTGAGTATGTCCACCCGGTAGTGGTGTGAGTGTTATTGAGTATGTCCACCCAGTAGTAGTGTGAGTGTTGAGCCTGAGGGCATAGTACCAGGTTTCGTCTTTTGGTACATAAATTCTTTCTCCTACCTCCATATTAATGTTTAAATAAATTTTGTATTTGTATATTGTGTCTATTATTTACCTACAGTATTTACCGTTATTTCTTCCCTATTACTTGATACTATCATTACATATACCCACGAGCCTCCTCTCGTCACGCTACCAATGGTTGTAAGTATTAGAGTAAAGAAAATTGTTCTAAGAGGCACACACAGGTCCTTATACCAACATCTCACCTGCGGTGTTCCCCAAGGGACCAAGGTGGGACCACTGTGCTTCCTCATCCTGATCAACGATGCTCTATCGGACACTCCTCACAGGTGGAAGTACGTGGATGACTGCACTGTGGGGGTTTCAGTGGACAACACCACACCAGACTACTCATCGCTCCAAGGCACCCTGGACAGGCTACAGCCATGGACTACAGAGAACAAGGTCACCATCAACCACACCAAAACCGTAGTCATGCACATCAATACCGCCACCATTTCAGTGCAAGCCCCAGCAGTCACAGTGGGTGCCCATCCTCTCCAGCTGGTGCAGTCTGCCAAACTCCTGGGTGTAACTATAGACAACAAACTTGACTGGAAGGTCCATGTAAATAACACAGTCAAGGCAGCCTCATACCGTCTCTACATGCTACGAAGACTTAGGTCACTTGGGACACCCACGCCAGAGCTGAGGACCATCTACAACGCCTTTAATCTCCCCAAACTAAAGTATGCATCACCAGCTTGGTCGTCTTCTCTCAACTCCACCCAACAACGCCAGCTAGAGAAGGTACAGAAAAGGCCCTGCAGAATCATGCTCGGCGCAGAATACTCCGGCTACACCAACGCTCTATCCACCCTGGAAATACCATCCCTCAGTGACCTCCACCACCAAGCACTGGAAAGGTTTGGCCGTGGACTACTGCACCACCCTCGCCATCGCCACCTCCTGCCACCTGCAGCCCCCCACCCAACTCGCGCAGTCCGCCACTACAACAAAATTCAGCCCATAAGAGCCCGCACCGATAGATATAAGAACAGCACCATCCCATCTATTGTTAAAATAATAAACAACTCCTGATTTATGTACTGTACAGCCCTGTAAATGTATTCAATGCATATTATATCATTATGTCTGGCTACTGCAAAACAAAAACTTAACTAAATGAAAAAAGGCTTGAGAGCAAAAACCTAATCACGCAAGATGTAAGTTCAAATATAAATATTAGAACCTCAGCATATCTGGTTGAGCCCGGATACTGTCAATCTCTTACTTTCCTTCAAATTTCCTCCCTCTTTTTCCTTGATCCTAAACCAATCCCCCCCCCCCTCTCCCCCAAATTGCCACCAAAGAACTTATAATCCTAATCCCTGTCCTCCCACTCAGCATTACAAGCAATAGCCCTCTACCTTATCTACAGACGTCAAGTCAAGTCAAGAAGGTCATTGTACTCAACGCTCTCAAACCAACAAGACCATGTGAGGAAAACATTGAGACACAGGCCGTCAAAGTAACTCTCCAAGAACGGGAAATAACTGTCCACAACATCTACAAGAACCCAAGGGGCTCACTGGAGGTGACTCAATTTTTTCGCTTCGGCTGCTGACCACGGCACACTCATAGGAGGGGATATCAATGCACTTCATCCCTTCCTAAGCTCGGTAAGCCCTACAAATGAAGACGGCCTACACCTATACACCACCTTTCAAGACACACCCGAGATCGCCCTTCTACACATTAGAGAGCCCACCCACATTAGGGGAGGAAGGCTAGATCTAACCTTCGTCTCCAGTGCACTACAGCCTTCGGCCTCCTGGCAGCTACACCCCACGCTGACCAGCGACCGCTTTGCCACACTAACAACACTGAAGGTGAACAAACTCCCCACTCCATCCCCGCCGAGATGGAGATATAATACCCAAAAGGCGGACTGGGAACTCTATAGGAAACACCTGGCTTTGTGGCGCGCCAATTCACAGCCGGCTGGTGCAGCACACGTGGACGAGGCAACCCTCCACCAACAATTGGTCAAGGCGTTTCACCAAGCGGCAGAAGAGGCTCTTCAAAAAACAAAACCTACATCAAGACAGTGCAAGGATTACTGGTACTACTGTCCTAGGGTGAAAGAACTCAACCACAGAGTGAACATGGCCTGAAGAAACTACAGAAGACATCACACGGACACAAATAGACATCTCCTGCAAGACATAGTCAAGGATACCAGGGAAGAGAAGGAAGAAATCAAAAGCGTAAGCTGGCTCAAGCGGTGCTCCGAACTGAATGAGCACACCTCCCTCGGCAAAATGTGGGCCCAGATCTGAAGGGCATCTGGGAAGGCAACACCACCTCCACCAACCCATCCCAACCCAGAAGAGGAAGCCGAGAGACTTGCAAAACTGTTCTCCAACCGAGCAGCAACGAAAAACCTCCCGAGACATGCAGAGGAGACACAACGGCGTCTGCGACAGACCAGACTCCAGATGACCGAAGAGGCCAGCAATGGTGAAGATAACACCGACAGACCCTTCAACCAGCAAGAACTCCAGAAGTCGATAAAACGAAGCAAGGACACAGCACCAGGGGCCGACAGGATAACCTACTCCATGCTTTCCCATGGCGGAGAAGCCAGGCACGAGGCTTTGCTACAAGTCATCAATGCTTCGTGGATAGCACAGAGATTTCCACCGGAATGGAAGAAGGCAGATATACAGCCCATTCCGAAGCCCAGAGAACCAGACAAACCAAGACCCATCTCCCTCCTCAGCTGCATAGCGAAGACAGGAGAAAAAATGGCTTTCAACAGACTCAAGTGGAAAGTAGGCAGCCCACACCCTCACATTTTTGCTTACACCGAGAACACCGACACAAACAACAACATTGCCGAGATACTCAGCACAGTGGACAATAAACCAGCTTTGGTGGTCTTCCTCGACTTGGAGAAGGCCTTCTAACTAGCAAACCCACTGGCCATTATAACGACGCTCGCCGAAAAAGGCGTCAAAGGAAGGTTGCTGGGGTGGATCCAGAACTACCTTGCACAGAGAGAAGCAAGAGTACGCTTTCCGGGGGCAACGTCAAGTTACAGGGTCCACGAAAACGGAACCCCACAAGGAGGCATCCTCTTTCCAATGCTGTTCAATGTCCTGATGGAAAATCTAGTCAGACTCCCTTTGAGACAAACAGCCAAGCTCCTCTGCTATGCAGACGACTTACAGCTCATAGTAAGAGAAGCAAACAGACTAGTCAACATGCAACACGCACTCCAACTTATAGAAGCGGAGTGCAACAGACTTGGACTCAAGATAAATCCAGCCAAGTCGAATGCGATGGCCATCTGCACAGACACACCAGACATGATGCTCTCCAAATAAAACACGCCGGTAGTCTGGACCAACACCCACCAGTGTCTTAGAATCTGGTTGGACCAGAAACTCACTTTCAAGCCGCAACTCGAGTATCTCAGGCACAGGATGAAGAGCAGACATAACATAATGAGGTCGTTCACCAGCACAACCGCAGGAGCGAACATACACGTGCTCAAAGCCTACTACACGGCCGCCATCAGATCGCTGGTAGATTACAGTGCTCCAGCACTCATTGGACTGAGAGAAGACCAGATAGCTAAGCTAGAAGTCATGAAAAATTAATGCTCTCAGGACCATGCTCGGAGCACCCATGTTGACCAGAATTTGCAATTTGCAAATGGAAACTGAACTACCACCCCTGGCAGTACGAGTCAAGCAGGTGGCAGCCGGTCTCCTCGCCAAAATCTGTAGATCAGATAAGTCCACAGCTGCCAAAACGCGAATCAGTGCCTCCCTCCACCTCGACCACAGAGTGCGAGGGGCCACCTGGTCGCACGAGGCAAGCGAGGTCATTGGGCACCTGCAAGCAGAAACACTCGTCAAGAACAACCAAGACATACAACACAGGGATTATGGAGTTCCACCACCATGGAGCCCTCCACCAGCCACATTCAAAATTACCGAACTTGGTGAAAGCAAAGCCAACCTCCAGAAGGAGGATCTCAAAAGAATAACTCTGGAAGCCATAGCCACCGAGACACCGGCTGATGCAGCATCATACTTCACAGACTCGGTGGACCCAAAACATCATAGATCCGGAGCGGCCTTCTACACCCAAGGTCAGACCCTCCTATGGAGACTTTCTAATGACTGCTCCACCCTACAAACAGAGTTGGTAGCAATATCAAAGGCCCTACAACACAACACAATAAGTCCATCATAATTCACACCAACTCACAAACGACCATGCAGGCGCTGCAACACTGGATTGTAGTGGCCCCCATCTCATCAACAGAAGTATTATATAAATGAGTTCATTACATTTGATTTATATACTGATTCATCCCCTGTAACTTTCCACTGGCTATGAGTTGTCATGCTCTTATCACGTGATTGGTAGCCTCCTTGGGGTGCGGCCAATGACTGAATGGGTCAGCACATGGGTCAGCTCGGATAAGCCGGCACCCACAGGCAGTCCCACTCATAATTTCACATCGAACGGACGTGATTAAACGGTCTATTTACAAAGCCGCCGTCCTTTCTCTTCACACTCATAAATAGTGGAAGTTACGGTTGATTTACACTCAGGAATTGTATCAACACCAGTTTCTTAATAAAAGGAAGAAACAGACAATTGGGTTTCGCTACTCTAACCCAATATAATATAAATGTACCAGCCTGGTTAACTTCGACAGAACCAATAATTAACCAGCTAGAACATTGGTGGCAGATAATGTGGTGACGGATTACAACATTCCGGTCTATATACCAAGGTGTCAGTGTTTTCCCTAAACAAGCAAACAATAAACAGTGACATGTTACATGAAATATCCTAGTGTATTGATATATCCCGTAGTGAGACGATTATAGTTGAGTGGTTCTCATTCTGTCTCCCATAGTGGTGTATAGAATTATTCCAATAACCGATACCGAGTTATTGTTGACTTATTGCCATACGGCTAGTTAGTGATACCCCTGTGGCAGTCAGGAAAGTGCATCATCAGCATTGCCACCCTGTGCCCGCTGCTCACAGTGTTGCAAGCATACCCAAACACTTTCAGGGTTTACTAACAAGGGACCTTTCACAAGTATCTGGACGACTGTTGTGGCTTCGTGATCGTTGATTGCAGTACTTCCAGTGCACCAGAGAGTCCTTTATATACAGGGCTTCAGAAGGTTTGGGCACGCAGAAGCGGCGACATCGTATCAGCGAGCAGAGGACCTGATTTTTCACCGTCAGCACTTTGACATACTGTGGAAGGTACTCCCCTGTCGTGAAGTGGATTCACCCGGTGTTGTCATTGCAGCGCGTCTGGTCGTTGCTAGGCGACAACACTCAAGAGGAGCGCGCACCGCGCACCGACCGACCTTGGAAGGGCGGCAAGACCCACCCACTCACCACACCCTACCTCAGCCTACATCTGTCCGAGTGGGAGGGACCGAGGTACCCACCCACCCCCCACCTGAGACCATCTGTGGCAGACGGACCACGTTTTCTATGCAGACGTCCAACTCCTGCATTAGGCATTTAAAGGTTAACATACTTTATACACACATTTACAAAGTCAACGACATGTCTTCACACTGTTAGAGCATCTGGTAGGCTCTGTCATTGTTGTAGGTGTCTTACTTATTTTAATACGGACGGAACTTATGTGTTTTCAGTGATTAATATCAGTTCCTGTAAATGAGAGGCAAGTATGTTGTTCTCACTGTTATTCATTGTATGGCCCATTTGACACTTCATGGATAAATTTTCAATTTGTGGTCTGAGGACATTACTGATTTAGCGGAGCTTTTTGCTGACGATTCGCATATAGATGATAAACGTCACGTATCTACTGCAGAGGTTAAATTAGGAGGGAAGCCTGAAGCACAGTTAGATGATTCTGTGAAGAGTAGTGAAGAGATAATTGAGGAGTCATTTGACGATTTAAACCGTCGTACCTTACGATTTGTGAATCAATATAGTACCTCACCTGGCTATTCACAGGTAGTTCCTACTCCGTTTCTGAGTGACAGTGTGTCGGATAACTTAGCATTACCCCGCCCATTAACTGAGCCTTCGGTTAGGAGTAAGTTTAGTGGCCTGCCTACATCTAACGCTAACATGGCTTCTTCTAACGCTCGTATGTCGCCTAACCCAGAGAATGTGTTTCACGTTATACCACGTGCTGACCAGGTCCGTGATTTCACTGGTCAGGATGATTATAGAATGACACAGTTCATCCGTGCTTGTGAGGACACAATGCGCAACGTGAAAATTACCAATGATTACGATAAGAAGGCGTTTGTGCGTTCCCACATCCCGCAGGGTTCGTTCGTTAGTACGCACCTGAATGCGTATGGTTTAACGGACCCCGATTATGAAAAGTTCAAGCACACTCTCATTGGTATTTTCGAGTGCGGGTCCCACTTGGGCCACCTGCAGTGGATATTTAGATGGCTAGATCGTCTGGCTCCGGTGGTTCACGCGGAATCGCCGATGGGGGCTGTTTCAATTGCCGGAGAAGCACGACAAGACATGGAAGTGACTTTCCGGGGCTCACGATGGTACGACGAAGATGGCAAGATGTCACCTGAAAATGTGGAAACATTGATAGAGTTGGTAGTTTCCTGTTGGCGGTTCGTCATCCCATCTATGACCGGGCCCAGGAGGTAGAGTTTGTCCCGCCTGCTGTTTTGGTGGACTACGCTAACAAGCTTTCTCCGAAGATGACAGGACCTCTGACGGCATGTACTTCCCAGACTACGGTGCCTCCCCCGGTAGTGCAAATGCAGCCGTTGGCTCCGATTGCACCTCAACACCAGAGTTACAAGCATCGCCGATCTTTGAGGTGTACCCATTGTAATAAGAGGGGCCATACGATCGATGATTGTTACCAGCTCCAGGGTGGTGGTGGTGTTAGAGTACCGGAGAGAACCCATCCCGCCACATGCGCTAAACAAAAGCAGGGAGCGTCAAGAACGTACACGGAGGCGGTTAAGACTACGTCTCCACCTGGCCAAAGATCAGGATCGTGGTGTGCATTCCACAGGTCAGCATCTCACAGCACAGATGAGTGTAACATAATGATAAAGACCAGAAGCGTGGACTCTGGTGTATCCCCGGTAACACAGCAGCGTAAAGCGCGTCCTTACCAGGATAAGAAGTCGGGGGAAGGCCAGCACCTGTCAAAAGACGGGGAAGGATAGGTCCATTGGTGCCTCCTTCCCACAACACTTCTGTGGCAGCCTCTTTAGTAACGGCGCTAAATAAAGTGGAAGTGTTGTCCGTACCGGTGAGAGTGAATGATATTAGATTGGCTCTGGATATTGATACGGGTGCATGCGCAAATGTTTTGGCCTTGACATCCTATCAGGAGTTACAACGTAGATTACCTCACCGTGATTTCCTATGGAGACCTACTGACGCCGATCTCGAAGGAGTATCCGGCACACAGCTGAGTATTGAAGGAATGGTGACGTTACCACTTAGGTTTTCAAGAGGCGGTTATTCCCTTCTATGCAGACTTTTATGTGGTTCAGCAATTTAATTTGCCAGCTAACGGATTAATTGGTCTCCCAACACCCAGAACGACTAGTATAGATGTTCGTCCACGTAATAATGCTATTACGTTTAAAGGTGTTTCCTACAACGCTATGCGTCATTCTGCACCATTGCTCTCCGCAAGGTTGAAAGTGTTGTCCACCATTCCCACTTGGAAGAAGGCAGATAATGTGTCAGAGCAGGCCCCAGACCTCACACATTCCCTTTCCCAGTGTGATTATAGCAGCAAGAGTTGGAAAATTGTACCTGCAATTTTGAAGAGTACTCTCCACTATCAGAATGAGGAATTCACCTAGGCCACTGTGGAATTACCTAACTTGTATACGGGGACCGATGTTGTATGTCTCACGGAAACGTGCAAGGTAAAGGGTTTGTCGTGAGAATCGATGTTAAGCATGATACGACCTGGTGGTTTGACAGACGTTCTAGTTCTGAATAGAACAGGCGTTCAGAAAATATTGTAGTATTGTACCTCAATCCCAACAGACTAGGCAAGAGAGGGTAGATCAAATAGCGCCACATGTTAAGGTGATGGATCATCCTCTGGGCAAGACACGCCTTTTAGAGCTGCTTGCTGACTACAGACATATTGTAGCCTTGCCAGGGGAAAAGCTAGGAGAGACAGATTTAACATCCCATCACATATCATTAAAGGAGGGCACAAATCCTATCTATGTACCAGCTTACCGATTACCACATAGCCAGCGCGCTGTAGTTCAGGATATGGTCCAAGATATGTTGGATGAGAATGTTATTCCGCATTCTAAGTCCCCTTTTAATAGCCCCTTATTCCTCGTCCCAAAGAAGGATGGTGGTTGGCGCCCAGTTATTGATTTCAGGCGCGTTAATGAATGTACGATCCCGGATAGGTATCCTATGCCTGTCTTGAGTGATATATTGCAGTCCTTAGGCAAGGATAATGCTGTGTTTAACAACTTAGATTGGCTTAGTGGGTATTGGCAGATACCACTCGATGAAAAATCACGGGAGGTCACGGCATTTAGTACTCCCCTGGGCCACTTCGAATTTCTACGGATGCCTTTCGGTCTCAGGAATGCCCCACTGACATTTCAAAGAATGATCAACACCCTGTTTGCCGGATTGATTGGTACCAAAGTCTGCGCTTATTTGGATGACCTAATAGTAGTCAGTAAGGATGTCGATACCCATCTGATTAAACTGCGTGAAGTGTTACAAAACTTTCCACAGCAGGTCTTAAGATTAAACTTTCAAAATGTGAGTTTTTAAAATCCATAATCCATTTCCTTGGTCATGTACTTGACGGTGAAGGCATTCATACAGTTAATGATAAAGTTAAAGCTGTATCTCAGTTCCCACGTCCTACATCGGTTGATCAAGTGCGTAGTTTTCTTGGTATATCTGGATATTATCGTTCTTTTATTCAGAACTATGCAATATTGGCATCACCCCTAACAAGGTTGTTTAAGAAAGATGAAATGTTTATATGGGATGCTGAACACGAAAATAGTTTTGCGGCATTGAAGATAGCGCTTACCAATGCCCCTGTTCTGGCATTCCCTGACTACACTCAAGCTTCCCCATCCTCACACTAGTCACCAGCTGAGGCAGCTCAGTGTCCAGTACGCTCACGTGAGACAGCTAGCCAGTATCCGCGGGTGGACGCAAGAGCTGAGAGACCGGTACCGAGAGCTACAGACGGACATCCAGCACGAGAGCAAACGTCTACATGAACAAAAGTGGGCCGCCTTGGTGTGGGAGGCAGCCAACAATTACCGCGATTCTGCTGCATTCTGGAAAGGGATCAAGCGACTGATGGGTTCCACCTCTAGCACGGTCCCTTACCTGCTCGACCAAAACAACGTAAAAATATTCGAGGAAGAAAACCAAGAACAACTACATCGGCGATATTTACGAAAGATCTTTACCATTAGTGAACAGGAGAACGAGGGCTTCGACAGGGAGTTTGAGGAGGATATTTTAGGTCAGTTGCAGGACCATCAGCACCTGCTCCAGCCGCTCCCACGGACTGACTTCACCAGACTGGTGGACGGAAGCTACCTGACGGAACGTATTGTTCCTGCAGATGTGTCAGCCGTCATAAAAGGGTTTAAAAACAAATCACCTGGTCAAAGTCACATTAACAAGAAGATCCTGGCTCATCTCCCCGACAACATGATAGAGAGGCTTGCTCATATATGCAACGCCTGCCTCGCCTCTGGATACTTCCCTAAGATGTTCAAAATCGCCGTTATTCGCCTCATACCAAAAGCAGGGAAGCCTCCAAACAAAGTCGAAAACTTTCGACCAATATCGCTGCTAGAGGTACCTGCCAAAATCTTCGAAAAAATAGTCAACAAGCGATTGCGGATGTATCTGGAGGACGAAGACGTGCATAATCCCCGCCAGTTCGGCTTCCGCCAGTACCGAGGCACATCCACCGCCATAGCTCAGGCCTACGAGCAGATCGCCAATGCCATGACTGGCCGCCTACAGTGCAATATAGTACTGAGGGACGTCAGCAAGGCGTTTGACAAAGTTTGGCACGCAGGACTGCAGTATAAGATCATACAACTGGGGCTACCCGAAAATCTGACTCGCCTGCTGTGCAACTTCATTACGGACCGCAGAGCCAAAATCAAGATGCAAGAACATTTTGGAGAAGAATTCTCACTATCGAGCGGCGTGCCTCAGGGCTCTTGTCTCTCACCAACCCTTTACACACTCTACACGGCTGACCTGCCACCCCCAATCGTCGGCAGCGAGTACGTCATGTATGCCGACGATGTAACACAGATCGTCACCTGCCCAGGAAGGTCCACAGCAAGGATGGCGCGACTCACTGCTCGGGCAATAGAAGAGATCTCGGATGAAAATAAATGGAAAATAAAAACAAACAAAACGAAATTTGAGGTCATACCCATAGCCAAATTCAAGCCGGCCCCATTGATGATCGACGACGAAGAGATTGAGTACTCTAAACAAGGCAGGTTGCTCGGCCTCATCATTTCTCGGACGGGCATCATTCCCCACGTGAAGGACAGACTAAATAAAGCCAAAGTCGCCGCAGCCAAATTAAAACGTTTTAAATTGATGCCTGAGAAGATACAAGTTCACCTGTACAAGGCGCTGGTGAGGCCTGTGTTGGAGTACCCATCTATACCACTCGTCACACTCGGGAAGACTAGACTACAACAACTACAGAGCTTCCAAAACAAGTGTTTGAGGTCAGCCAGTGGCCAAGCGCCACCCTACCAGGAGACAGTGGAAACCATCCACCTAAGAAATAAAACAGAGGCCCTCAACTTCAGGTTCCATCGCCTAGGGAAGAAGGTTTGGGACAAGCTCCTGGACGACCCTCACAGCCCAGACCACCTACGCAGGGAAGACATCAACGGAGGGAGACCCCACGCCTGGTGGCCCCGGAGTCTGCCCGCACTACAACAACCCAACCCGCGATCCATCTATGTCCGCCACAGTGATCCACCTTAGATTAAAACTTAGATGATATAAATTCACATTTAACAAGTCACAATCAAGTGAGTCCATAACGTAATACAGTATAAGATGTTAATAAACTTGTAATTGTAAAATCAATCTAGTCATTGTCTACTAAAATAACCATTGTGCAACCTCATTCTAAATCCTAGGTTAGCTTAGTTAGCCAACAAACTCTGTAATATGTAAAACAAGGGGTGTCGTCCCCCTCTGTTTAACTCATTAAACTTCTTTTCCAACCTTTCCCCCCACGACTATATGTTGTGACTTCTCCATCCCTCATGTCTGGCTGTGCCTTGAGCCCCAGCATGCCTTCCACCCTTTCCCCACCTTAACCTAAAAAAAAAAAAAAAAAGCTTTCACCCTCTGTACTGACGCTTCTGGACAAGGAATCGGAGCCGAGGATTTGTGAGGAAAGTTTCGAGTGATAGCTTTTGCAAGCCGTAAACTTAATGATGCTGAAACACGTTATTCATTAATGCATTTCGAGACATTAGCTGTTGTGTGGGCACTAAAGAAGTTTAAGGACATTATCTTTGGATATAAGATAACTGTATTTACGGATCATGCGGCAGTGACTGAACTGTTCCATGGCAGAAACTTATCAGGCAGATTGGCACGCTGGTATCTGACAATTCGGGAATTTGACCCCGAGTTTAGGTATTTACCGGGAAGGGCGAATGTTGTCGCCGACGCTTTGTCTAGAAATTTAGCACCAGTGATGCCTGTATCAACGTTCACTCTTTCACAACTGGAGGATGAGCAACGACGCAACCCGTTATGGTCAGCAGTCATTTTTGCTTTTGAATTGGGAGAGGATGTTAAACTCCCCAAATTAATTCTTCCCTTAAGTCAGTTTGAATTACGACATAACATACTCCATAGATCGAAAAAGACGCCAGAGGATATTGTTTTTCAAATAGTCGTACCTGACACGTTGTGTGAAACGATTATAACGTTATTCCACGATGTTCCACAGGCAGGTCACCGAGGATGTGACAAGTGCTTGGAGGAAATAAGAAAGAAGTATTTCTGGAACACAAAGAAGAAAGGTATAGAATTACACATTGCTAAGTGTTTGCCATGTGCTCAACATAAGGGAACTACAAGGTCACCGGCACCGATTCTACAATATCCTACACCAGACTGTCCGTTTGACACAGTCGCTATTGACCTGTTACAACTTCCGAGGAGTCATCAGGGATCCTCGTACGTCTTAGTGTGTGTGGATAATTTTTCTAGATTCGTGGTTTTAGTCCCACTGAAGGATAAAACAACCGAGTCTGTGGCCTATGCATTGGTGATGAATCTTATATGTCCATATACTACGCCTAAGGTTCTTCTCTCAGACAATGGAACAGAGTTCAAGAATCAGCTAGTAGCACAAATATGTGCCCAATATGGAATACAGCAAAGTTTTGTGACAGCCTATCATCCACAGGCTAATGGCCTTGTTGAGAGAACCAATCGCAAGATCCTGGAGATACTTCGCCCGATTGTGTGTGATTTGCAATACACATGGGAAGATTGGTTACCGCAGGTTGCAGCGTCCATTAATGGGTCGATTAATAGCTCTACGGGCAAATCACCCTACTACATTGTCTATGGTACAGATAAACGTCTGCCTTATGATGTACTTACGGACACGCCAAACCCTGTTTAAAATATGGATGACTTCGCGGCAAAACAAATCCATGTTTTTACGGATATTCATAGCCAAGTACGAACACATTTAGCAGCGTCACGCGCTGTAATGATGGTCAAGCAACATAAACATGCTAAACCTGTCGTGTTAGAGATAGGCGATGCTGTTATGGTGAGAGAATCTGAAAGGAACTCCAAGCTTTCGGCTAAGTTTTCTGGTCCATTCCGCATTATCTCCAAAGAAGCGGGCAACAAATTTAAAATTTGGAAGCCTAATGCACAGATCGAAGATGTCGTGCATGTGGATCGTCTTAAGAAGGCCCATGAACATTTATTACTCACAGATGGTAATAATGCAATAGACACCTCTTTGCAGATTGTACAAGAGCAGAGTGTGCCTAATGATTATTGTATGAAGCTTCGTTCTGCAAGCAGATATTGAAACAAATATAATTTCTTAAAGAATGGCTTGGAGCATCAATGTGTTGCTCCTACTGTGTTGTGGTACCGTTGTGTTGACAGTCATGTCCATATCCGTCCTCAAGCCTGGTGCGCTGGTTGCACCCCTTGGACGCGTTCTCATAGTAGAGGACGTGGTGAACATCAAGTATGAGTTGCATGGACTGCTCAAGCTTCCCCGTCAGATGGAAACCGTCGACGCGCAACTTTAGTCAGCATTGGCAGTCCTAGATAATCTCCGTTCAGCTCCTAATGTATCGACAATGGTTGCACAAACTGTTGACCTTCAACAACTTCGTCTCAGGACCCTTCACAAGCTTCTCGTCGCTGTCGGAAAAAGAATACCAGCGTCTGAGGCTGATCTTGCAAAGGAAGTGCGTTCTCAAGCACGAAGAAAGAGGGGTTTGTTTAATTTTGTGGGTCTTATCCAAAGCACACTGATTGGCACGGCAACTGCCGACGATGTAGCTAAATTGGGGGACCGTGTGAACATTGTCGATCAAGCTGTATCTCAGCAGAATCGTGTTATATCTCAGACATTCCATGCGATTACTGCTTTAGAGTCAAAGGTTAATGCGATAATATCGGAGTCTAACCATATATCGGTGGTTGTGTATAAATTGCAGAATTCAGTCCCTACGTTAGAGTGGCTCCTTTATTTTTCTGAATATTTGCATGCTGCAGAAGATTCAGTTCAGAATATCCTTACTAATAAAAATGAACTAATTGACAGCATAGTAGATGCAGGGATAGAGCATGTGGATGCAAAGCTTGTGCCTGTGCAGACTCTTCTTGATGCATTACAGATTGCCAAGTTGACATATCACTTAACTCCTATTTTTAATGATCATGAGGTGGAATGCTATTCTTATCCACATACCTATGCGAGGGCAACATAAGTTTAATGCATGGCATTTAGAACCCTTCCCCTGGTTTGTTAACGACACACTGTATGCTCTGGATAGGCCTAAAGAACTTTTACTTGTAGATGAAGAATAGTCTTTATTGGCGTTGGATGATCCTAGGGTACTATAGTGGTGTAAGTCGTCATATCTACACTTACACGTATGTCCAGCCTATATATTCGCATTTATTCCTGCTGCAGAAGGGATATGTGAATTGGCGGTCATGCAAACTAATGTACGCACAGCGCTTACGCAATGCAGTTAGTGTTAAAGCTGTGTTTCACGCTCATCTCCATAATGTGCAGTACTTATTCTTTCATGATGACACTACTGTTATTTTAAAATGCCACGATGGTGGTAAGCAGTTAGTTGTGAAAGGTCATTACAAGGCTCTGGATTACTGTGAAATCACTTGTAGTTCATTACGGACCTTGTCTACTCATCAGCATTTTGCCTTGAATTTAAATCTCAAGTCTGATTTAATTCCCATGTTTCCTGTTATGAACTTTACTGTAAAAGAACTTCAGATCGTTTCAGAGAAATTAAAGGTTATTTCCTACTTGAAAGAGACCCAATTTGCTGATTTGAATAATAATCTGCCATTTTACCTTGCACGGGAATTTGCATTACTAAGTTGTGTTAATTTTGGCAGTTATGTTTCTTTTTTGTTATTATAAGTCAGTGTCATCCAAGTTGACAAATGTCCACAACATTCTAACCAGTAAGACACTTAAGTCTAGGACCCCTGTAGTTGATGAAAACCCTACGGTTTCAGAGTCCCCAGCTTTGTGTTTACATATATGTTTATAACATGGTTAGGGTTGTGTAGGATGTAGTCTGCGAGTTTATTTAGTCCTCGCGAGCTCGGGTGGCAGGTGACCGAGCGATGTAATGGCCCCTGTCTCATCAACAGAAGTATTATATAAATGGATTCATTACATTGGATTTATAAACTGATTCATCCCCTGTAACTTTCCACTGGCTATGAGTTGTCATGCTCTTATCACAGGATTGGTAGCCTCCTTAGGGTGCGGCCAATGACTGAATGGGTCAGCACATGGGTCAGCTCGGATAAGCCAGCACCCTTGGGCAGTCCCACTCATAATCTCACATCGAACGGAAGTGATTAAACGGCCTATTTACATAGCCGCCGTCCTCTCTCTCTTCACACTCATAAATAGTGGAAGTTACGGTTGATTTACACTCAGGAATTGTATCAACAGCAGTTCCTTAATAAAAGGAAGAAACAGACAATTGGGTTTCGCTACTCTAACCCAATATAATATAAATGTACCAGCCTGGTTAACTTCGACAGAACCAATAATTAACCAGCTAGAACAGGATTCCCAGTCATGTAGGGATCAGGGGAAATGATATGGCAGACGAAGCAGCCAAGGCAGCCACACGTTCCTGAAGCGTACACATTCAAGTTCCAGCAAGCGTGCAACAGATCAAGAACCACCTCAGAAAGACTACCAAGCTCCACATCCAAAAGAGCTTCCTTAATGCATTCAACGCTGGTTCCCAATGAGCCAAATCGTACCTGGTGGCTACAAAAGGGAAACAACCATTTGCGGACAAGAAACACAAAGATAAACCCAAGTTAGCCTTCATCGACTATGACTATGGTACAAGTGCACGTGGCAGACGATCGGAAATGTCGTCAGGGAATGCACCTACTGTCAGGAGCCAGCGGCCAACCCACTGAAAGTCACACAAAGTCTCCGAAACAGAATTCGAAATTTCCAAGAAGAACACACGACAGCAGCTGCCGCTCTAACCCGAAAGGCCAAACAAACCACATTCACCACCTTCTCCGGGTCATTACACGATACCCACCACCCAGATAGCTTAGGAAGTATCCTCCCCCAGCAAGTGCGGACCCTAGTTCGGGGGGCGCGCCACTCCGAAACTGACCACGTCCAAGAGTTGGGGTTGGTGGTAAGCGTTCACTGACCGAGGGTCCGCTCACTCTTGCAAACCTGCAGTATCCTTTCATATCTGCAGGTAGGACAACCTACAATCCCAAATCCGGTCTGGCTGCTCCAAGAGCTCCAGCCGGAACCACCAAACGGGCTGCCTACAGGCAAAGGCCCGTGTCGGACTACGGTCCGACAATCTCAACAACAACAAAAACAGCCGTGAAGGTCATTTTACTCAACGATCTCAAACCAACAAGACCTCTCAAATAGCTCCTCACCACACAGAAACTCCTTAGCACTGCACTGTACATACTATATATGTATACTGTATACAGAAAATGCCATTGTGAGTTTCTCTTCTTACCTCCATCCTTAGTGCGAGATCTCCTACGTGTATGTATGTATGTATGTATGTGAGCCATACAAAGAGAAACTAGACAAACACAAAGAGAAATCTGACAATCGGCCACAAACCATATACAACGCTAACGCTACAGACTCTCTGCTACTGCCCCCTGTTGGCAGGTGGGGCCACCTATAGATACGACTCATAACGTTTTACTAAATCGGCCATATCTCAGCTTCTACTCAATATATTTTCACTCTGCTTTCAGATATAGACTCCGAAGAAGATGCTCTAAAATAATTTAAATGATCATGAAGTGCTGTGAGCATTATTTTTGTCGATATATCCGAAAAACTTTATGAAAATGTGTGCAAATTATATTTATTCTGTGACAGTACCAACTTTACATTGAAAGAGTCTTTCTCTCTTAACATAAATTATTGTGCAACATTTTTGTGAATCAAAATTACATATGAAATTACTGGTTATGCTCGCAGGTGGCAGAATATTGTTACTACAGTAGGAACTAGTACTCAATCGTCAGTATTTAATAGCTAGATTATTTACATTGATTACAACTCTACTTCACAATACAATCATAAATAGTAAAACCCCATACATGAAAAACCATAATATTTACATACATTTCTTCCTATTTACAGATACAGTTGGGGAATAATATAATGCCCACATTGCTGTGGCCAGTGGAGACATCTGGCATATCTTGTAGAAGTAAACAGGGCACGAAGTTAACTATTATGAAGGAATAGAGCTTCGATTGTAGCAAGTTTTCATCCAAATAGCACCCTAATAGTTCTCACTACAATCCAAGAAAGGTTCATTCATGCCCTGTTTACTATTTACGAGAGTTGCCGGATATCTCCACTAGCCAGCGCAATGTGGGGCAGAATATTATTCCCCAGCTGTACACGATAGTTTATGTGGTAGAGGTGCACAAGGCATCTGCACTCTTGAACAGCCACAACGAGTTGTACAGTTGCGCAAATGTGTTTCTACACCCCTGTGGTAACCTGTGCCTCCAAACGGTAACGTTGCAGTCGTATTATCACTATTTATGAATGAATGGGTATTGGTCATGTAACGACAGACGTGATTGGTGGATAGGTGTGCTATAGGTCATATAGGTTGGCCGTTTGGAGACACGGGTTACCATAGGGGTTGTGGGAACATATTTCCACAACTGTACATCCCTTCTGTCACCCACATTTTACAAGCTCCCTACAACCCTAAGAAGTCTCTGGTAGCATTGTCCAGAAAGTTCTCCACACAGGATCCTCTTTCACCCATCCCCACTCTGATGGTGAAGGTGTGTCAATATATGCCACCAAAGCCTGTCCCCATATGTTTCTAGCTCGAAAGCAGGCTCTCCTCATATGCTGAGTGAGGGCTTCCTGGGTTGGAGACAGCATTTTCATGGAAGTCCTGCCTTTCCTTGTAAAAAAATCTCTTCTGCGGTCATTCACGCTTAACATACACCTTATCCTGTTATACAAAATGACAACAAACCTCTCGAGAAAGGCATGAACATTGGCTGATATGCCATTGTATGGTGATGATATTGCTAGAAATGCAGATGAAACTTCAGGAAAGACCTTCCATACATCCCAGGCTGATATATTGCCCATTCCACAGAATCCTGATACTGTGTCACAACCTGTGAAGGCATGAAATCAAAGAAGGATTGAGCTTTTTGACTTCCCATGGTACCAACAATTTCATGTTTGGGTATGTAGTGGAAGGTCTTTCCGGTCCCAAATGCAATCCATAGTATATCAACACTCAGCCTTTCAAAAAAATGCAATTGCTAGAATGACCACATCGGTATCTACAGTTCTAATTATAATCTTCCTGCTGCCTTTGCTGGCGGCATCAGCTGCATGCACAATCATTCTTGAGTCTGCTTCTTCATACCTGCAGGGAGACGGGTTACTAAGGTCTGCATCTTCAGAGATCAGAACATTTTCATCATCAGTCACAGCTCTGCTTCAGCCCTCATACTGTATATACAATCATAGCTTGTTTGCCAAGAAAGTCAAATTGCTCTTTCTTATTGTTCTCATCTTTCAAAAACTGACTCCAATTCTGTGGCACCTGTGTTGTACCTGTCATACGTCGTCTTACACCACTTCCTCTTTTCTGACGAGTGGCTGACTTTAAGCTATCACTGATATAGACATCCCAGACTAAATCAACACGGTGAACTTTCTCTTGTTGCTTTTTTGTGTATGGAACAGATATGTTTTTGGCATAATAATTATGACCCGAATTCAGAACGGTAGTTTGAGCCTGGGATTTGAGCTCGGCTCAGGCCTGCGAATCAGGATTTATCAATCCAAGATTTCCTGCAGTGGATTACCCTCATTCAGAATATCGGCTTGAACCCCGGATCGGGTAATCTGTTGCATTTTCTTCAGTTACGAGCAAGGATTCAAACACTGAAATTCCAGCCAATCACGTTTCAGCTACACCATTACGACAGACAATCACCATCGAGAGTAATGTTTCCATGATTATGGCGGCAACTATGACTCGACGAGTTTTTACGGAGGAGGAGAAATGTCTCCTTGCACATCAAAAGTTACTTTTATTGCTATAATTACAATCAAATTACGATCAAATTATAATGATTTATGGTATTGTGTTACGACGTGGCTGTGTTGTTATATGATAACAAAGAATTCATAGAGGAAGAACAATTACATACAAATTGTAGATATAATCCAGAACAGGTGTCAACATTCATAACCAAAGCAAGATGAATCAATGCAGGGCAGTTAGGTTTCTTTCTGTTCTTTTTACCCCACACTTCCCCTGATTATTAATGTTAAGAAAAGACTTTCCTTTAGTAATACATTAAAATCAAAATACACTCAGCATTGATTCAATTATATTGAAAATACATCAAAATAGTTTTCCTAAAGAAAAACACTCAAAAGAAAGAAGCATCAGTATTCTTTACATTTACCCATTTGATCTTCATAGACCCTAAACACGAAAGTGTTGCAACACATTACCATAACTCATTCAGTAACCACAATCTTTCTTACCCGGAAACTATTTGTTGCGAAGAATCTCAAAGTAATCATCAGCTGATGAATGGGAGGTAGAGGTGAACCATAGCCAAGAGGTCTGTCAAGTAGATGCTCCATATCACGGAAAATATCAAGGAAATCTCCCTTGCTGAACCTATATCGTTGCTTAAATTGTGCGTCATCATAAAAATTGATACGATGCTGCCTATCTACCATCAGTCTTCTCTACAAAATTTCCAATTTGATGATATCGCCGAAAACCGCGCTGTTTCAAAATTCATGTTGACTCGCTTGAAGGATCGATCGCTAAACCTACCTCCAGGCTGGATTAACGCGAGGATCGATAATTCAGATCTCAAACTCGGTTTTGTAAGTAAATTATGTATGCTGTATGTATATTATGTATGTATATTATGTATGTGCTCCATTTATATACACTATTTATTCAGCCTAGCTAGCAGCGTGTGGCAATGTATTTACCATGTCCCACATGCTTAATTAATGTGCCTGGCGACATATGGAAGCTGCTAATGTATCACTCACCACATGTCGCCTAGAGCAGTTGACCCCCGTACAGAGTAAGGAGCGCTACTTCCCTTGTGTACATATCTGTTATCCAGTAAATAGAACCTACGAAGCTCTACAGGTGTTTGTGTTCGCTCCTGTAGATAGAACTTGATACCCAGAACACGTACATGGCGCAGTGTGTAATTTTACTGGACAATTATACAAGTAACAGTGTAAAGTTTGTGGGAAGACCGGCTTGTGGACTCCTACTCTGCGTCAACCGCCGCTAGTGGCCGTCTCCTCCAAGAATTTATAGCAACTTTGAGCAGAGTCAGTGACAGTGATTTTCTGTGAAGTGTTTTGTGCATTGTGTGTTTAGTGCAATAACTGTGTGACCTTGTTCTAAAGGATTCCCAAGGTAAAACGCATGTTCTGGGCATTTGCAAGGAGTAGACTTGAGTACACCTCCCCTCGCGAAGCCTGGAGGGTAACTGACGCGAGTCGCCCCCTCCACCCCCTCACAGCGAGACTGCCCGGACCGCCCGAGACGCACACACACACACACACACGTACAAACACACTGACTGTGGCCATTCCTTTATATATATTTTATATATATATATATATATATATATATATATATATATATATATATATATATATATATATATATATATATATATATATATATATATATATATATATATATATATATATATATATATATACATAATCTACTTATCTGTGCATTTAATTAATTCTTTGTCTCAGATCTTGTTGATACGACAGGCTGACCGGTCAACACTGATTTGAGACACAATACACAGATAAGTTATTATGTCTCGTGCCTTATGCAGTCGTGGAGCCAACGCCCGGATGAGTCAGTCGGATGACAGCTCGGCAGAGATGGATGACCAGGCTGACCATGACGCTTCAGCTCCCACCACATCGCGCAGCCCTTCACCTCGATATTCAGCGTTGTCTCCACAGATAATTGCTTTAATGAAGTTTATGAGAGATGAACGGCGTCACGACTTTGCTAAAAGACGTGTGGAGGACGAAGACAGAAGACAAGCAGAGGCAGAGAGAGACCACCAATGGAGATTGGAAGACAGTGCACGGTTTGAAACTTTGATATCTCGCCTCACTGTTAACCAAGCCCCTGGCTCTAACACTGCCTCGGTATCAGCTGGTTCGGATACCTCATCAACGCTTTCTTCACGCCCCCCAGCCCCACCTAAAGCGGCTGCTCAAACACCGCCCATCTTGAAGCCTGATGTGAATTTCCAAACTTTTCGTGAATGGCGGCGACGGTGGACTGATTATGCTACAATGGTGGATCTCCAGAGGATGTCAAAGCCTAAACAACTTATTCAACTGCGTATGTGCCTGTCCTTGGAAACTCAGCGTGTCTTGGAACATATGTTGCAGGTACCTCCGACCTCTTCTTTGTCTGTAGAGGAGGTACTGGACATTCTACAACGGCACATCAAAGGGCAGCGGAATGAAGCTCTACGCAGGAGGGAATTGTTTAGCTGCAGACAGATGGAGGGCGAGACTTTTGATGTCTTTTATGTACGACTCAAGAGAGCCTCGGAAGAGGTAGATATATGCCCAGGTAACCACCAGCAGTGCGAGGAGACCCAGTTGAAGCAGGTGATCCTGATGGGTGTTAAGGACGAGGAGCTTGTCCAACGCCTCACCTCCCTCGACTCTTCCTCTTCTCTTCAGGATGTGTTGACGATATGTCGCTCCTATGAGGCTGCCAGGTGTGCCACCTCTGCCATCCGAGCTCCCCCTACAGCTGTACGCGCTGTGTCCCGGTACAAGAAGGACAAGAAGTCTACTTCAACGCCTTCGCCTACTACGCCCACGCCCGGTTCATTTTGTAACAACTGTGGTAAGCAGCACGGAACACAGGTGTGTCCAGCTGCTGAGTCTACCTGCAACAGTTGTGACCGTAAGGGCCACTGGTCACTCACAGTACGGTGCCCAGCTAAGCACGTCCAGTGCAATGTGTGCGGTCGTCTGGGCCACTACGACAAGTGTTGCCCTTCCAACAAACCCAAGGGACAGCGTCGGCGGAAGCTTCAGCGCCATTCCACCAGTGAGGGCCGCCCACAGTCTTCCAATCAGAAGCATGACGGCCCTGGACAACGCTTGAGCCATATTAGGAATGTGTGCTCCCCCTCGCGTCCCAGGACCAAAGTCCCCCAGTACATCAGTGTCATCGTGACCTACGGCAGTGTGTCATCCCGTCTTCAGATGTTGCCCGACACCGGCGCTGATGCTACAGTCATCGGTCCCCAGCATTTGCAATGCTTGGGGCTCTCTCCAAGTGATCTAGGACCGCCCCCCCAAGGATCTCCGCTTCACGGCAGATGGTTCACAGATGGCCCCAGCCCTAGGTTCACTCCAAGCACAAGTCACCTTTGGCAACAGGTCGTGTCAAGCCTGGATTGATGTGCATGACGGTGTCCCGACTCCTTTGCTGTCCTATAGACATTGTCAAGAGTTGGCCATCATCTCCCAGGGCTTCCCCAAACCTATTCTCGAGGTAAAACACGCCAACAGGGTGCAAGAAGGGAGCAGCAACTACCCTGCTGTCGCCCTACCCCTACCTCTTGCCAGTGACACCTCTCCTTCGGATGCTCGGAAGTACTTCCTGAAGGAATTCAGCGACGTTCTAGTGACCAAGTCCGCCCTGGAATCCAAGCCTCTCAAGAAGATGGTAGGTCCCCCCATGAGGATCCACTTGAGGGACGACGCGAAGCCCTTCGCTATCTACACCCCTCGACTGGTTCCCCTGGCCTTCCGCGAGGCGATCAAAAACGAGCTGGACTCCATGGTCGCCCAAGAAATTATTGCACCAGCCGTTGATGACCCGTCTCCATGGTGTCACCCTATGGTAGTCGTCGCAAAACCCAAAGGCGGTGTTCGGATCACCACTGACCTCTCCAAGCTCAACAGCCAGGTGTCTTGTCCTGCGCACCTTTCTCCCACGCCCTTTGCAGCTATACGCAGTGTGAACCCGAAGGCGCGCTTCTTCACGACGATGGACGCCCTGTGTGGATACTGGCAGATAGAGCTTGCCGAAGAAGACCGACCACTTACAACTTTCATCACCCCGCATGGACGTTACAGTTATTGCCGTGGCCCCATGGGATTCGCCGCTACAGGAGATGCTTTCTGTCTTTGAGGTGATATGGCTCTACAAGGTCTGGCAAACTGCGTGAAAGTGGTCGACGACATACTCGTGTACGATGAGGAATACATGGATCACCTCTGCCGTATCTAAGAGGTACTCAACAGGTGCCGGAAGCACGGCATCACCCTAAATGCCGACAAGTTTGTTCTGGCCAGCTCTTCAGTGGACTTTTGTAGGTGCACCCTCTCAGGGAATGGTATCGCAGCTGACCCGGAAAAGGTCCGCGCCATCACGGATTTTCCCACCCCTGCTAACCTCACCGACTTGAGGTCCTTCATCGGTCTCGTCAACCAGTTAGCAGAGTTTTCGCCGGACATCTCCGCAGCTGCCCAACCACTTCGCCCCCTGATGAGCCCCAAGAGGACATTACTGTGGACCCCCGACCACGACAAGGCCTTCCAGCAGGTGAAACAGGCCCTGTCTAGTCCACCTGTCCTCGCCACGTTTGACCCAGCCTTGCCGACGGTTCTGCAGACAGATGCCTCACGCTTGTACGGCGTGGGATACGCCCTATTGCAGGATCATGGTGGAGGGCAGTTCCGGCTCATCCAGTGTGGCTCGCGTTTCCTCTCTGACACCGAGACGCACTACGCCACTATTGAGCTGGAGCTGTTGGCTGTGGTTTGGGCGATGTCCAAGTGCAGGTTTTACCTCATAGGCCTGCAACACTTTCACCTAGTGACCGACCATCGCCCGCTTGTTCCGATCCTCAACCACTACATGCTGGACGCCGTTGAGAACCCTCGCCTCCAGCGTCTGAAAGAGAAGCTCTCGGCGTACATCTTCACAACAGTGTGGCGTGCCGGTAAGGAGCTCTGCATCCCTGATGCCTTATCCCGCTCTCCTGTCAGCCGCCCTACTCCAGAAGACCATGTGCTCGATGCCGACCTCGCTCTTTCCGTCAGGACTGTGGTCACTCTACACGCCGTCCAATCCCTTCGTTCGGACCTGTCAACAGATGACGACAGCGGCCCGAGATGACCCTTCCTACATCCGACTCGTCGAGTGTGTGAGGAATGGATTTCCTAGCAACAGCTATGACCTTCACAACACCCTGCTCCCGTATTGGAAACTCCGCGATGAACTCTACTGTGACGGAGACCTTGTTCTGTACAGAGCACGTGTAGTTGTCCCTGCTGCCTCACGTCCCCACGTCTTGGCTCGCCTTCACGACAGTCACCGTGGAGCTGAGGCCACCAAACGACGTGCACGACAGACTGTGTTCTGGCCCGGCATCGACTCCGACATCTCCAATGTTGTCCGTGCGTGTGAGCCCTGCCAAGTATTACAACCGAGCCAGCAGCAGGAACCCTTCATGAGTGACGACAACCCCACCCGCCCCTTTGAGTCTGTGTCGGCCGACTTTTTCTCTGTGTCAGGAAAGTCCTTCCTTGTTATCGTCGACCGTCTCTCTGGTTAGCCGGTTGTCATCAAGTGCGGTAATGACACGACGTCTGCCGCCACCATCAGCAAGTTCCGCCACTACTTCCGTGACGTGGGCGTTCCTGTGCGCCTGCGAACCGACGGAGGGCCTCAGTTCACAAGCCGGGACTTTGCTGTGTTCCTTGACCGATGGGGAGTCCGGCATGTGTTGTCACCGCCACGCTGAGGCTGCTGTCAAATCCCTGAAGCACCTCATCCTTAAGGTGGCCCCTTCTGGGAATATTGACTGCGAGGCCTTCGACCGGGGTCTTCTTGAACTCCGCAACACACCTAACTACACCGGACGCTCCCCTGCCCAGGTCTTGTATGGACGCCCCCTTCGTTCTTGTGTCCCTCCTCACCCTCAATCCTTCTCCAAGGAGTGGCAGGCCAAGACAGGATTGTGATCGCCGAGCCGCCGAACGTGTTCGAGACGTCGTCGCCCGCTACAACGACCACGCCCGTCCTCTCCCCAGATTGAGTGTCGGCACCCAAGTCCGTGTTCAGGACCCGACCTCCCTACGTTGGGACAAAGTAGGCGTAGTCATGGGTCTCTGTAGGTCACGGGACTACCAGGTGCGGTTACCCAGTGGTCGTGTGTGGTGGAGGAACCGCTGTTTTCTCCGCCCCATTACAATGCCTTCTGTTGACCCCGCCACCAGTGTTGAGTCCCATACCCTTCCCAGTGATCAAGTCCCTCGACGATCAGAACGGATCCAAAAGAAAAGGTCCACTCAAGACTTTGCTATGAGCGTATAGGGGGGAGGGAGGTGTATGTATATTATGTATGCTGTATGTATATTATGTATGTATATTATGTATGTATATTATGTATGTGCTCCATTTATATACACTATTTATTCAGCCTAGCTAGCAGCGTGTGGCAATGTATTTACCATGTCCCACATGCTTAATTAATGTGCCTGGCGACATATGGAAGCTGCTAATGTATCACTCACCACATGTCGCCTAGAGCAGTTGACCCCCATACAGAGTAAGGAGCGCTACTTCCCTTGTGTACATATCTGTTATCCAGTAAATAGAACCTACGAAGCTCTACAGGTGTTTGTGTTCACTCCTGTAGATAGAACTTGATACCCAGAACACGTACAGGTTTGAATCTTTGTGTTGGCTCAAGCCAGCGTTCTGAATACCAACAATCTTCAATCTTTGCTCGATCTTTTGTTTATACCCTCATGCGGTTTCAAATCACTGTTCTGAATTCGGGCCTAAATGTTTTTGTTCCACTAGGCACAAGAAAATGAACTAATGCTGCTCCATCCAGAATACTTGTATGAGCTGATAGGGTGTCTGTTACTGGGTTTGCGTGACTCTCAAGACACTGGAGTAAATCAGACTTGTTGCAAAACCTAAGGTTACCATGATCTGAGATTGATGGTGGGTAAACATGATTCTCACAAATAAAGAAGTCCTCAAGGTTGATAACTCTTGATTGACAGGCCACATATAGATGTACCAAGATGTCACAGTTACCATGGAGCGCAGTCACCTGCAGTTGTGAACTTTTTTGGATTTGGGTCTACGTCGACTGAACAGAGCAAGGTTGTTTTGGGGGATAGTCTGAGAGACTGGTTTTGATCTGCTCATAACCCGATCCTGACAAAACTCTGAGTATCCTCTATGTCCCACCTCTTCAACAGTTTTTACAGACCGAACTTCTTCACTGTCTACAATATCTCTTGCATCTACCACTAACAGATCAGGAATGTCCTCTTGAAAAGGGCTACCCATTTTTTTTATTGTTGTCACAGGAGAAGACAGCTGAGTGTAAAATAATTGCTGTACAGAATCAGTTTGTTAATGGTGATGGAGGTTCTTCTTGTTTGAGTCTCTGAAGATTGCCTTCAACCCCTCAAGGATACGGACCAGCTCAGGGGCAGTCACTTGCCATCTTCTGAATGCTGTTTGATTCTCTGTCAGGCCAATCACTCCACCGTTGCCTTTCAGATGTCCAATATTCTGCTACTCCCCTTGTTCAAAAGAAATGTCATGGATGAACCCCTGTCTAACGGACGGTAATACTTATATAAATGTGAGTTACATACATTAGGTTTATATAATTACATCACCCACGGTAACTTTCCTATGAGCCGTGAGTAGTCATCAACTGGACAAGTGACAGTGTATTCCCACTGTGTCCTCACACTTTGACCGCAGTCATCATTTAAGTTGCAGGCTATCGACAGTTCAACTCCCGTCTCTGAGTCACTGAGGCGTGTGCTCTAAGAAGCTAGTAATACCCAAGCTTCGTCCATTATTAACGCTTACAGCTCATAGCATTAATTAAGGTGATATCCCAGTTATTGTGCAATAGTTTATTTTTTGTAATAAATGGAGAAAAGTCCATTTGGGTTTGAAAACTTAACCCATAAACATTTATGAATGTTGCTTTCAGTTCACCTCTAATTAGTGATTCCACGGGTAACCGGAAACTGCAACAGCCAGATGAGACATTTTTGTCTTGTGGATGACAAATCTTCCACTATGAAACTTTGCAGCCAAAGAAGGATGATTTTCCTGTAGGGAGGACAACTCCCAGATATGAACTGGTAGCCACCTTGCATAATGGTTTTGATCTAGTGCAAAAAACCATGGGGCAAGCTTGGAAAGGGGCTTAATATACAAATCAAAGATACCATCTCTCTGTGCCCTGCAGAGAAAAAAGTATGAATTAACAGATGGTATTTTACCAAATTAAATGTTTTGCAACATGTAAGCAGTGCGAAATGTATTTAACATAGGAAAAGTGCTTCTCATTTAAAAAGAAAAAAGAAAAATACACAATTTATGATGTTTTTTAGATTTTTCGATTTTTTTCGCGTTTTGGTAAATATTGAAAAAATATATATATTGCTCAAATCATTTCATCATCAATAAATGATATTTATAACATTTTTTTAGCAGTCTATATCTGAAAAGAGTGAAAAAAAAATATTGAGTAGAAGCTGAGATATGACCGATTTAGTAAAACCCTATGGCGGCGTACCTGTAGGTGGTGCCACCTGCCACAAGGGAGCAGTAGCAGGGTGATTCCACCCAGCAAAATAATTGTATTATCAATATTTACAGTATGTGTGTGCCAGTTATGATACTTGTAAATAAAAGTACTCAAACATTTCATTATCCAACTAGACTAGTAAATAGCCAAAGCAGCTTCTTTAATAGTCACCTAACGAATGGTAAACATAACCCTAGCGGGCAACGGAAAAGGTATAAGGATAGTCTTAAGACAAACCTGACCCCCTCACCTGGGAGACGATTACTCCACACCATAAGGCTTGGAGGAGCACCACACGAGAAGAAATCAATACTTTCGAGTTAGCCCGACTGCATACCAAGGCAGACAAACGTCAGCACCGGAAAGACGCTGCCGCCGCCCCTCCCGCACTAGATATAGCACTCCACACGTGCAACAACTGTGGACGGCACTGTCGGTCCCGTATTGCCCTCTCAAGTCACCTCAGAGCTCACCAACGAAGGTGACATCCTAAATAACTCATATCACTGTATCATGGCTGGATGATCGTCATACTCGATTCCGAGTGACAGCAAAGTAGTAGTAGTAGTAGTGTGTGTATATGCTGTGTATTAGTGTATGTGCTGTGTATGACTGTGTATGTGTTGTGTAGGACTGTCTATGTGTTGTGTACGATTGTGTATGTGCTTTGTATGTGCTATTTATGTCTGTGCATGTGTTGCGTATGGATGTGTATGAGTTATGTATGGCTGTGGAAGTGTTGTTTATGGCTGTGTAAGTGTTGTTTATGGCTGTCTATGCGCTTTTTTTTTTGTACGGGGACTAGCCCACCCGGGCACAGGTCATCGACCCAGAATGGGGCTTAGGGGGCGAAAAATATGAGTAAAAAGAAATTAAAAATAGAAAAGAAAAAGATTATATTTACACCACGAAGATAACGGAAACCAGGTTTTTGAGGTGAGACAGATTGCAAGAGTATGGAAAAACAGTTATTCTAGTGTGACCGACAGCCACAGAGAAACTGTGGGCACCGCAGGCAAGACGAGTGTTACGAGCCCAAGGCCTTGCCGGCGGTACACAGGATGCCAAATCCACCGAACATTGCCCGTTAAAGTACCTGTAAAAGAGAGAGAGTGAAGCAACATTGCTGAGAAGAGAAAGGGAAGAAACATTATTAACTAAAGGAGGAGAGTCAATAAAACGAAATGCCTTTGATTCCAGTTGGACAGAAGAAGAGCAACCCCAGGTATGAGGACAGTACTCCAAGTTAGGACGAATGAATCCATTATAAACTTGAAGCAACTGCACAGGAGTGTGTAACAATGTCATGTTTTTGGAGAAGATTGTGTCATGTTTAGAGAAAAACAGAAAGATCAGCTTAGACTAAGATTACCCGCCATAACACGTTACATAAGTGTCTCCGCCAAGAGTAGGAGTGTCTGAGGCATGAGCCAATCACAGCACACACACAAATGCATACAGTGGCCTGTGAGTGTGGAGTCATAGGCCTAACTGTGCTGATTGGCTGGAGGTTGAGTTTGTGCCTCCAGCAGGGCAGGCACCCGGTTCAAACCGGACAGTCTGTGTTGGAAATTTTGTGGGGAGAGGAGTGGGACGTCTGTGGTAGCAACATGGCAGGTATTTGGGTGTATTCTATTTGGTAAATCCTAAGTTCCTATTTGTTGTTAGATATTTGGCCCCAGTTTAACTAGTTAGGAAGATAGGTTACTGTTTTGAAGTATATTTGTCAATCTCAATAGAAGGTGTTTAATTAACATAGGAACCGTTAAGAAGTGTGATAAATTTTGGCGTTGAGTAAAACGTTGTCAAATATGTCTTTGGTGTTATGCAGTGATACAGTGAACACAGTAGTAATAACATACAGTAACTATTGCAGGTTACCCCTATTCCCCAGTTATCATCCTTTCTCTCCCTCTCCCCTCATATCAGGTTACCCTCTGGTGAAGGGGGGGGGGGGGAGCACAGGCAAACCCCCCACCTCCCCTCAACCATAAACAAGTCTCTCTCCCTCTCGTTCTCTCAGGCCACTAATCTGTAGAGACATATACTTGAGCAACTAGCTAATTTTGGCATCCAAGGTAACCTCCTTACATGGATAAAGGGTTATCTGTCCAACAGGTATGCCAGTGTTCTGTTCAGGGGAGTCAAAAGTACCAGAATGAGAGTATTTGAGCTTGGCACGCCTCAGGGAGGAGTGTTAAGTCCTATGCTCTTTAATATACTGATGCACAAGCTCATTGCTGATATTCCAGTTCAGCCAAACGAGGCTATAATATGTTATGCTGATGATATCTGCATTATGACACACACCAAGCCCAGGCTACAAGCCTTGCTGGATGCATTTGCTCAGAGGACTGTTGAATGTGGTCTCATAATATCTGTTGACAAGACGAGAGTCCTCAATCCTCGTCTTGCTCACCTTCTGCCTCTTAACTTTAACATTAACAACATGCCCTTGGAAGTATGTAGCTCTTATAAATATCTTGGAATTAATGTGAATGATGCGAACTTCGTCGGCAACCTTCGTGCCAAACTAATGCAGTGCATTAAACCTCTCAGAACCCTTGTTGGTTGGAGCTATGGAATTAACATCAACTATGCTTGTACTTTCTATCTTCACTTCATTCGATCTGTAGTTGACTATCATGGTCTCCATCTTTTAACTATTCCCTCTAAACAACTCAACAGACTTGAGGTAGTACAAAATGAAGCCATGCCCATCATTCTAGGATGTCCAAAATCAATCAAAATTGTAAACATGAGGAAAGAGCTCGGGCTGCCCTCCCTATCTGAGAGGATAGCTCTACTTAATACCACGTTTTGTGTCAAAGTTTAGAAGAACAATGGTCCCCAAACTACAGCTCAAACTGAGTTGATGTTCTATCTAAGTAATGACGACTATCTCGCTAACCTTCCACAAAAGACTCTCTTTGGGGCGTGGCTTCATAAAAGTGTTGCAGATCTCTTGAAACTGAATGTCCCATTCACCGCAGACGAACCCATTAATGCCATTCCCCCTTGGCTGGATATATCAGTCCCTATCAATTATACTCCTGTTAGTAGAAAGCAAATGTTAAACACCGATGTAATGAGATGTATCACACTAGAAACTATTAACAGTCACATAAAGAGTATTAAATCAAGTGAATGTTATGCTTTTACTGATGGGTCTGTGCAGACAAACACAAGTAGAACAGGGTGTGCATTTGTAATATATAAAGAAAAAGAGATGATAGTGTCAACAAGCAAAGGCTGAACAACTGGGCCAGCACAACGCAAACTGAACTAACTGAAATCTACTTAGCTACAGACTACCTTAAAGAAAATGGAGGTGGGGTGATATTCTGTGACTCTCAAGATGCTTTTAAATCAATGAATAGTCCGTCAGGTTCTACGTCTAAAGTTGTCTGTGATATTAAAAGAAATGTGATAACTGCCAATGAGAACAACTTTCGCATTGAATTTGTGTCGATTCCGTCCCATGTTGGCGAGTCTATCAGCAGGATAGACTCGCCACGAGGCATGCAAGAAAGAAAATGTTGACCGTGACCTTGGCCTGTCCATTGCTGTACTTAAAAACATTTAAGTCAGAATCATGAATTCTCATCTAGAAGAACTGAGAAATGCAGAGAGACCTGGCAGTTGAATTTGTAAACATGACAAATTTTGTGACAAGAGGTACCGGTATGGCCAGCATAAGGACAGAACCAGACAATGTGATGTAATCGTGGACAGAATTAGGGTAGGATACAGACAGCTCTGGCAATTTAGTGACGCTGTACCCATACAGGAATACTCAATATGTAAACTTTGTGATACACCTTTAAAGCATACACTTGAACACTATATTGTTGAATGTGGTACTGTCAAAGATTTCAGGCCACCTGACTTATTGTATCATGAACTTTGTAATTATTACATTGAATCACGGGTGCTTGAGGACATTCTTACTGTTTATCCAAAATTTGCTAGCCCACACTAATTAGACCTCAATTAGAATAAGACGTCCACTGTATATGAACCACTGTCCTGCGTGGCAGTGAACAGTGACATCACCCACATGACCCTGACCTATATATAATGTTAATGAATATGATGTATTTCTTTGTGTACGAACCTCTGTCCTGCATGGGAGTGAGAAGTGATAGGACCCTCAGTGTCAAGCCCTGACTGAATTACTCAGAATAGTCAAACTGTACTCCAAAATTTGTCAATAAATTTGTTAACCGTAAAACGTCCACCCCTAACCTCCCCCATCTCACGAGTATGCAGAGAGTAAAGAACAAAGAAGGAAAGATTGAGAATAAGAAAAGGGAATTACAGAATGAAGAAAGAGTATAAGTAAAGAATATAAATAAATAAAAATAAAAATATAAAAAGATAAAATAAAAATATTATTGTTACATGTGTAAGGGCTGTGTATGGCTGTGATTGTGATGTGTATGGCTGTGCATGTGATGTGTATGTGATGTGTATGGCTGTGTATGTGATGTGTATGGCTGTGATTGTGATGTGTATGGCTGTGCATGTGATGTGTATGGCTGTGTATGGCTGTGTATGTGATGTGTATGGCTGTGTATGTGATGTGTATGGCTGTGTATGTGATGTGTATGGCTGTGTATGTGAGTGTATGGCTGTGCATGTGATGTGTATGGCTGTGTATGGCTGTGTATGTGATGTGTGTGGCTGTATGTGTATGTATGTGTGTGTGTGTGTATGTGTGTGTGTGTGATGTGATGTGTGTGTATGGTGTGTATGGCTATATGTGTATGGCTGTGTATGGCTGTATATGGCTGTGTATATGATGTGTGTGTATGTGATGTGTGGCTGTGTGTGGCTGTGTGTGTGATGTGTGGCCGTGTGTGTGTGTGTATGGCTGTGTGTGGCTGTGCATGTGATGTGTATGGCTGTGTGTTGATGTGATGGCTGTGTGTGGTGTGTGTGGCTGTGTGCGTGATGTGTGTGGCTGTGTGTGTGATGTGTATATATATGTGATGTGTGTGGTGTGTATGTGATGTGTATGTGTGTGTGGCTGTGTGGCACTGTGTGTGATGTGTGTGCAGTGTGTGATGTTTATGGCTGTGTATGTGATGTGTGTGGCTGTGTATGTGATGTGTATGGCTGTGTATGTGATGTGTATAGCTGTGTATGGCTGTGAATGTGCAGTGTATTTGATGTGTATGGCTGTGTATGTGATGTGTGTGTGTGTGTGTATGGCTGTGTAAGTGGTGTGTGTGCTGTGTGTGGTTGTGTGTGATGTGTATATTTATGGCTGTGTATGGCTGTGTATGTGATGTGTATGGCTGTGTATGTGATGTGTATGGCTGTGTATGTGATATGTGGCTGTGTCAGTGTTGTGTTGGCTGTGTATGTGATGTGTATGGCTGTGTATGTGATGTGTTTGCCTGTGTATGTGATGTGTATGGCAGTGTATGTGATGTGTATGGCTGTTTATGTGATGTGGATGGCTGTGTATGCGACGTGTATGGCTGTGGATGCTATGTGTATGGCTGTGTATGTGGTGTGGATGCCTGTGTATGCGATGTGTATGGCTGTGTATGCGATGTGTATGGCTGTGTATGTGTTGTGTATGGCTGTGTGTGCGTTGTGTATAGCTGTGTATGTGATGTGTATGGCTGTGTATGTGATGTGAATGGCTGTGTATGTGATGTGTATGGTTGTGTGTGTGTCGTATATGTGTGTGTGCATGTGTATTCGCACACAGGGTGGTGAAATGAGTTTAGCTTGGCAGAATCATGTCGGTGTTAAGGTGCAAACACTGCTTGCTCGCTCTCGCTTTCAGTTACCGCCGCTGGCTAGCCCTCCTAGCAAACAGGGAAGTAACTTGCATAAGTCTTCCCCTGCCATTACACAGCCTCCTCATCATCAAGAATCCTGCTGTGCCTCCTCGTGGCAACACGTGGTAATTGGGTACCTCGTGGGCGCAGGCTAGATCAGCAGGAGATTTCGGAGTAACAATGGGCCCCAGAGGGACGGTGCATTGGCCTACTGGCATGTGGACACGATCTGGCACCTACCAACCATTGCCCCGCTGCCTTGCGGATTAGCCTTGGTATGTATAAGACTACGGGAGGAAACCTCGAACGTCAGTGAGTCGCCAGTCGCAGTCGGGAGCAGTCGCAGTCAGGAGCAGTAGCAGTCAGTCACAGAGCGAAGTGGAAGTCGGAGAAGGAACAGACACAGCTGATTGGCTAGTCATTGGACCTCTCCCATCTTCCCACGTACCTTGGAAAACCAAAGCACCTGACTTCCATTCTCCAACTGACAATTCTGTTGATTCGATCAACACATTGAGCCTCTCCTACAGTATCGGACCTCCCTTAGGAACCCCGAATGCTGCTGAGGGGCTTGGTGTGAAGAGAGAGTCGGCAGTGAGTTTTCAGACCTTTTTCTTCTACTCTAATCCTTCTCTTCCGTGCCGTGAAAAGACCTATTCCCCTGTCAGCTGACGTACAGGGGAGTATTCGTCTGGAAACGCCCTCTGTCCCCACACCTCGCTAGTGCGTGTTTGTGTGAAGGGTGGAGGGTCAGCACAGCCTGCCGATTCGCCTGGGGACCCCTGTGATAGTGCAGGGCCTCCCCTACGTGAGGGGCGCAGGAAACCAGGGACTGTTAGGGGAGATCTCCATAAATCTCCAAATTCGAAATCATTAAACATGCCTTCAATTAAAATTAAAGTGGACCGTACCATCCAACCGTGCACAGACCTCGCCTCACTCATTTTCCAGCTGACCTTGATATTTCAGATCCGTTCCTTCACAAACGACGATATCATCAAAATCTTTGTACAAACTGATGAAGATGCCGACCAATTCCACTCCCCAGCAATGAACAACAGACTGAGGGACAATGGCTTAACGGTCCTCAGTTCCCCTGAGTACCGTGCAAAATGCACCCTCATATGCAGGAGGGTGATCCCACCTATTCTTGACAACCCAAACCTTTTGAATGAGCTCAACTCACACAACACCTCCCAAATGACATATGCAGCCCGGATGGGAACTCTACCCATGTTAAAAATCACTACAGCTACACAAACTGACGCCATCAAATTAAAATCTTACGGAATAAAAATCGGCAACAATATCATCCCCTCAAGAGACATTGAATTCCAACACTTCATACAAGTGCACCAATGTTTCAATTGCTACCAATTCGGGCACAGCACCAACCGTTGCAGTAACACAATAACTTGCTCAAAGTGTGCCAATCAAGGCCACTCCTACCGAAACTGCACTGCCACGGTAACAAAATGCTGCAACTGTAAAGGCCCTCACGCTGCCATCAGCAACAAGTGCAAAATCAGACTCGACAATAGCACAACACCACTCCCTCCCCGCCGACCCTCACCTCCTACAGCACCTCCCACAGCACCACCTCCACCTCCCCACCACTCACTCCCTACTGCCACGACCCTCCCCACCCGCACTTGCTGGACCAACAACCTGACCGCCCCCCCACCCTCCCCCGACATTGACGCAAAAATCACCACTATCATACTTCTGGCACATACCCTAAGCAACGGAAACAGGTCTCTTTTTCTGAAACTGGCAATTGATGGTTTGAAGGCGAACGGCCTCCCTACCATACACATTCCTGATTCCTTCAGAACCGGTCCCGACCTCATCTTCCCCACTGCCCCCATCTCCGACCGGACCAACATGCCACCCCCTCCCCCAGAGAAACCACTGCAATCTCCCTCCGCCCCTCCACTTCTGCCATGCCCACACCTGACTTATCTCACCAATCTACTATTACCTCACCCCCCAGAGTAATCAGTCCAAAACCTCCCGGCCCCTCCACCTTGACCTTGCCTACACCTGACTTTTCCCACACGACTTCGATGAACTCCCGGACCACAAAAATCCGAACCAAACCCAATCTTCCCCTAACACCTCAGACTCCCAAGAATAAAATGGCAGCCCATCCCCCCACAGAACTAGTGGTCAAGACCACTAGACCTAAGAGGAAGAACACCTCCCCCCTTTCTTCCTACACACATGACAGCAAAAGAATTATAAAATACACACATCCAACTAAATCTATAATCAAAGTAAATCTATTCGGCACTACCCCAAAGGAAACAGGAAACAACCCCGACACGAACCTAGCACACTCCACTCATCCTCCCGACTCCCCCACACACACACACAGTCACGTAACCGCCCATCCCTCACCTGCATACACCACACTCAGACCTCGCTCACAGTCACTCGACAAGTTAGACCTCATCCCTGCACCCCAGAATTTCAATCTCATATAAGTAACAAATTATACAACATGATCACCATTATGCAATACAACTGTAGAGCATATCACTCAAACAGACACGCCATCTCTCTCCTCATACAAGAACACAACCCAGACATCCTCCTCCTTAACTCAACATGCACAAACACCAAAATCAAGCACTTCGGCTACACAAGCAGACAATCACCCCACGAACTATTCGAGGGCGTTGCAATCCTCATCAGATCCTCCATGAAACACGAATTCATCACCAACTTTGCCTTCAAACACTTCATGGCCGCCAAGATCGACACTCAACACGGACAGATTATCATCTGCACAACATACTCAAGACCTAACTCGCGTATCCCCTTCACAGACCTAAACTCCATCTTTAACAACTCACACCTACCTGTAATACTAATGGCCGACCTCAATGCACACCACACCGCATTCCAACACAACCGCATCGACCCCCTTGGCCAACAACTACACGCTTTGGTCACTCACAAAAACCTTCACCACATTGGCCCTTTCTTCCCCACATTCTACGCTGCTCACGGCAAAGGCACTCCAGACATCGTCATCACCAACACCCCTGCCCTCCAATTCCAACACTACATCACTCCCGGCCCCCTATCAGGCTCAGACCACATTCCCATCACTCTTCACCTCTCCAACAATCCCATCCTCCTCCCAACAACCACACCTCAATACCAGTATCAACACGCAGATTGGGATGCCTTCAAAACCACACTCTCTGAACAACAATACACACTCAACCTCGAACACCAACCCACTAGGATGATTGAGGAAACCTGGACACACCTTTTCAACACTATCACCGCCATAGCAGATACCCACATTCCTAAACACCGGTTCAAGAGAAAATACTCCTTCACACCCTCCATAAGAACTCAACGCCTACTTCACTGCTACAGGACACGATTCGAACTAAACAAACTTAACCTAGCACCAGTTTACACAGACATCTCCACACTAAGAACACACATCATCCATAGCCTCCGTCAAGATCATGAGGTCCACTGGGCAAAACTCGTAGAGGCTGCCCAGGAACACAGAACACATAACCCCCGAGAATTTTGGCAAAGGATCGCCAAGCTGAAAGGAACTGCAAAACCCCCCTTTGATCACCTGCTAGTAAATGGTAGGAAAATCAATGAGCCAGCCGACGTAGCACAAACACTAAAACAACACTGGGAACACATTTTCCACCCACACCCCCCCACACAACAAAGGTACATCTTAAACCACATAAACAACATCACCACACACATGCAAACACTTCACGACAGAACAACTCCTGACAACACAATAGATACCTCCACTCTCACACAGGACCACACCCTCACTGCTCCTTTCACCCCAACAGAAGTCAAACAAGCACTGGACAAAACCAAAAAGAAAACACCAGGTGACAGCAATATTGGTCAAGCAATCCTGAAGCACCTGCCCCCAGAAACAGTCACAGCCATTACATACCTCTACAACACCCAACTGGCTACAGGATACTTCCCAAAGCTCTTTAAGACAGCCACAGCCGTCATGATACCTAAACCAAACAAAAACCCAACAGATCCTCAAAACTACAGACCGATCAGCATACTAGAAGTCTTAGGCAAAACTTTTGAAAGACTATACAACACCCGCCTCAGATACCACCTTGAAGATGAACAACTACTGTCCTACAAGCAGTTCGGCTTCAGAGCACACCACTCAACTCAAGACGCACTCAATATAATCACAAACTACCTCCACATGAACAAAGATGCATACAAGATAGCACTCATTACAAAAGACGTACAAAAAGCCTTCGACACAGTTTGGCACGATGGATTAAAGTACAAGATATGCACCAATTTTAACCTCCCTCAAAAATCACAACAATTACTATGTAACTTCCTAACAGACAGAAAAATGAGGATAAAAGTCACACCTGCCTACTCTGACCACTTCACACTGCATGCAGGAGTCCCACAAGGATCAGTCCTGTCCCCAACACTATACATTCTTTACACAAACGACTTACCCGACCCCTTACACATCGACTCTCTGACAATACAGTACGCCGACGATGTAACCCAACTAGTCAGACACAGAACTCTTGATCACCTAACAGACAAAGCACACAGGGAACTCGAACAAGTTACACAATGGGAACTCCGATGGCGAATACAAACCAACCCGAACAAAGCACAAATCACCTACTTCGGCACCAAAAGACGACAACCACGTCACATTTACCTAAACCCCTACATCGCCTACCCTTCACCTATAACTATCAAACGAACAAACACAATCCTAGGAGTCACATTCAACGACACCCTCACCATGACACTACACACCAATATGAAGGCTTTGATCGCAAACAAAACACTCGGGAATATATACAGATTCAGAACCGCATCAATCAAAACCAAAACACACCTATTCAAAGCCCTCATACGCCCACTATTGACTTATGCACCTAACACACTCCAGCTAGCACCACCATCAAGCGCCAAGAAACTTCAAGTCATACAAAACAAAGCACTAAGATTCATCCATAACACACACTGGTCATCCTTCACCCGAAATAGTCATCTACATGAACTCAGCTCCCTCCCCCCACTTAACATCTACTGGAGACAACTAGGTGACAAACAAATAGAATCACTCCTCACTACTTACCCTCAATGGCAGGATTATTTCGACAACATCATACTCCCACGCAGATTCAGAGACAGAAATCCCTCCATACTAAACAGACCAAACACTCCCCTCCCACCTCCCTTGTATTAATAACTTCCCTATAACCACACCCAAAAAAAAAAAAATTCCCCCCCAAATTAAACCTAACCTCTCCTTAACCCTCACCCAACGATTCCCTCCTCCCCCCTCACTCCAAACCCCACGCCACCAACTCAAACTCAAGACCTCCGACAAAAAAAAAAAAAAAAAAAAATAACCCACTCAATCTGCACTAACACTCCCCCAAAAAGAAAAAAGACCCTAACAATCCCCCCAAAATAAAAACCTAACATACCCAGCCGTTACTAGCAATCCCACACAAAATAAAAAATAACCATTCTACCATTAACTAACCACACCCTATCACTCCTCCCAAAACAAATACCTAACTTACCCATCCCATACTAACTCGGATGACATGTATGTTTCCCTTAGCCAATAAGGTCGAGGAGAGTTGCGCAGTACCTGCAGCAAGCCCTCTCCCTCTAGAATGTTACCAACACTGTTTTATGGGCACCTCCCTTAGCCAATAAGGTCGGAGAGGTGTACCTAAAAACGGTACCATCAACGGATGATATGAACGCCTCCCTTAGCCAATAAGGTCGGGGAGGGGTGCATTGTTCCTGTACACAAACCCTCTCCCTCAATAATGGGACCAGAACTCACAATACCTGCAAGAGCCTACCACGCAATTGCAGAAGTCCTTTACTAGCCAAAGGAAAGAATGAATGCAATAATTAACCCAACTCACAATACCTGCAAGAGCCTACCACGCAATTGCAGAAGTCCTTTACTAGCCAAAGGAAAGAAAGAATGCAATAATTAACCCAACTCTGCCAACCACCAACAAAACCTGTAATCCTCCCAAAAGAAAAACTTAACCCACCCAACCTTACTCACAATCCCTCCTAAAAAAAAAAAAAAATGCTAACTCTCCATCCAATCACTAATCAACACCTTCAATCCTCCCAAAAGAAAAACTTAACCCACCCAATCTTACTCACAATCCCTCCTAAAAAAAAAAAAAAATAAGCTAACTCACTATCCAATCACTAATCAACACCCTCAATCCCCCCAAAGAAAAACTTAATATACCCGACCTTTCTAAAAGCCCCTTCGACCCTCCTAAAAAAAAAAAAAAACCTGACTCAATACAACTATTCATTAGCAACACAAATCATATCACACCTGGAATCTTCCATACTATAAATTAACCCAACAACCTCCAAAGCCCCCTCTCCTCTCCTCGCCTCCCCTCTCCTCTCCTCTCCTCCCCCCTCCTCCCGACAACCGAACCATACCTGACCTTATAACAATTATCCTAACCCTCCCCCTCTCCCCTTACTACATTTCCACGCAAACGCATACACACTCACACAACAACCCCCCCTAAGCAATTCTAATTCACCTCAAATCAACATACAACCTCCACCCCCGCCAATCCCCAAACACAAACTCCCCCCCCTCCCACAACCAATCTCCAAACACAACACCCCCGCCAGACAAAGCCTCTCATAACACCACAACTCTCCAAAACCAAATCAAACATACCCAACCTCTATACCAGCCACTGTCAACATTATCGACCTAACTCAAGACTGAAACCAAACAACCTATATCTCACTCATCTCCGTTCACAATTTGACAAAGCTCAAATCTGTCCCCTGCTATTACTAAATAACTCTCCTACGATACACTCATCCTTCCTTACTACGAATACTTTGACATTTCAAGCTCAAAGATTCAAAACTCTTCCTCCAACTCTCTCTGACATAGCTGAAAGACCCACAACTCTCAGAAACAAATCAAAACATACCCAACGTCTGTGACATCCAATTCTCAATAAAATCGACCTAACTCAAGACTGAAACCATTCAGCCTATATCTCATTCTCGTCTCCGTTCATAATTTGACAAAAAAGCTCAAATCTGTCTGCTGCTATTACTAAAAACTCTCCTACGATACGCTCATCCTTCCTTACTATGAATACTTTGACATTTCAAGCTCAAAGATTCAAAACCCTTCCTCCAACTCGCTCTGTTCCTCTTTGACATAGCTCAAAGACTTTACCTTCTTCTTTCTCCAAACAACCCTACGACTAGCAAAATTTCCATGTTTTCACCTTCTCTGTTAATTTGTTCGTGTGTGGCCTGTGCGTCCGTCCACCTGCGCTTCTCGGCTTGCACCGCCGCCGTGGCGGGGCGGTTCTTCCTCCGCTTTGCCAACACTGCCTAAGCTAGACGACAACCAGAGCACCCGCGTTGGCCCTTTGCTTGCCCGGACCTGCTCCCGCCCTCCCTCTGCCTCGTCCTGATTGTGATTGGTGCACCCTCAGGGCATTTTGCCTACCCCCTCACGCAAGCGGTGTTTAGCCACTGCACCTGTTCTCTCCTTCTAAAATTCACTTCCATCCTCCCTTTATTCTTCCTCTGAACCTCCTTCCCCCCTGTCACTAGCATTTTTCTGTTCTGTTCTCGAACGTAAAATCTGCGGTGGAGCCTCGCATTAATCAGACCTGCTTACAGAGCTCCAACACGACCCCAACGGCGGTACAGGCGGAAGAGGTGAACCACCATAGAAACCCAACGGCGACACCGCCGGATGAAGGCAATGCCTGATGGACAGGCTACTAAGGCGAGACCCAACAAACTGGGCTATAGGCAGTCCATTGCAACTCTCCCTCTCCCCAGTCGTTCCAACACTTGCACCACTGGATCAGGAAAAGGGATAGCCAAGATGTGTGGCTGCAGCCTGCGCTCCTGCCTCACCACATAAATCAACTTATGCACAGCCATCATCCAGCTCATCATACCTCTCATTATCATCAAAACCCCTATACCCCGAAAAGTCCTGTGGCGACGGACGAGTGGGGATGGGGACAGGCAGAGATGACTGCCGGGAGTCTCTAGTCACATCTCTGTACATGGGCGGTACAGATAAAATAGTCGTTTTATACACTGGGATCTAGGCAGAAGTGCAATTCGGTCCTTTTTTCTGTGCGAGTGAGCAGCCTTTTCGGGGAGCCACTCTGCTTACCCCACAAGGGGAGGGGGCTAGAAAAGGTACCCTAAACATAGCCTGGCTAAAATCCAACCTGACTGGGCAACCGCACCCAGTAAGGTCATCCTTATGCGGTCGAAAATACAATAAAAATCACAGATCCAAACAAAAACAAACTATACAACCTCTTTTGGTCGCTGCATGGAATGTCAGGACCCTTCTGGATACTGGCACAAATGAGCATCCTGAAAGAAGAATTGCCCTTGTGGCAAAAAAGCTGGCTAGATATAACATCGACATAGCAGCCATTAGTGAGTCCCGGCTCCCAGATGAGGGTCAACTCACAGAACAGGGGTTTGGCTATATCTTCTTCTGGAAGGGTAAGCCTGCTACAGAGAAAAACCGCGTTTATGGAGTTGGCCTTGCCATCCGCCAACGCATCCTACACAGGCTAACTGAAATGCCTATTGGGATCAACGAGCGTCTCATGACACTTCGAGTCCCAATGAATCACGCACGTCATGCTTTTTTCATCAGTGCATACACCCCAACGCTGTATGCAGAGGATGCCATCAAGGAGGCCTTTTATGTGGACCTCGACAGAGTGCTAACCTCTATCCCAAGATATAACAAGGTTGTGATCCTTGGTGACTTCAATGCCAGAGTTGGCAGAGATGCCGACATTTGGCAGGGAGTCAAAGGGAGAAATGAACTAAGCATGTGTAATCCCAATGGCCTACTACTCCTCAGCAAGTGCTTTGCATACTGTACAGCCTCACTATCACCAATACCTTGTTTAGGCAGGCCGACAAGTTCAAAGGTTCGTGGCAACACCCACGATCAAACACTGGCATCTCATTCACTACATCGTTATCAGTGAAAGAGACCGCTGAAATGTCCTCAACACCCGTGCCATACGTGGCTCAGACTATTGCGACACTGATCATCAGCTTGTCAGAGCCAAACTCTCACATCATGTCACCCCAAAACGGCAAAGGCAGCAAGCCTCCAAAAGAAGTTTTAACGCCGAGCGTCTGGAGGATCCAACGGTAGCACATGCTTTCAGAGAGCAGCTCGAACATGGGCTGATAAACAACCCAACAGCACAAAACGTAAATCCCAGTGCCGAATGGGATACTCTTAATACTGTTATGACAAAAACCTGCAGAGAGACCCTCGGCCAGATCGAAAGAATACACCCGGCAATAACCCGGCAATCAATGTACTCATTGATGGTAAACGTGCTGATTTTACTGACTGGCAGAACAACCCTCAGTCTCGGACCAAAGGTGATACCTTCCTCAAGAAGAAAGCGGCGGCCTAGCGGGAACTTCGCAATCTAAAGAACGACTCTTTTAAATATAAAGCATGTGAAACACAAAAAATTGCAGATCAAAACAAGATGCGCGAATTTTTCAATTCCACTAAAACATTTTATGGGCTAATCACTCGTGATGCAGGCCCCCTCCAATCATCCAATGGTAACTCCATACTTAAAGACGATGAAGGCCTCCTTCAGTGCTGGAAAGAACACTACCGTTCACTGCTCAACCAAAACACCGATGTGCATGTCCTGATTACCCAGCAGATCCCTCAGCATCAGGAGCTGACCCACCTCAGCTATTCTCCATCCCTGGATGAGGTAGCTACTGCCATCAAACAGATGAAAAATAACAAAGCCTCAGGGCCTGATAGAATCCCAGCCGAGGTGTATAAAGCAAGAGAACCTCTGGTTACCAGCCGTCTCAACTCTCTCCTGCAGAATACATGGGAAAAGGAGGACATCTCCCAAGCTCTTAGAGACGCCTCTATTGTCAATATTTATAAGAACAAGGGAGACTGGTCAGACTGTGGCAACTACCGTGGGATCTCTCTGCTGTCAGTAGCTGGCAAGATTATCGCCCGAGTCCTCCTAAACAGACTTCTTCCTGAGGCGGAAAACTTCCTCCCTGAATCTCAATGTGGCTTTAGACATCATGTGGCACCACTGACATGATCTTTGCTGCTCGCCAGATACAGGAAAAGTGCACAGAGAACAGCGTCATGACCAGTACATGGCTTTAATTGACCTTACCAAGGCCTTTGACTCTGTCAACAGGGAAGCCCTCTGATGGACCCTCAGCCGTTTTGGCTGCCCACCAAAATTCATCGCCATTGTGAGGCAACTCCACGATGGCTTGAACGGCAGTGTCCTGCATAACGGCACCCAATCTGAGTTCTTCCCAATCCAAACGGGGGTTAAACAAGGGTGTATACTGGCACCAACTCTCTTTTCTATTTTCTTGGCTGCCTTCTTTACTCGCGCCAGTGCCAATTTAGCCGGTGGGGTGGACATCGAGTCCCGAATGAAGGGTCTTTTCAACATAAGACGACTCCAGGCAAGAACAAAGGTGTTGGCAACTTCCATTACTGAACTTCACTATGTAGACGACCTCACCCTTATTGCTCACACTTAACACGACCTACAGGAGATCCTGAACACTTACACAGAGGCGTAGGCACACTTCGGCCTTGAGGTGAATGTACGTAAGACTCAGATTCGCTTTCAACCCACCCCTGGTTCAGACAAACCTCCACCATCCATTCAGCTTAAGGGTATTACCCTCTCTAATGCTACACACTTTCGGTATCTCGGCTCCCACCTGTCCACCACCGTCGACATCGATGAAGAGATTCATCAACGGATCAGATGTGCATCTCAAGCCTTTGGTAGACTCCAAAACCGTGTCTTCGGCTGTAGGGAGCTGAAATTATCTTCAAAGTTGCACGTATGACGAGCAGTGGTCCTCCCAACCATGCTATATGACAGTGAGACATGGGTCATATAGAGAAGGCACCTCAAGGCACTTGAAAACTTTCACCAACGTAGTCTACCTTCCATCCTTCGTGTTCGCTGGGAAGACAAAAGAACAAATGCCAGTATTCTTGCTGACACCAACTGTAGGAGCATCAAGGCTACCATTATCCATGAACAACTACGCTGGACTGGCCATGTTACCCACATGGACGACAGTCACCTAACGAATAGTAAACGTAACGCAGGCGAGCAATTGGAAAAATATAAGGATAGTCCTAAGACAAACCTCGACCCTCTCACCTGGGAGTGGATTACTCCACATCGTAACGCTTTGAAGAGCACCACACGAGAAGGTGTCAACAGTTTCGAGTTAGCCCGCCTGCAAACACGAGGCAGACAAGCACCAACTCCGGAAAGACGCTGCCACCGTCCCTGTCACACTAGATGCAGCCCTCCACGTGCAACGAATGTGAATGACTCTGCCGGTCCCGTATCAGCGTCTTTAGTCACCTCAAAACTCACCAACGAAGGTGACATCCCTAATAACTCATATCATTGTATCATAGCTGGATGATCGTCATACTCGATACCGAGTGACAGCAAAGTAGTAGTAATTCTAGTATGTGTTGTGTATGGCTGTGTTTGTGATGTGTATGCCTGTATGTGTGATGTGTATGGCTGTGTATGTGATGTGTATGGCTGTTTATGGCTGTGTATATCTGTTTATGTCTATGTATGGCTGTTTATGTCTGTGTATGGCTGTATATGTGATGCTTATGGCTGTGTATGTGATGTGTATGGCTGTTTATGTGATGTGTATGGCTGTTTATGTGATGTGTATGTGTTAAGTAGTCTATGTATGTGTTGTTTATGACTGTATGTGCTGTTTATGGCTGTATATGTGTTGTGTATGGCTGTATATGTGATGCGTATGGCTGTGTATGTGATGTGTATGGCTGTTTATGTGATGTGTATGCGCTGTGTATGTGTTGTGTAGTCTGTGTATGTGTTGTGTATGTGTTGTGTATGTGCTGTGTATGTGTTGTTTATGACTGTATGTGCTGTGTATGGCTGTATATGTGCTGTTTATGACTGTATGTGTTGTGTATGACCGTGTATGTATTGTGTATATCTGTGTATGTGCAGTGTATGTTTGTGTATGGACTGTGTATGGCTGTGTATATGTTGTGTATGGCTGTGTATGTGTTATGTATGTCTGTGTATGTGCTGTGTATGTGTTGTGTATGTGCTGTGTATATGTTGAGTAGTCTATGTATGTGTTGTTTATGACTGTATATGCTGTGTATGACTGTGTATGTGCTGTGTATGGCTGTGTATGTGCTGTGTATGGCTATGTATGTGTTGTTTATGACTGTATGTGTTGTGTATGACTGTGTATGTGTTGTGTATATATGTTTATGTGCTGTACATGTTTGTTTATGTGTTGTGTATGGATGCTTATGTGATGAGTATTGCTGTGTATGTGTTGTGTATGGCTGTGGATATATTGTGTATGGCTGTGTATGTGTCTCTTATGACTGTGTATGTGTTTATGACCGTTTAAGTGCTGCGTATATCTATATAGTAGAGTGGATACACAGAACCATAGATTAGAAGAGTTTGGACGTGTCTGGTCTCAGCAGGTCGAGCGTGATTGGTCAGATCAGGTCACGTGGCGCAAGGCGCCTTATTGCCTCCATTCCCTGCCTCTCGCCTCCCCAGTGAATGCAAACTACGTGTTGTTGTTTACTATGTTAGTGAGCAGTGACTACCATACTTGATATGGTTTGCTGTGTAGTAGTGGGTTGTGCTGTACAACCTGGGATGGTGTAATAGCTCTTTTGATATTACATTGATTGTTTTAAATAAGTTCTGGGACTCGTAAGTGGCAGGAATAATGTAAACACTTTGCTGTTTTTTCTTTATTGTAGAAAATATAGTTTCTCAGGTACTTAATTCGGTTGATAGTATATTATACCTTCTCTACCAGGGGAAGTGTCTTGAGTGCACTTATATATGAGAACAATTAAGTGAGGTGTTCATTGGGTATCTTGTGATAAGAGTTTGATCTCTGTGACAGTGAGAAGAGGAGCCGGCCGGCAGGCTGCTGTGCTTAGTAGCTTGACCTCGCCTAACTCCTGATGAAGTGATGGACTCAGCAGTCGTGGCGTGACCACATACTGGGACAGACGTGCCCATAGGTGCTCTTGACTTCCCGATCGTCCCACAAAGGTCCCCTCAGCCGACAAGTTTTGGCCAGCATGGGGGGTCGACATAAAAGTCCCAGAAGAGGCTCTCTCGTGGACGTATACAGATGCCATCGCCAACTCGCCTGGTCATACTGAATCCAACACCCTTTGAGAGTCAGACCCCAGTGATTATGACAGTGACGGTAATGTGTTTCTATGGGAAACACTACCCGGAGTGGAAACACTAATGCCACGGACCCAATCACCCTGCCCTCTGCCAAACATAAGCGTAATCTACACTTCCCCAAGGACTCTCTGAAAACTGTAGAGGAACACTTCAATTGGATGATCAAGTACTGCAGGCAGCACGGTCTCAACATTAAATTCCTACAAGGTAAGAACCGGAACTTTATCAAGTGTCAGACTCCTGAAGTCTATAAAACCCTTAGTACTGTTGGCTTTGACAGGGTTGTCCTGGTGCCCCCGCCGTAGACGCTGATAAATGTTGCCACATCTTAGTGAAACATTTCCCCCTACACGCTGACATCGAAGATGTGCGTGACTTTAGTTATAGTATACTCAGTATACGTCGACATTACCGAGGGAAAACTCCACAAGTTGCGGTCATTGTCAAGTGGAAGGGAAGGGAGTGCCCAACCACTGTGGATGCGTACCCACTCCTCCCCCCACTGTATGCAGAAGCCTATCATCCTGGGGCTGCATTTTGTGTTTTCTGTTCTCATTGGGGTCACACCTTCACTGCCTGCTGCCGACGTGATCGTCCCAGATGTCGCTTCTGTTCACGTAACCACAACTCTGCCACCTGTGCCCAGAAAATAAAAGACCACCTTAATAGGGGTGGTGTGGGCTATGTAGTTGATCCCAGAAGTTGTAACTGTGGCATCCGGCACAATGCTGACTCACAGCAATGCCCCAATCGCCCTCTGTCCCTGGGGAAAAGCCTCCCCGAAGGCAGCATCTACCACAACGCCCCCCCCCCCACAAGTCTTCCGAGCCACACCCCTCTGTGTACCCTCTGTCTCCAGCAACGCCTTCTTCAACAACACCTGCCCCTGCCTGGCCTCACCTGGCTGCAACACAGCTATCCCTCTTCCAAGAATTTACCAACTGTATTGAAAAACTCTTCGCTACACTCTGTACCACCATCTCCGACCTACTCTTGCCCTCTGTTGCCACCCAGTCACTCCTGTCTCCTGGTTTGACACAAGCGGGTAGTCCCCCTGTGAGCCCTCCCTGCTCACGGCCTACCCAACCGCCGGCGGCCTTCACTACTGGTGTAGCTCCTACCGGGCCTGCCCTGATGTGTCCTGCTGCCCCCGAGAGAAGTCTTGCCTCATCTTCACGACACGTGGTGCCTCAACCTGTCCTCCACCCACCACAAGCCGAGCCCGCTACTGTGTCTGTGCTGTCTCCACCAGGGCAACCTATTGGACCTGAGGACACCACCCCCGGCTACCCGTACCCCACCGGCATGTCGACGTACACGCCATCACAATCACACTAAAAGGTATGTCCCTCAATATTGTCAATGCCTATGTGCCTCCCTCCATCCCTACTGTACCTGTCCAACCACAACATATCACCTCCACCCCCACTGTACTTTGCCACGCCTAGTACATTGTGGTCAACCGACTATCACTACATCCTCACTTGCCCTATGACCTCCTCCTACAGGTCCCCAGCCGTTACCAACACCTCTTCTCTCCCTGGCCAGATATCCCTCCTCCTAGTGACAGGACTGGCACTTGACATTATTAGGGACCTGCCACACTTTGCCATAAACAGATAAATTGTACTGGGAATTTTCCCCCCACACACTCATTCTATGTTTGTCTTTGATACCCCCAAAATGTTCTACACTACTGAGGGTATACGCAAACATTTGTTATCTTGAAAATAGGTTCATATTCTCGTACGGGAGATATACAGAGGAAACAAATAGACAGTGGGCTTCCACACCATAAGGACTAGCGATCTCAACTCTCTGTATCACTCCACACTAGCATGTACAGATGCCAGCATTCACAAGCTGAATACATAATATGTAAATATGATAATTCACATACATAACATGGTGCATAATAAATGGAAATATTACATAAGATTAATACATGTTCTGTAATACTTTACTATACATAATTAATAGAGTAATATAAGAATACACAGCTGAAGGTACTACTTTGTGTCAATATCATACACCTCCCTCCCCCCTATACGCTCATAGTTTCATCTTGAGCGGACCTTTTGTTTCCGAGTCGCTCGGACCTGCGGAGTACCGGGGCAGAAACACAAGGTGGGGATGGATTTACTGTAAAGACATCAACATTAGGGGACTCAACTGGGGAAGGGTCAACACTAGGCAGCTCCACAGGTCGGAGGAAACGACGGTTCCTCCACCATACTCTACCAGTAGGAAGATGCACTTGGTCGTCCCTGGACCGGCCAATACCCATGACAACCCCAACCTTGTCCCAGCGGTGAGATACCGGATCTTGAATCCTGACCTGCTGGCCGATACTCAACCTGGGAAGGGGGCGGGCATGACAGTCGTACCGAGCAGCGACATCTGCGGCTCGTTCTGCTGCACGGCGGTCACATTCTTCAGTCTTGGCTTGCCATTCTTGAGAAAAAGACTTCGGGTGGGCAAGAACACAAGACCTGAGATGATGTCCATATAGGACCTGGGCTGGGGAGCGTCAGGTGAAGTTCGGGGTGTTGCGTAACTCTAACAAACCTCGATCGAAATCCTCGCAGTGTGTCCATTCGCCTGGGGGTAGTGGGGCGAGGTCACGACATGACGGACTCCCCAACGGTCCATGAAGTCCCGGAACTCGTGGCTGGTGAACTGGTATCCTCCATCAGTCCTGAGGTGGAGGGGAACACCAACTTCTCTGAAGTAATGTCTGAAATTCCGGATGGTAGCAGTAGCCGTTGTATCACTACCACAGAGGACGACAACAGGCCATCCAGACAATCGGTCGGCAATGACGAAGAAGCACTTCCCTGCCACTGCAAAGAAGTCGGCCGACACAGACTCGAAGGGCCTTGAAGGGTTATTGTCGCACATTAAAGGATCCTGTTGCTGGCTGGGTTGCAGAATCTGGCACGGCTCACAGGCACGGACGGTACTTGCAATGTCCGCATCGATTCCGGGCCAAAATACAGTCTGCTTCGCCCGTTGCTTGGTGGCCTCCACTCCTCGATGACTGTCGTGAAGGCGGGTCAAGGTACGGCGGCGTAGAGCAGCAGGAATGACTACTCGTGGACCATACAAGACGAGGTCTCCGTCACAATACAGGTCCTCGCGTATCTTCCAGTACGGGAGTAGCGATTCATGAAGGTCGTATCGGTTAGATGGAAATCCCTGGGACACACAGTAGACGAGCCGGATATAGGAAGGGTCGGCCCGGGCTGCGGTGTGGAGATCTTCAAGGGTCTTGTCTGCATCCGGTGCTGTAGACTCTTCTGATGTGAAGACGGCCTTCAATGAGATTACTGACTTGAGGGATGCAGCAGCTGTAGAACACAACATCTCGTCCTCTGGGGTGGGGCGACTGACAGGGGCGCGGGACAGGGCATCCGGGATGCACAGCAGCTTACCCGCACGCCACACAGCCGTGAAGAGATAAGGCGAGAGCTTCTCTTTCAAACGTTGAAGGCGAGGATTCTCTACTGCATCCAAAGAGTAGTGATTGATAATAGGTACAAGAGGGCGATGATCCGTGAAGAGGGTGAAGTGCTGAAGTCCTATCAGGTAGAAGCGGCACTTCGCCATCGCCCAGACACCAGCCAACATCTCCAGCTCAATCGTGGCATATCGGGTCTCGGCGTCCGTCAGGAACCGGGATCCACATTGAATTAAGCGGAGTTGTCCACCGCCATGGTCCTGCAGAAGGGCGTAACCAACGCCGTAGAGTCTGGAGGCGTCAGTCTGGAGGACAGTGGGTAGGGCTGGGTCGTAACAGGCGAGGACAGGTGGACTTAAGAGGGCCTGCTTGACTCGCTGGAAGGCCTCTTGATGATCTGGGGTCCACAGGAATGTCCTCCTGGGGCTCAGCAGGGGGCGTAATGGATGGGCTGCGGCGGAGATGTCAGGTGAAAATTCAGCCAGCTGATTGACCAGACCCAAAAAAGAACGGAGGTCTGTCAGGTTGGCAGGGGTTGGAAAACCCCTGATTCCACTTAATTTCTCCGGGTCAGCTGCGATACCTGATGCTGAGAGAGTGTACCCACAGAAGTTCACTGATGGTGCGGCGACTACAAACTTGTCAGCGTTGAGGGTAATCCCGTACTTTCGACATCTGGTGAGAACTTCATATATTCGGGAGAGGTGGGCACAGTAGTCTTCGTAATGGAGTAAAATATCATCAACCACCTTGACACAATTCGTGACTCCTTGAAGGGCCGAGTCACCACGATGACAGAATGCATCGCCCGTAGCGGCAAATCCCATGGGGCCTCTGCAATACTGATATCTTCCATATGGTGTGATGAATGTAGTCAAATGCTGGTCTTCTTCGGCCAACTCGATCTGCCAATAACCACCTAAGGCGTCCATCGTTGTAAAAAACTTCGCCTTCGGGTCCACATTTCGAACAGCTGCGAAGGGTGTGGGTGAAGGGTGGGCTGGACGGGAAACTTGCTGGTTAAGTTTTGACAGATCGGTGGTGATCCGTACTCCACCACGAGTTTTGGCGACGGGGACGAGAGGGTGGCACCAAGGTGAAGGTTCGTCTCCGGCCGGCTTGATGATTCCCTGAGCAACCATGGTGTCAAGCTCTTGTCTAACTAGCTCCTTGTAGGCATGAGGAATCAAACGAGGGGTGTGGATGGCAAAAGGTGTGGCACCATCCTTAAGATGAATCTTCATAGGTGGACCCACCATCGGCTTGAGTGGTGTGGATCCTAAAGATTTCTTCGTAACCAACACGTCAGCAAACTCCTTGAGAAGGTAAGCTCTTGCATCAGAAGGGGACGTGTTAGTAGAGATAGGGAGTTCCTTCAACCTGTTGACATGGGTGACCTTTAAAATAGGTTTGGGGAATTCCTTGGAAATAATGGCCAACTCTTGACAATGGCCATATGATAAGAGCAGAGTCGGGATCCCATCATGAACATCAATCCGGGCTGAGCAAGACTGCTTACCAAAAAGATCCCAAAGCTGGAGCCATCTTGGAGCCATCAGCTGTCAGTTTCGTTGTCTGAGGAGGGGGCTGTAGGTTGCTCCGGGGTATTCCCAAACTTGCTAAGTGTTGTGGACCAATTACTGAGACGTCAGCACCGGTGTCAGGTAACATCTGAAGACTGGATGACAAGTTACCGTGAGAAATGGCGGCACTGATGTGCTGGGGCGTCGTGTCTGTGGAACAATGTACACGATGGCAGGAACGACTGGACATAGCGTCTTGATGCTTGCCAGAAGGAGGCATGCCAGCACTATCTGAGGATGACTTCTTGGATCCTTGGTGGCGTCCTTTCTGTGTCTTCTTACGACAACATTTGTCATAATGGCCCACACGACCACAAAGTCTGCACTGAACTTTGCTAGCAGGGCACTTGACTGTGTAAGCCCAGTGACCCTGGCGGTCGCAACTTCTGCACACGCTTTGAGCAGCTGGGCACTAGAAGACATTATGCTGTCTCGCGCAGCTGTTACACAAAGCTGCTGCTGAAGGTATAGCTGGAGAGTGAGGGGTGGAGTTACCTTGCTGCTTCTTACCCTTTCTGTAGGAAGACACCGCCCTCACCTGGTCAGGTTGTGAGCGTAAAGCTGAAGTCGCACACCTGGCGGCCTCGTACGCTCGACATATTGTAACAACATCTTGAAGGGAGGAAGTGGGGTCAAGTGAAATGAGACGCTGAACTAGCTCTTCATCTCGAATACCCGTTAAAATGGTTGTCTTGAGTTGTGTCTCTTCACAAATATGAAAATTTCCAGGACAAACATCAACTTCCTCTGAACATCTTTTCAGTCTTACAAAAAATGCATCAAAAGATTCTCCATCAAGCTGCTTACATTGGAGGAGTTCTCTTCTTCTAAGTGCTTCGTTGCGCTGTCCCTTAACATGTTCCTGTAACTTGTCAAGCACGGCCTCTACAGTCAGAGTTGTCGTAGGAGGCACTTGAAGAGTGTGCTCGAGAGTACGTTGTGTCTCTAAGGACAAGCACATACGAAGCTGTATCATCTGTTTAGGCTGTGGTAAACTTGACAGGTCAACCATTGTTGCATAGTCTTGCCAACGTCGACGCCATTCCCGAAATATCTGATAAGAAGCGTCAGACTTCAGAGAGGAAGGCGTTTGTGCTGCAGCCTTTTGAGGAATTATTGAACCGACTCTGGGAAATGAGGTACCAGTACCTCTAGTCATATTAGCATTAGTAGTAGCAGAAGAATCTTGTAGAGTAGATCGTTGTGGGGAGGCTAACAGAGAAATCAAGGCTTCAAATCTGGCTTGATCCTCTCTTCTTCTCAGGTCATCCAAACTTCTACGTATATCTTCTAGTTCTCTGCGTCTTTGTTCATCCTCGTGGCGTCGTCTTTCAGACTCTCTGTACCGAATTTCTTGCTCTTCTCTCCTTGCAACATAGTTCTGGCGTCGAGAAGTTTCCATCCACTTTATCAGTTGAAGGAAATCTTTGGACGCAGGCACCGCAGAAGAGCTTGCTCGCAACGAACGAGGAGATTCTGTGGGTGATTGGGCATTGTCACTGTGGGGAGCGTGGGGCCTGAGTGTGGGTGGGGAGAGATCTCCCAAGCTTAAACTCATAACCCCGTCGTCCAGGGTATCTTTTTGATCCCTGTGAGACATGCCGACAGCTTCTGTACTCTATCTGTGCAAGAGACCGGGTCAACCCCTCGTAATCTATGCACAGAATTACAGAAGTCTAAAGTAATACGCAAGAATTTAATGTAAAGTGGGCCTGTGAGTGCGTGTGTGTGTGTGTATGGCTCGTTGCCGGGAGGCTTGGCGCACTGCCAGACGTAGAGGCAGCTCGGCGCAAGTCGCAACTGAACCGAAGTTGTCTTAATGCGTGCTGCTCAGTTACCCAATGACTATAGGCAGGAAGGGATGTACTGCTGGGCAGCTCCCTCAGTCATCTGATTGCAGTTTGCACAGACAATTCTGATTAATATACACAACACAGCACTTCACAGAATACTTCACTTCACAGCACAGCACAGCATAGTACTTCACAACACTAAGTCCTGAGGCTTGTAGTCTGGCTGTAAATCCTTGGCAAAGCTGAAGACGAGACGCCATTAACACAGTCCGGCGGGAAGGCTAACTTCACTCTGAATTTCACTGAGAAATCTCACTGCGCCATCTATGTTTGTCTTTGATACCCCCAAAATGTTCTACACTATGGAGGGAATACGCAAACACTTGTTATCTTGAAAATAGGTTCTTATTCTCGTACGGGAGATATACAGAGGAACAAATAGACAGTGGGCTTCCACACCATAAATACTAGCGATCTAAACTCTCTGTATCACTCCGCGCTGGCATGTACAGATGCCAGCATTCACAAGCTGAATACATAATATGTAAATATGATAATTCACATACATAACATGGTGCATAATAAATGGAAATATAACATAGGATTAATACATGTTCCGTAATACTTTACTATACATAATTAATAGAGTAATATAAGAATACACAGCTTAAGGTACTACTTCGTGTCCATATTATACACTCATCATTCTGTCACTTTATGTAACTTGCTGACAAAACCCATGACCCTTCAGGCTTTTACGCCCTTAATGCACGAGTCATAAAGGCAAGCATGAATTTCGCATGCTTTTTTGATGGGCACTGTAAACGCTTCTGCGCTTCACCTTGCACAGGATGTAAAGGGGTGCCCAATAAACTAGCCCCCTCGTGGGTAATCTAAAAAAAATCTAATGTATAACATGAACAAGTACAGAGTCATCGTTGATTATCTTAGTGAATAATTTGGTATTATACATTTGGGTGAATGTTTATATAATGCAAATGGTGCTGTTACAATGGGTAAAATAATGCACAGATTTCCCAGAACCCAGAGAGACGTCGAAAGTGGGATATTAAAGTCAGACGTTAGAACTGGAGAGCTCACAATAATTCATACATACAGTATGTTCGGCAAGTTCAAGATTTTTCTCCTGTGTACTTGTATAATGCAGATAATTTTCAATGTGGATAGAATTTTCTAAGTGATGTTTATCTTCCTGGGCATTGCTCATGCAGACTGATCCCTGTAGATATTGTAGATGTTTGTTCCGTAAGAAATAAATCTTGCATATATGGTGTTACATAACAGAACACGATTAGCAAAACATAACGAAACATGACTCGATAGATCTATTTTCCTATTACGGTATACAGTCTCCACTCTGTTTTTCTTCCCTTATCAGGACCATTTTGAGGAGAATCAGTATGAAACTGGAAGAGCTGATGGCCTGAAACGACTCGAGTCAACTGCTGTTCCTACAAAGTTTGTGTTCACAAAATCAAGTCTTAGTCGCGCGAACCTCCCCGGAAAAGACATAACGTGCACAGAACCCATAGATCCCTCTGCAAAACGCGTACTTGCTGAACACTCGTACACAATATCTACAGCTAATGCTGATCAACATGAACTGCAAACATCGTCTGATGAATTCCAATAAAATTAATTTATAATATTGGAATTAGTTAATTTTACCGCCACACCATCCCGTTAAGTACTGTACTGCGGTGTCCCTCAGGACTCATTTAGTTTAAAACTCGGGTTGAAACACGACGACCCTCTTCAAGGAAAGATGTTGTTTAATAATACGGGCGTAATACTCATTGCTGTCGTGTCTGCTGGCAGTCGAGGTCAAGCAGTCATCACTGACAGATCCTGTGCAAAAACTTACCCAGCTAAAATAGTGTAAAGAAAATAGCTTAGTTTATTGCAATGGTGACTGCTTGAGTGTATTTGAGAATGTAGAGAAAATCTCTAGAGAAAGTGAAAACAGTTTTGCAAACAAGAATAATTTGGTAGGCCGCCCAGTGCATCTGATAGAAAGTCAAAGAGTATTATATTTCCTTCTTGTCATAACATTTAGAGTAAACTACTCAAACACTTCTTCACTTTATGGTTGCACATTTATGCAAATATATATATATATATATATTTGTAAGACACAGGTTCAAGTAGCAAAAGGGAGTTAGGAAGCAAGAGCATGGTGATGACGGCTGTAGTTAGGAAATATAGTAAATACAGTTATTCTTACACTCTTATTGTCATATATTATTATTGTTGGTTATTGATTACCTGGTAATACTTTCCATTGAGGTTATTATATAATCAATTAATGAATGTTTAATTAATACATGTGAATATAATAGGGGACAGATCTCATATTTGGTGTATGTGACTGAGGCAATTGGTATAATCATTATAGGAGTGAGCAGCAGCTTTCTAGTTAAATTTCATAACACTAGTATATTGCAATGAAGATCTAATTAAAAATTACAAACTATCATGAGTATTTTTAATGAATATCTTGTCGGTTAATGGAAAGCCTGAGTGAACAGGCGGCAGCGTGGGATGGGAGGGCGGCAGGGAGCGCAAGGATAGAAGCAGATGGTGCCTGGGTAGCGAGTGGCCAAACTCTTCTAATCTACGGCTCTGACACTATCTATCTATCTATCTATCTACAATTTTATTATCTTTTTAAAGATTCCACTACATCCCACTCAGTTGTCCTCTCCACACCCCACTCAGCAACCCTCGCCACATCCCACTTAGTAGCCCTTTCCACACCCCTGTATTAGCCCTTGTCTCATGACAATTACAATTGTATAAATTTGGGTTAATACATTTAGTTTATATAATCCAATCACCCTACTGTAATTTTCCATAAGCCGACCTTGAGAAGGTAGAGTTAGCCCAGCCTCTCCTTCAGAGCCTCCCTTCACTGCACCAGTCTTGACTTAAGTCTCATGAGAATCGAACAGGCGATCCAAACTCAGCTGAGCCCCCGTCTTTAACTAACACTCACAGCTTACAGTGTTAATTACGGTGCATCTGCTAATAGACTGTGACCAAAATAGTTTTACCAATAAATGGAGAAAAGACCATTTTGGGTTTGTAACTTAACCCCTTAGACCCCGTTGTGGGTCGTTTGACCTGTGCCTAAGAAGGATGGAAGTTTGCGTCCAGTAATTGATTTCAGGCGCGTCATTGAAAATACTATCCCAGAGAGGTACCCAATGCCAGTCTTGAGTGATATTTTACAATCCTTAGGCAAGGATAAAGCTGTATTTAGCTTTTAGTACTCCTTTGGGCCATTTTGAATTTCTGCGGATGCCTTTCGGTCTCAGAAATGCCCCACTGACTTTCAATGGATGATCAACACCTTGTTTGCAGGGTTGATAGGGACCACAGTATGTGCCTACTTAGATGATCTCATCGTAGTCAGTAAGGATGTAGATACGCATATTGCTAAACTCCGTAAAATTTTCCAAAAACTTTCTACAGCAGGACTCAAAGTCAAACTATCTAAATGTGAATTTTTAAAATACAGAATCCAATTCCTTGGTCATGTAGTTGACGGTGACAGCATTCATACAGTTGATGACAAAGTTAAGGCTATTGTCCAGTTCCCACGTCCTACAACTGTTGATAAAGTACGTAGTTTTCTTAGTTTATGTGGATATTATCGTTCTTTTATTAAAGGTTATGCGACATTAGCTTCACCCTTGACTAAGCTACATAGGAAGGATGCAACATTTGTATGGAATGCTGAGCAAGAAGACAGCACTTACGAATGGCCATGTTTTAGCATTTCCTGACTACTCTCAAGAATTTACACTGTGTACCTACGCCTCAATACAGGGAATCGGGGCTGTACTTATACAGCTGGACGCACGAGGAAAATATAGAGTGATTGCTTTTGCAAGTCGTAAACTTAATGATGCTGAAACACGTTATTCAGTAACGCATCCAGAAACGTTAGCTGTTGTTTGGGCACTGAAAAAGTTTAAAGACATAATTTTTGGTTATAAAATAACCTTCTATACAGATCACATGGCAGTGACAGAGCTGTTTCACGGTAAAAATCTTTCAGGGAGACTAGCACGCTGGTATCTGAACATTCAAGATTTTGAACTCGAGTTCAAGTATTTACCGGGACGAGCGAATGTGGTCGCAGACGTTTTGTCCAGAAACATAACACCAGTGATGTCTCTATCATCGTTCTCCCACTCGCAATTAAGGGATGAACAACGACTCGATCCATGGTCGTCTACAGTCATTTTCGGTCTAGAGTCAGGGGAGGAGGCTAATCTTCCAAAGTTACCTCTTCCGTTCAGTCAATTTGAACTACGACGAGACATACTCCTTCCCTCCAAGCAGACAAATGTGGGTATTATTACACAAATTGTCGTACTTGATACACTTCGTGAAAGGATACTAAAGTTGTAACAGGATGCTCCCCAAGCAGATCACCCCAGACGTGACAAATGTCTGGCGGAGGTCAGAAAGAAGTATTTTTGAAGAAAGACATAGAATTGCATATTGCTAAGTGTTTGTCATGTGCATAGCATAAGGGTACTACAAGGTCACCGGCTCCAATTCTACAATATCCTACACCAGAACGTCCGTTTGACACAATCGCGATCGAGTTGTTACAACTTTCGAGGAGTCATCAAGGATCCTCGTACCTCCTAGTGTGTGTGGATCATTTTTGTAGATTTGTGATTTTAGTCCCACTGAAGGGTAAAACAGCCGAATCTGTGGCTTATGCCTTAGTTATTCACCTCATATGTCCTTTTACTACGTCCAAGGTTAGGTTAGGTTAGGTTAGAGATTCTTCTTCCAATAGTGAGTCAAATGGGTAAATTGGCTACCACAAGTGGCCGCATCCATTAATGGGTCGATCAACAGCTCTACAATACAGGCAAATCACCTTACTATATTGTTTACGACATAGACAAACGTGTACCGTATGACGTACTTACAGACAAGACATGCCCAGTTTATAATGTGGACGACTTCGCTACCAGGCAAATCAACGTATTCATGGATATTCATGGCCAAGTACATAAACATTTAGCAGCGTCACGCGCTGAAATGATATACAAGAAACATAAACAAGCTAAGCCTATCATGTTAGAAATAGGTGATGCTGTTAAGGTGCAAGAACCTGAACGAAAGTCCAAGCTTTCACCCAAATTTGAAGGACCATTCCGCATTATTGCTAAAGAAGCGTGCAACAAACTTAAAATTTAAGCCAAACTCACAAACTTCAGATTCATTCCCCAGGAATGATAATAATGATGTCCCAGACACAACTGTTCAAACAGCAAGCACGTCAAATACACCCAGTGTATCTGATGTATATTGTTTAAAACTACGTTCTGCAAAACGTATATAACAATGTTCCTAACATTTCTACAATGATATTAACACAAAAAGATTTTTGAGTCTAATCATTTATTTAAATTTTTATAATTTCATGAATTCAATGCCTACACTGGAATGATTCATTTCTTTCTCCAAGCATTTAGCATCTATTAACAAAAACGAACTAATTGCATAAATGGTTGCTGCAGGGTTAAGACGAGTGGATGCACAGCATGTGTTTGTGAAAATTCTTCTTGAAGCCTTACAAACAGCCAAGACGATTTATCTGTTAACTCCAATTTTCGTAGACGAAGAGGTAGAACAGCATATCCTTCTGTTAGAGTCAACTCTCACGCACTATGCTATCCTCATCCACGTAACTATGCTCGTGCAAAGCAAATTAATGCATGGCATGTAGAACCTTTCCCATTATACTCTGATGACACACTGTTTACTCTGGATATACCAACCGATCTTTTACTAATAGATGAAGACTACTATTTGTTAGAAATGGACGATTTTAGGGCATTATCACGGTGTAAGTCGTCATGTATACATTTACACATATGCCCAGCCTATGTGTGCGCTTTTATTCTGCTGCAGACGGAATATGCGAATTGGCGATCATAAAAACTAACGTTTGCACAGCGCTGAAACAATGTAACTATACACCGATTTTCCAGGAAAACTGTGTTGCATGCGCATCTACATAATGCTCAATATATATGTAATATTCAGAAATTTCAGTGTACAGTAATTTCAAACGCCGCGCCATTGGCGATACTGAGTTTTCAAGGTCGTCTGAGGGAAGAGAGCGCTCCCCGTACATAGCGAGAGGTTGTGGAACTAGGCCTATATGAGATTAAATGTAATTTGCCGAATTAATAATGATGCGATTCATGAAGTTAAGGGACTATTATTGAATTTGAAATTATTATAGATCGTTTATCAGTCAGAATAATGTTACAGGTGTCCCAAGGAGTTATTAGTTAGGCGGAAAATATGTCACGTAGGCCTAAGCTAACGCTTTGAGAGGACAAGAGGCTGGCTAGCTCTCAGTCACGAGGAAGCATTCGGATCAACAAGACGTCCCTGCGCGTCCGTCACAGAAATAGTCACGTGGCCTAGTCACCTGTGTTGCGCTATTGCAGTATAACAAGTAAGTCTCATTCGATCTCAGACAGGGTTTAGATAAGGCAGTGATAAAGTTAACAAGAGCTAACAGTGAGTTCATTTTAGGGTTTCCGTCAGAACCCACTTGACTGTGAGAAATTGACTGCTGACTGCGAGAGATTGACTGCCGTTTGAGACTGCCGTTGACGATTGAGGATTGGCGATTGTCGCCATTGGACCGATCAGTGGAGGCCTGTCACTGTTTAGCGGGGTATCAAAGGATCTCTTGAGTGAATCTAGCCGTCTGGGTGCCCAGCTGACGACGGGACGATCGTTGGGGTCATCAGCTCTCCTCTACCTCGGCTCACAATACCACATATCTCAAGCAGCTTAGTGAAACCCTTTTGCTAAAGGGAAGCTAAAGCTTCTCTCAACTGTACAAGATCTGATTGGCTCACTCCCTTCCGCTTCATGGATGTACTGGGGGTAAAGTGAAGCCAGCTGAGTGATACAGGGCCGCACACTGGGGCCAAGAGTCAGTGGAGTTTAGAGGTACACTTTCCAAGGTGGAGAAAGGCTGATTTGGGCCTTAAACTACGGGTGCCTGTTGGTTGTGCCTTAAACGACTACGGAGTGCAGGTGGAATCTGTGTGTGTGTTAGGTTAGGAAGCATGGTTCACGGGTATTGGTGGACTCAGTAACTTCTTAATAATAGTGACAATATTTTTGTGTGTAGTTTATACTATTTTTTCAGTTACTAATGTATGCTGTGTGCATTTAATATTTCTTTATAATCTCAATCTCAGGTATAACCTTTGTGCCCCAGAGTAGTGTTTAAGTTAGGTTAGGAGGTGTGCATCTGTTGGGGTGATATAATTTTGTTGAGTGCCCTTAAGGCCTTTTCATTGTAGAGTTATTCATTTCTATTTTTTTACTATTTTCTCAGTGGTTGATATTATTTTGTTGAAAGCCCTTAAGGCCTGTTTCAAGTGTGCAAGCAACATTTCATAATACTTTAAACTTATTGTCCTCTAATGAGGCATTGCCTGAGTTTCTAATAATGTCAACATCATGTATAACTTTTATTCCCCAGAGTAGTATTTTAAGTTCAGGTTAAGAAGTGAGCATATTGGTGTACCACTATTGGATTGTGTTTGTAGTGTTGGAGGGAATATAAGTGTAAATTTTACAGTGTGTCTCATTCATCCCAGTCACAGACGCTATCCATCCACGGGTCACGGACAATTCATTTTGTTTAGTAAATTTAAGTGCTCTTGTGCTGGTTCTGGATTTCTCACTAAGGAGCGCTTCCACTGCAATTACCATCTAATAATCTTTAATAAGCCCCAAGTCAACTGAGAAATTAAAGTCCAGTAAATTCCGACCGGTTACAAATGGTAGCAGAGCGTAGTAGTTTTTATTTCGTGACTGATAGTTCTGTGGTTGGGATAATAGGCGGAATCATGGAGTGGATGGAAACGGTAGAGTGTGTGACCCCAGCTCTACTCATGCTCGCCGTGGGAATGGGTTTGTTGTGGTTGACGGTGCGGGGTTACTCGGAGAAAAGGAGAGACAGCCCGGGTTTGGTGCAGTTGAGAGAAGAGTTCGTGGTACGGATTGGGAAGCTAGAGGGGAAAATCCGGGGAGAGTACCAGGAACGATTGGAACGGAAGATCAATGGGGAATGTCAGGCATGGGCGAACCAAATCAGTGGGGAGTATGGAGTATATGTACAACAGTTAAGGGGGGAGCACCACACACAATTGCAACAGTTAGAGAAGGAACATCAACAACACCAAGCTCAGATGGGGGATGCACTAGATAGGGTAAAGACACAGTATCAAATACAGCACGATGAGACAATGTGGGAGATGAGGAGACACAATAGTAGAGAGGGAACTAGTCTCGGGGCCGGGTTGACCATGTCTAAGTTCGACGGTAGGCCAGGAGTAGAGGTAGGAAAGTGGTTAAGAGAGGTTGACCGAACCCTCAAGCTGCTAGACGGAGACGAAGTCAGTCGAATCCAATTCATAATAAGGCATCTTGCGGGGCCTGCGGCAGATCGCGTATACAATGCACGCAGAGACTGGGAAACCGTAGACGAATTAACTTGTTATTTGAAGCAGCAATACGGCGGGCAGACGGCCACGTACGACGCCATTCAGAAGGTGATGAATCGGAAACAACGGAGCAATGAAACGCTTCTTGAATATTATGATGCTATGCTCGATTTAAACGATGAGTTGAACCACCATGGACATAAATATGATAAGGCCCTGTTGGGAGATGCAATCACTCGGGGGCTCAAGGAGGAACAAAGCCGTATGTGGTTATTGGAGGAGATCCAGAAGTATCCTCACCGTAGTCTAGATGAGTGGATCACGGGGCTGAGAGAGGCGGAACAAAAACGAGCGGCTTTGAGGGAGGTACCGCTGACTAAGGGAAGAGAGAACGAACCGCAGGCTGGGGGCTCGATTCTCCCGATGTGCTATGCGTGTGGACAAGAGGGCCACCTCAGTTTCAATTGCACGAACAGGTCCGGACCAGGAGAGAGTGTCCCAAGGGGATACGTGGCCAATGGCCAGTATCGAGTTGGAAATAACAATTGGAACTGGCGGTCGGGAAATGGTCAAGGCCAGGCAGTCCCTGCCAACCGTTCCTGGCCTCACCAATAGATTCCACCAGCGATGTTATGAACCAAGAGAGAGCGGACCCGTGGTCAAGCGTGGTCAGCATGACAAATTTAATCACGACAGAAGGTACCTTAAGGCTGGAAGCAGAGTATCCTAAGGTTTCGGTGCTGGTAGCGGGTCGTGAAATGTGAGGTTTAGCAGATACTGGGGCAGAAGTGTCGTTAATTGATGAACTTTTCTACCGTCGGGAGCTGGAGCCTGCAGGCGTGGTGTTACAGCCCACTCGAATACAGGTAAAAGGGGCGTCAGGGTTTCCAGTGCCGTGTGTGGGGTGTATTCGGGTCACTATGGTTGTATGTGGGGTGGAAGTCACTGATGTGGGGCTGTTGGTTTGTCCAGGGATTGAGACCCAGGGTAAGGGGCAATTGCATGTTGGGTTGTTGGGGATGAATGTGCTGGGGTAGGTTGCGGAGATTTGGCCGCACATGTATCACTTGTGCAGGGAAGCCAGGAGCACCGCTCAGTGGGAAAATTGCTTGCATGAGGTTAGGCAGTTATGTGCAATAGAGGCCATCAGCCTGGGGTATTGTACGACGGAGAGGAAGAAAAGCCCAACCATTCCTCCCCGGAATACTCGGTTGCTGTCAGTATGTGTTCCCTCATTAAGCCAGGTAGCTAACAAAGAAGTAGTGATTGAACCTCTAACAATGGAGGATGAAGGTTGGATGCCTGAGGGTGTGATAGTGTTGCCGACAGCTGTAAGAGTGGCATGACCCAGGTGTTGGTGGCAAATCTGTCTAATCGTCGTGAGAACTTGAGGGGCAATTGGCGGATTGGGAAAGTGGCTTCTGGGACGGAAGTCGAGGCAGACATCAGTGAGGAGGTGTATGTGAGGACAGTTCAACCGGATGCCCGTACGGAGGTCAAAGTGCACACGGAGAAAATGAATGAGGAACAAGAGCGTGCAGTTAGGGGTTTAATAGAGGAGTTTAGTGATATTTTTGAAGGGGAGGGCCAGCCCATAGGAAAGGCTATTGGGGTTCAGCATGAGATCCCAGTGACTACAGACAGGCCAGTTAGGGTGCCATACCGGAGAATCCCTCCAAACCAGGTACCAGAGGTGAAGCAGCACATTAGCCAGCTGTTAGATCAGGGAGTAATTCAGCATAGTGAGAGTCCGTACTCTGTCGCCATTGTAGTAGTGAGGAAAAAGGATGGGACGCTGAGGTTGTGCATTGACTATCGTGACTTAAATAAGGTCACGGTACGCGATGCGTTTCCTCTGTCTAGGATAAATGAAACTCTAGAATCTCTGACAGGGGCCCAGTTTTTCTCAACGTTTGATCTGGCGGTGGGATATCACCAGATAGAAGTAAAACCTTCAGACCGTCCAAAGGCTGCCTTCAGCACAAGCTTCGGACACTTTGAGTACAGGCGACTGCCTATGGGATTGTCAAATAGTCCGGGAACCTTTCAGAGATACATGGAGCGGATTTTAGGGGATAAGATTTTCTCCTCGTTGCTTGTATACCTTGATGATGTGATGGTGTTTTCAAGTACAATAGATCAGCATATAGTCAGATTGAGGGAATTATTTTGCCGGATGAGGGAGAATAACTTAAGATTTAAACCTAAAAAGTGTGAAATAATGGCTTCCACAGTAAGTTATTTAGGATATCAGGTGTCAGCTGAAGGCATCACAGCTGATCCTGAGAAGGGTAATAAGAGATTGGCCAGTCCCTCAGACGGTGAAAGATGTGCGGTCTTTTGTAGGGTTCACATCATTTTATAGGAAATTTGTTAAAGGGTTTGCCCAAATAGCTGCTCCACTGCATGCTTTGATGCATGGGAAATCTAAGGATCGGGTAGATAGTGAGTGGGGAGAGGAACAGCAGCAGGCTTTTGAGAAACTGAAAGACAGGGTGACGCAGACACCGGTGTTGGCTTGCCCAGATTTCACCCAGGAGTTTATATTAGAGACAGATGCAAGTTTTAGTGGGCTAGGTGCGGTGCTGTCCCAGCGGAAGGATGGCAGGTTGTATCCGGTGTGCTATGCAAGTCGGGGCCTGAGGAAATCAGAACGTAACATGAACAACTATAGTTCTCGTAAGTTAGAGATGTTAGCACTCAAATGGGTAGTAGTGGATAAATTCAGGGATTATTTGGCAGGGAAACATTTCACAGTCTATACAGATAACAACCCACTCAGTCACCGAGAGAAGGCTAAGCTAGGTGCCGTGGAAAGTAGGTGGAATGCGGATCTCGAGCAGTTTAACTTTACTATAGAGTACAAGCCGGGGAAAAACAACATTGTGGCGGATACTCTATCTAGAATCCCGACGGAACAGGAGGAAGATAGCGAAGAAGAGTATACAGCTATGCATGTAGTAGAGGAGAACGGGGCAGGAAGGAAGGAACTGTGGACGATGGATGGGCTGCGTAACGAGCAAGAAGGCATGGACTATATGACAAAACTGCGAAGATGGTTGGCGGGAGAGCTGCCGGAGGACGAGGTACAGGTAGAGCTCCAAAATGATGACTTCTGCAAGATGTACCGAGCTAGGAAATCCCTGATCGTAAGAGAAGAGGTTGTCTGGCATAGAAGACCCGAAGGGAAGAATCTATGGAGGGAGGTGCCAGTGTTATCCCCAAACTTGCAGGAGGCTTTGACTAGAGCCTGCCACGACGAGTTTGGGCATCAGGGACGAGATTGCACTCTGTCGCTGGTGCAGGAGCGAGGTTTCTGGCCAGGCATGGGAGAAACAGTGCGAGACTACATAGCCAGCTGCGAGAGGTGTGGAGTAGCAAAGGATGAAGTGCCGAAACCCCAGCTGCATTTAGGGACGATTGAAGCTGCCAAACCATTAGAGACACTGGCCACAGATTTCACCTTGCTGGACAAGCGGCGAGGATTGGAGAGTGTCCTGATAATGGTTGATATATACAGTCATTACACTTGGGCCTTTCCCACCAAAGACCAGAAAGCCTCGACGATTGCAAAGATCCTGGTGAATCGGATCTTCCTGGCAGTGGGTGCACCTGAGCGACTGTTGACCGATCAGGGAAGAAATTTTGGCAGTGCATTGGTCCGACAAACTTGTGCCACCTTTGGGGTGAAGAAAATAAGGACGTCAGCATATCACCCACAGGGAAATGGTATGGTGGAACGGTTCAATCGAACCCTGCACGGTCTGCTGGCCACCCTCGAGGAAGAGGAAAAGAATAGGTGGCCAGAGCATCTGCAGGCAGTGGTGTCACAATATAACGCGACTCCGCATGCCACGACAGGGTTTTCCCCATTCCTCTTATTTTACGGGAGAGAACCAAACCTGCCGTTTGACCTTAGGCCGGAAGTAGACCCAGAGCCGGTAGATGAGTGGGTGATGGTGATTAGAGACCGGCAACGAAGATTGCAGGAAGCAGTGGAGATCAATGTGCGGAGACGTAAGGAAATAAACAGAAGGAAAAGAGAAGAGAAAGCCCACGAGAGTAGCTGGGAAGTGGGCCAGGAGGTTTTGCTGAGGAACAATGTAAAAATAGGCCGGTGTAAGCTCCAAAACCATTGGTTTGATACGAGATGACACATTGTTGAGGTCCTAAATCCAAGGCCTGGTTTATACCGCATTGAGCCCAGTGGGGGAGAAGACCTGGAAGCGAGAGTGGAAAACCGGAGCAACTTGAAGGCTGCTCCAACCCTAAGGCATCCGGGAGACCCAGTGATGGATGAATCTGAAGATGAAGACGAGGAGCCCCCACCCCAGACGAGCAAGATGAAGAGAAGTAGTTCAGAGAGGTCGATCGAGCCTCCACCTGAAGGACGAAGCCGACAAATTACAGTTTAGGTGCTCCTGTTAATGAGAAAATGCAGGTTGTCGAGGGTGAGTTGGAGGAGTCGTGAGTAGGGCAGAGGGGATTGGAGAGATGGTTAGGTCAGAGATGTGCGTTGAGTAGTGGGTGTTGTCATGAGCAGGATTGACTTGCTGTCATGAGCGGGATTGACTTGCTGTCATGAGCGGGATTGAGTGTACGGTTGTAATGGCCAGGGCCTCACTAATATGGACTGGTACATTGTCAGAGGGCTGGTCTGCCGGCATGAGGTTCGGAGACGTGGATTGAGTCGATCGTTGAAGACGTGAGAGCGTTCGTGTGGACTGAGTATTGTTTTGACATTGGTTCTCTAGTACAAGGGCCAGGCCAAAGGAGAGTATGCAGGATGCGGATTTGGTAATATTTTTGACATTGGTTCTCTAGCTTAAGGGCCAGGCAAAAGGGGAGCATGTATGTTCTGGTTGGTTTTGAATTGGGCTAAGCAAGAAATGGAGTTGCTGGCTGCGAGTTGGAATAGGGCAGAGTTGAAGGTGGTTTCTAAGTTGTTCTCTCAGCACATGAGGACAGTGCTGTCTTTTTTTAGGGGGGTCGAATGTTAGCGGGAGAGAGAATAGGAGAAGTGAAGACGGGAATGCTGCGTTTAGCACGTTAAAGGGGAGAGATGCAGTTTCTTAGAACAATTTTTTAGGGGGGTCGTATGCATGTTTTTCTCAGCACATGAGGACAGTGCTGTCTTTTTTTAGGGGGGTCGATTGTAATATTCAGAAATTTCAGTGCAATTTCAAACGCCGCGCCATTGGCGATACTGAGTTTTCAAGGTCGTCTGAGGGAAGAGAGCGCTCCCGGCACATAGCGAGAGGTTGTGGAACTAGGCCTATATTAGATTAAATGTAATTTGCCGAATTAATAATGATGCGATTCATGAAGTTAAGGGACTATTATTGAATTTGAAATTATTATAGATCGTTTATCAGTCTGAATAATGTTACGGGTGTCCCAAGGAGTTATTAGTTAGGCGGAAAATATGTCACGTAGGCCTAAGCTAACGCCTTGAAAGGACACGAGGCTGGCTAGCTCTCAGTCACGAGGAAGCATTCGGATCAACAAGACGTCCCTGCGCGTCCGTCACAGAAATAGTCACGTGGCCTAGTCACCTGTGTTGTGCTATTGCAGTATAACAAGTAAGTCTCATTCGATCTCAGACAGGGTTTAGATAAGGCAGTGATAAAGATAACAAGAGCTAACATCGAGTTCATTTCAGGGTTTCCGTCAGAACCCACTTGACTGCGAGAAATTGACTGCGAGAGTGATGACTACGAGAGATTGACTGCCGTTTGAGACTGCCATTGACGATTGAGGATTGGCGATTGTCGCCGTTGGACCGATCAGTGTAGGCCTGTCACTGTTTAGCGGGGTATCAAAGGATCTCTTGAGTGAATCTAGCCGTCTGGGTGCCCATCTGACAACGGGACGATCGTTGGGGTCATCAGCGCTCCTCTACCTCGGCTCACAATACCATACATCTCAAGCAGCTTAGTGAAACCCTTTTGCTAACGGGAAGCTAAAGCTTCTCTCAACTGTACAAGATCTGATTGGCTCACTCCCTTCCGCTTCATGGATGTACTGGGGGTAAAGTGAAGCCAGCTGAGTGATACAGGGCCGCACACTGGGGCCAAGAGTCAGTGGAGTTTAGAGGTACACTTTCCAAGGTGGAGAAAGGCTGATTTGGGCCTTAACCTAAGGGTGCCTGTTGGTTGTGCCTTAAACGACGGAGTGCAGGTGGAATCTGTGTGTGTGTTAAGTTAGGAAGCATGGTTCACGGGTATTGGTGGACTCGGTAACTTCTTAATAATAGTGACAATATTTTTGTGTGTAGTTAATACTATTTTTTCAGTTACTAATGTATGCTGTGTGCATTTAATATTTCTTTATAATCTCAATCTCAGGTATAACCTTTGTGCCCCAGAGTAGTGTTTAAGTTAGGTTAGGAGGTGTGCATCTGTTGAGGTGATATAATTATGTTGAGTGCCCTTAAGGCCTATTCATTGTAGAGTTATTCATTTCTATTTTTTTACCATTTTCTCAGTGGTTGATATTATTTTGTTGAGTGCCCTTAAGGCCTATTCATTGTAGAATTATTAATTTCTATTTTTTTTACCATTTTCTCAGTGGTTGATATTATTTTGTTGAAAGCCCTTAAGGCCTGTTTCATGTGTGCAAGCAACATTTCTTAATACTTTAAACTTATTGTCCTCTAATGAGGCATTTCCTGAGTTTCTAATAATGTCAACATCATGTATAACTTTTATTCTCCAGAGTAGTATTTTAAGTTCAGGTTAAGAAGTGCGCATATTGGTGTACCACTATTGGATTGTGTTTGTAGTGTTGGAGGGAATATAAGTAAATTTTACAGTGTGTCTCATTCATCCCAGTCACAGACGCTATCCTTCCATGGGTCACGGACAATTCATTCTGTTTAGTAAATTTAAGTGCGCTTGTGCTGGTTAGGGATTTCTCACTAAGGGGCGCTTCCACTGCAATTACCATCTAATAATCGTTAATAAGCCCCAAATCAAGTGAGAAATTAATGTCCAGACAACTTCAGAGGCAACTGGATTACATGGACATAAGAACATATGAATGGAGGAAACTGCAGCGGGCCTATTGGCCCATACTGGGCAGTCCCGTTTACACCCAACCCCTATTGCTCATATAGGCATCCAACCTATGTTTGAAGCTATTCAGTGTATTCGAGTTAATGATGATATTTGGTAACTTGTTCCATTCATCCACTACTCTGTTTCCAAACCAGTGTTTACCTATTTCACGCCTAAATCTAAATCTGTCTAATTTAAAACCATTGTTACGAGTTCGCTCCTGGTTGGATAGTTTCAGTACCTTTGTAATGTCCCCTTTGTTTAACCCTGCCTTCCACTTATGCACCTCTATCAGGTCGCCCCTCACTCTACGTCTCTCTAGGGAGTGCAAATTAAGATGCTTTAACCTGTCTCTATACTCAAGGTTCCTAATGCCCGGGATTAGTCTTGTCATTCTCCTCTGAATTCTTTCCAAGGATTCTATATCCATTCTGTAATACGGTGACCAGAACTGAACTGCGTAATCCAGGTGTGGTCTCACAAGAGCAAGATACAGTTTTAGGATGACCTCGCTAGTCTTGTAACTAACACTCCTTTGTATGAACCCAAGTACTTTATTAGCCTTGTTACGAGCAAAAACACATTGTTTACTTGGCTTAAGGTTCCTACTTATCATTACTCCTAAATCTCTCTCGCAGTCGGATTTCTCTATGGCATCGTTGTTCATCTGGTATCTGGTTTCCCTGTTTACATCTCCTATACTGAGTACTTTACATTTTTCCACGTTGAATTTCATCTGCCATTTTTCAGACCATTCGAAAAATTTGTTTAGATCTTCCTGTAGTTTTGCGGAGTCCTCGTCAGATGTAATAACACGTCCTATTTTAGTGTCATCAGCAAATTTGCTTATGTTGCTGTCTATGCCGATATCTATGTCGTTTATGTATATAATAAATAATAATGGTCCAAGTACTGAGCCTATGGGGAACTCCACTTGTGACGTTGCTCCAATGGGACTTAGTGCCATTAATGCTCACTCGCTGTTTCCTGTCCTGTAACCACGCCCTAATCCATTTAAGGATATTACCTTTGATGCCATGTGCTTCTACCTTTCTAATTAGTCTTTCATGGGGGACTCTGTCGAAGGCTTTGCTAAAGTCGAGATATACCACATCATAATTGTGCCCCTAGTCCACCGATTCGAAAACTGATGAAAAGAATGTTAATAGATTAGTTAGACATGAACGTCCGCTTGTGAAGCCATGCTGGGAATCATTGATCAATCGGTGCTTCTCCAGGTGGTTTCGAATAGAGTTTGAAATGATTGCTTCCAGTAATTTGCCTACTCTTGATGTTAGACTGATTGGGCGGTAGTTAGAGGATAGTGATCTACCCCCCTTCTTGAAAATCGGTATTACATTCGCTATCCTCCAGGATTCTGGTACTACACCTGTTTTTAAGGACATGTTAAACAACTTTGCTAAGGGCATACAAAGCTCTTCCTTACATTCCTTTAATACTCTGGCAAATATCTCATCGGGACCAGATGACTTATTAGGCTTTAGTTTGTCTATTTGCTTACTAACATCGCTACTAGTCACTACTATCTCGCTTAATTTGTTTTCTTCACTATCCCTGGATAGAGTCGGTGCCTCGGGTATCATGTTTAAATTTTCGGTGGTGAAAACTGTTGAAAAATATTTATTCAAATTATTGCTCATTTCTCTGTCGTTATCAGTGAGCTCGCCGGTATCTGACCGTATTGGTCCAATTTTTTCTCGTGTTTTAGTTTGATACATTTGGTAGAATCCTTTGGGGTTTGTCTTCGCCTCCCTTGCTATCCTCACCTCATTATTCCTCTTGGCTTCCCTAATCTCGGTTTTAACCCTACTCGCCAATACCTTATAATAATCCCGGAGGTAAATTTCGCCATGATTTATCCTTCTACCTATAGCCTTCCTTTGGCCAATGATGTTCTTTAAATAATTATTTATCCATTTAGGGTCATTGTTGTCTGATCTGAGTTTTTTGTATGGTATGTTCTGCCTTTGTGCATTAAGTAACTCATTATTTAAATTGTCGTGGAACTCGGCAATCTCAGATCTCGTTATCAGGTCGGTGTCATCTGTCAGGTTCACGGCCAAGCGCGACACCCCTCTCTCAGCTGCCTCTTTAAACTGTCAAAATTTGCCCTTCTGAAATCTGGTACTTTAGTGGAATTTTCCTTACGTCTGCCCTGAAAATCTAACTGGAATCTAATTTTTTTGTGATCGCTGTTTGCAAGTTCGTTCCCTACCTCGACATTGCTAATGAGGTTTTCTCTGTTTGACAGAACTAAATCAAGTATATTATTACCCCGGGTGGGTTCGGTTATATGTTGACTTAGGAAACAGTCCTGGATCGTCTCGAGAAAATCCTCTGATTCTGAGTTACCTGTAAGGTCAGTCCAATCTATTTGGCCAAGGTTAAAGTTGCCTACTATACAGACTTTGTTGTGTATGGAAGCCCTGCGCATTTCATCCCAGATAAGTCGCTCATTGACGCTATCAAGATTGGAAGGTCTGTATATTACTTCTGTGATTAATTTTTCCCTACCGTCGATTAATTCTATCCAAATTGTTTCTGTATTCCGCTCAGTTTTTATTTCCTTATTTATTTCACACTTCAGATTATCCCTAACATAGATTGCTACTCCGCCTCCTTTCCTGGTCAGTGAATGCTATTATATCGATTTTTTCGGTACATACCAAGGCCCTAATATCATCCATTTTGTTTCTCATACTTCTACTGTTCGCGTAGTATACATTTAAGAGAGAGGCTTAAATATACAGGGTGACCTCATTAACCATGAGGTCAGGTCACAATGATGTCATTCACTAATCCCCACACCAACACCAACACACACGTAGAGGAGCTTAAGAGAAGGGGCGTACGTGACTAATCAGGTTCGGTCAAAAATATGGGACCCACTGAATAACTATCCTACATCTAGATCCAAGGTTTTCAAAGCATTTTTAACCTTGGGCCACTGACAAATAAATTTATGTAACATATTATCAGTTTTGAACTGACCATCACTAAGGTTTATTGATGGTGATAACCAGTTAGTTGTGAAAGGTTATTATAAGGCTCAGGATTACTGCGCGATAACCTGTAGTTCGTTGAAAACCTTGCCTTCCCATCATCATTTTGCATTGAATTTAAATCTCACTTTGGATTTGATTCCATTGTACCAAGTTTCTATTTTGACTCTCAGTGAACTCAATCTTATGTTAGATAAATTAAAATTTATTTCTTATCTGAAACAGTCACATTTTACTAATGTACAGTAGAAGATAAACTGCTATTTTATTTTATTTTTCACGGGATTTGTTATACCCAGTTTAACTATTCCCACTATTGTGCAATATTGGCAGAAATATTATTGTTTTGCTCCTAGGTGATCAATATCATATCAATTAACCATTGTATCCAATAATACTCTCCAGTAATATTTTTCTTTTGCTTCTAGAGAACAATATCATTTTAATTTACCATTGTACATAATATACTCTTCTGTAAGGCACTTAAGACTAAGACCCTAGTAACTGCTGAACCCCAGGTTGCAGTTGCTTCAGTTTAGTGTTTTTACACATATGTATGTAACATGGATAGGTTTATGTATAGGGTTTTTTTTCTCTGCGAGAAGCTAATTCCTCGTAGAAGCTTGGAAGGTGGTGACCGAGCGATGTATTAGCCCCTGTCTCATGGCAATAACAATTGTATAAATTTGGGTGAATACATTTAGTTTATATAATCCAATCACCCTACTGTAATTTTCCATAAGCTGTGAGGTGCCATGTGCTGTTCATGTGAGGGGAAATTCCTCTATCAGTAAGCCGACCGTGAGAATGTAGGGTCAGCCCAGCCTCTCCTTCAGAGCCTCCTCTAATGGCACCAGTCTTGACTAAAGTCTCACTAGAATCGGACAGGTGATCTAAACTCAGTCAAGCTGAGCCCCAGTCCTTAACTAACACTCACAGCTTACAGTGTTAATTACGGTGCATCTACTAATAGGCTGTGACCAATATAGTCTTACTAATAAATGGAGAAAAGACCATTTGGGTTTGTAACTTAACCCCTCAACTTATTTATATATATAAGCCAAGTTAAGGTAACTCTACCCAAAGCTTATATACCCCACTCCATAATCCTCTCAAAATCCCACTCAATAGCCTTCTCCATATCCCACTCAGTAGCCCTCTCGACACCCCACTCAGTAGCCCTCTTCATATCCCATTTGGTAGCTCTCTCCACACCCCACTCAGTAGCCCTCTCCATATCCCACTCAGTAGCCCTCTCCACACTCCACTCAGTAGCTGTCTCCACCACTCAGTAGCCATCTCCATACCCCACTCAGTAGCTATCTCAACACCCTACTCAGTAGCCCTCTCGTCGCCCCACTCAGTAGCCCTCTCCATATCACACTCAATAGCTCTCTCCACACCCCACTCAGTAGCCCTCTCCATATTCCACTCAATAGCTGTCTCCACATCCCACTCAGTAGCCCTCTCCACACCCTACTCAGTTGCTGTCTCCTCACCCCACTTACCCAACTGGTGTATCTCCCACAGGTTAACTTGGTCGTGGCGCGGTACAGCTAGTGTGGCCTGTAAGGTGTGAGAAATTTAGTGATACAGTATATTGATAATGAAACCGTTAAATTTGCCAGAAAACTATATGTACAGACATGAGGGAAGGGAGCGCAATAAATTGTAGATGCTGTATGTAAGCAGTTGAATCATCTGCATATACTCCTGTACAGTATATGATGTATACTTAATAAGAGGGTTGGGTAATGTGGTAAAACAATGCGAGCTCTCCCCTGTGGTAGCTAGCCCAGAGGATCTACTGTACCTGGTTCAGTATCGGGAAGTGGACGAGGGTGGTGAGGCTGCTGAAGGTGTCCCCTGCTACCACCAGCCACCGTAAGTTCTCACCTCCTAACGACAGCCACTGCGAGTTTCGTAAGTTATTATTATTATTATTATTATTATTATTATTATTATTATTATTATTATTATTATTATTATTATTATTATTATTATTATTATTATTATTACTATTATTATTACTCGTGTTGTTGCTGTTGCATATATTATTATCATCATTATTATGGCAATGATACACCAATAACTCCTTATAACCTGAATCTAACATAGACAGTGGCAGCAGAACAATCACGTGCTATAAATATTGCCATAATATAAAACCACAAAAATTAAGTCATGGTAAAATACAAATATACTTGTACTGCACTAATGCATCACTAATAATTCGTGGACTGAATAATATAAAGATGAATCTAACGAAGTCAAAAGACATTCGTATCACCACCTCGCATTCGTCTTCCTTTATCTGCTTTGGAATGAAAGTCACACTTGACTTACACAGACAGACTCACACTTCACCTTCACAGATACACTTACACATGACCAACAGAAACACACTAACATTTGACCTACACAGACATACTCACACTTCATCTACACAGAAACACTTACACTTGAACCAACACAGACACACTCACAATTGACCTACGTAAACATACTCACACTTGACCTTCACAGAAACACTCACACTTGACCTACACAGATACACTCACACTTGACCTACACAGACACACTTACATTTGACAAACACAGACACACTCACACTTGACCTACACAGACACACTCACACTTGACCAACACAGACACACTCACACTTGATCTACACAGACACACTCACACTTGACCTACACAGACACACTTACATTTGACAAACACAAACACACTCACACTTGACCTACACAGACACACTAACACTTGACCAACACAGACACACTCACACTTGACCAACACAGACACACTCACACTTGACCTACACAGACACACTGACACTTGACCAACACAGACACACTGACACTTGACCAACACAGACACACTGACACTTGACCTACACAGACACACTCACACTTGACCTACACAGACACACTCACACTTGACCAACACAGACACACTCACACTTGACCTACACAGACACACTCACACATAACCTACACAGACACCCTCACACTTGACCTACGCAAACACACTCACACTTGACCTTCACAGACACACTCACACTTGACAAACACAGAAACACTTACACTTGCCCTACACGGACACACTCACACTTGACCTACACAGACACACTCACATTTGACCTTCACAGACACACTCACACTTGACAAACACAGACACACTCACACTTGACCTACACAGACACACACACACTTTACCTCCACAGACACAAATCACACATGACATACACAGACACACTCACACTTGACCTGCAGAGACACACTTACACTTGCCCTACACGGACACACACACACACACTTTACCTCCACAGACACACTCACACTTGACCTACACAGACACACTTACACTTGCCCTTCACGGACACACTCACACTTTATCTCCACAGACACACTCACACTTGACATACACAGACACACTTACACTTGACATACACAGACAAACATACACTTGAAATACATACACACTTACACCCGACTTCACAGACACACTTACACTTGACTTACACTGACACACTTACACTTGACATACACAGACACACTCACACCTAAACAACATACACACTTACACTTGCCCTACATACACACTTACACTTGACTTACACAGTCACTCTTACACTTGACTTACACAGTCACTCTTACACTTGACCTACACAGACAGACTTTTACTTAACCTACAGACACACACCAATTTATGAAACAACTGTACATGTTTCTGTGCTTTTAGTTTACCCAATATTTTCTGTTACTGTTGTTCTATTCTGTTTTTGTGCTGTTCTCTGCTGTTCTATGCTGTTATATACTATTCTGTTCTCACCTGAGAAAGTCTTGCTGCATGCTGTTGTGTCCAGAGAGGCAGCACCAGCAGGCTCCTCCCAATAAGCTTACTCAGGTTTTCGTCACCTGTTACCTGCACGTAGGCGTCGCTCTCTCTCACCACACTGGAGTACACAGATGCCACCCACACTCGCCACGCTGTGTCTACCGGGGAGAGATATGGAGTACAGTGAGTATGTTTATGTGTGTTAAAGAGATAGGGTAGAGTGTGTGTGTGTGTGTGTGTGTGTGTGTGACTCACGTCATGCCTTCTTCAACAGTGCCTATGCCCCTGCACTGGATACAGAGGATGACATCTAGAAGGCCTTTTATGCTAACCTTGACAGAGTGCTAACCTCTATCCCTAGAGAAGATAAAGTTGTGCTCTTAGGTGACTTCAATGCCAGAGTTGGCAGAGATGCTGACATTTGGCAGGGAACCATTGGCAGAAAGGACTAGGCAAGTACAATCCAACAGCCTACTCTTCCTCAGCAAGTGTGGCACACTCATTGACTTCTTGGCATATATGGCACCTCATTGACTTCATTATTCTTAGAGAAAGAGATAGCCAAGATGTCTTAAATCAACTGAGCCACGCGTGGCTCAGACCACTGCGACACTGATCATCAGCTCGTAAGAACCTAGCTCTTACTTCTCATCACCCCAAAACGGCGAAAGCAGCAAGCCTCCAAAAGAGGTTTTAACACAAAGCGTCTGGAGGATCCAGCGGTACCACATGCTTTCAGAGAGCAGCTCGAACATGGGCTGATAAACAACCCGACCATAAACAACCCAAATCCCAATACCGAATGAGATATTCTCAACACTGTCATGACAAAAACCTGCAGAGAGACCCTCGGCGAAGTCGAAAGAATACGCCAGGACTGGTTTGATGAAAATGACCCAGAAATAAATGTACTTGTCGATGATAAACGTGCTGCTTTAAGTGACTGGCAGAACAACCCTCAGTCTTGGACCAAATCTAAAGAACAAGTGGTCTAAAAATAAAGCATGTGAAACACAAAAACTTGCAGATCAACACAAGATGCGCATTTTTTTTTATTCCACTAAAACATTTTATAGGCCAGTCACTCATGGTGTAAAAGCACCTTTTGCTTTATATAAATATTCACCCATATGTATAACATCAAATTATTCACTAAGTTATTCAACAATGACTCAGTAGTTGTTCATATTATACACTCTGAGCTTGTAACTCTCAGAAGTCAGGCGAGGTCAACTGACTAATCAAAACACCGGCTTGACGCTCCCTCCTGCTCACCACTATTTAATGGGTGAGCACCTAACTTAAGTGTTTTCATACAAGTGTACTCAAAACACTTCCCCTGGAGATAATTCACAATACCTTCTCTCCAAAACTCAGGACTGTGTATATAGACGCTTCAACAATAAAGAAAAAACCCAGAAGAAGTGTTTACATCAGCCCTGCCACTTTAAGAGTTCCAGAACTTATTTAAAACAATTGTGTGTGATACCCCAAACAACTATCACATACTGGCGGCAGCAGAGTGAGACGGAAACGAAACCAGTGAAACACTCAGAAACAATAAACCAAGCGATTCCAAGACTTAAGTGGCACTTTAAGTGAATCATCAACAAACAAGCATTTACAAGAAAAATAAGTGGACAGTGATGATAAACACTTGCAAAACGCATACACAGAAACACAGTGGTAACAAAGACATTATAAAAATATTGCCCACACAGCAGCCTAACCCCCAGTGACACACAACTGAAGGTTACCCGACTGGACCCTAGAGCAGCCGAGCCTACCCGAGCGTTGGCTGAGGTTCTTGGCCAGCTATCCACGTCAGCTATCCAAGCCAGCCAGCCAACCAGCCAACCATACAACACTGGAGTTCTAGGAAAGTTGTCAACGTGGTTCCAGACCAGCAAACAACGTCTTGCTTTCACAATCAACCCTCGTCGGTGAGCAGGCCCAGGTCAGCCACCCAGGTGGATCACTGCAAAAAGGATCAGCCCCCCAGGTTGATCGCAGCAAGATGTGTGACGTCACCCTTCCCAGAGTAGGACGTCATCGACTTCTGACCTCATCACCAGGCGTCGAAACTCTACGGATTCTACGTTCAGGTAGATCACAAAATCACTAGTTTGCAGACTACACAAACACAAGTGAACTTCAAGAAGTCTTCACATGCAGTCAATATAAAATACTTGCACAAATGCATAAAGGCAAAATTAAATAAACACATTTAGAAAGGACATCCTCTACTTACAAAAAGTATATATATTTTCTGTACTTTTAAATACTTTTCGTACTTTTTAATACTTTTTCATAATTAAAAAAAAATCTCTTCATTTCCATAACTCATTATAAATATTTTTGCATTACTCTGAGTGGGCAACGTAGTGAGTCTTATGTAATGAGTGAAGTGATAAATATTCCTATACTGTATATGGACCCTCTTCCAAAATTTTGGGGCATCACACAGGAAATTAGTGAATCAGACTCTGATAGCCAGTCATCTACAAATTCACACGAGCTAGTGGCAATTGATAATGAAGAAGAGTTACCACAAATTAGCCAAATAGAGTTAACACCTACAGACTCTTTAGCTAGCTGTGAAAATTTCATAGATTCTCAGTTTGAGGATTTACACAGTAGACAACTAAGGTCAGGTAACATTATCCATTACCTTCACCTGTTAATAACACTAGTGCTTTAACTAACACAACAAAAATGGCAACAGGTGGTTCTACTAACCCACAGACTTCATCGGTCTGTCAAACTGTAAAAAATACTTCCAAATTACATTAAGGTACAAGAGTTTACTGCAGAGGATCCAGATTATACTACTTTAGCATTTTTGCATAAGTGCAAAAATGTAATGAGAAATAATAATGTCACTAATGATGTCGATAAAATCTCATACGTCCGAAGCCTTCTCAAAACCGGTCTATGCGTCAGCCATTGATGAAGAAAATGATTAAACAACGATTAGAAAACAATTCATCTCCTTTTTCGGGTCAAGTACCAAAGGAGGTCCGCTTATGTGGATTTTCAAGATGGCAGAGCGTACACGTGATACTTTGTTGCAAACGACGCACAAGAAGCCCAGGTTTTTGTCGGACACACTAAGATAGATCTCATAACTTACATGGAATCCTCAGATTGGTTTGACAACTATGACAAATTGTCTAAAGAAAATTTCTACTGGATCATTGAGTTCCTTCAGTTTATCTTGTCTCTCCATGAACCCACACGCAAGAAAGCCTGAAAGAAAGAATTTAAAATTGGCACTAAACTTGTAGATTACGTGGAGGAAATTGTTGAACCAATGGAGCATACTCCTAGAGCTCTGTCTGTAGCACCCGTCACCAGTTCTAAGGAACAACCACAAACCGTCACGGGAACCAAACCCAAAAAGATTCCTTTTTGCAAACTCTGCAAACGTAAGGGACATGTCACAGAAAATTGTTGGTTTGCAAGACAAACAGAGAAGTACCCAGCCAGCCCCCGGCAAGATAGAGGAAAAGCATCCTCGCAAGGCTTTAAAATTCCGGAAAGTCCTGCTAAACCAAAAAGTTCAAAGGGACACTACACAGGAAATAAAATGTCGACAAACACTAAAGGCACTCCAAATAAATCAGTCTCCATGTCACAAAACACAAGATTGTGGGAATATACTGCGTCTGAAGCATGAGATTGAAAATCGACGGGAGACAAGTTCACAGCCTTCGGGGGAAGAGGTGCGCGTCCAGCAATATGATCTAGGATAGCGTCAACGGTTCAAGAAAACAACACTTCCATCACCGGCTCATTTATCGCCGTTTTAAACAAAGTGGAGGTGTTGACTGTACCAGCGGGGATAGGTAACAATCAGTTTTCCCTAGACATAGATACGGGAGCTTGTGCAAATGTTATCTCAATAGCGTCGTTCAATGAACTCAAGCGGCGATATCCTCCAAATAAGTGGCCAAAAAGACCTACAGACATTCTTATGTCTGGTATCAGGAATCCAATTAGACATATCGGGGGTGATAACACTGCAAATCCGTTTTCCTAGGTCCAGTAAAGCTTTTCTAACGGATTTCTACATAGTCAAGGCATTTTCTTTGCTAGCGGACGGGCTACTCGGTCTTGCCACCCTTAGGCAGAACACCATTAACGTTCAACCACGAGATCAAACCATAACGCATAACTGTAAAACTTATCACTCAATGCAAACTTCACATCCACTGCTTACCTCAGGTGTTTATGTAACAACTGCCTCAACAGGCGCAGGGGAATCTATCGCACTAAAGCAATTAGTTATGGAGTCACTCCCTGAAACTCCACCTAGTAGCTCAAAGGACATTACTGATGAAAGCCGCCAGAACTTGATTCTAATGCCTGCTGTGTTAGCTGGTGTACAACACTTACATAGCCAGGAACTTACTGGAGCCACAGTACGTTTGCCAAATGTGAGTGAAGGAACAGATGTTGTGTATCTGAGTGAGAGTTCACGAGTGAAAGGCTTGTCACTTGAGTCTACCTTAAGCAAAGTCAGATTAGGTAGTCTCGCCGATGTCCTAATTCTCAATAGAACTGGGGGACCCAAAACCTTAAGAAAGGGATGTTGTTTAGGTAATTTCCTTGTTTACGACAAAGCGGTTGTCGCGGAGCCCATACAATTACCAATAGGTAGTATAACACAGGAGGGATCGAATGAAAAATCACGTATTGTAGATAAAGTAGCGTTAATAGCGCCACACGTGAAAGTAGTCGATCATCCTCAAGGCAAACGTGATCCCTTAGAATTACTAGCCAAGCTCAAGTAAAGCATAGCATTACCTCGAGAACCCCTAGGTAAAGCAACGTTGACAAACCTTCATAGTCCACTCGAGTTGGACACTCACCCCAGCATATAGGCTACCACAGTGCCAGGGGGCTGTAGTCCAACAGATGGTAAAAGAAATGGTGGAACAAAAAGTAATCCAACCTTCCTCATCACCATGGAACTCGCCTTAATTCCCAGTTCCCAAGAAAGATTGAGGATGGAGACCAGTCATAGATTTTTGACGAGTCAACCAGGCAATTGTACCATATAGGTTCCCAATGCCTGTCCTAATTGACTTACTACAGTAGGGTGTGTCATACGGAGGCGAATTTTTTTTTTTTGAGTTTGAAAAATCGGCCCATGGTATTAATGATGTAGTTCTATGTGCAGAATCATGTGATATCTTCAGATTTGAAAAGTTTTCATTTTTTGCTAGGTAAATTTTAACTTGAAATCTTATGAAAATTCAGTATTCCCACCCTTTTACCAACACCACTAAATAGCTTATTTAAAGTAAAGTAAGTGTATCAGGTTAATTTATTAGGATGAAAATGATCCAGAATAGTGAAACGAATGATCTTGACACATTTATTAAATTTAATATTCCTTTAGAAAACAAAATCATCAAATACAAAAACCGGTTTTACTACTACGACCGGTGTTGCTGCACACCATAGAGAACATGTCTTTCTTGCTTCTGTTTCTACTCATCACCTCCCTGCTGACCACCTGAGCTCGGATGTAGCCTTCCCTCTTCTCCTGGCTGTACACGTGACTGCTGGCCTGGCTCACTTGCTGTACACAACGCTCTATACTCTGGGTGTGCGAGGGTCAGGCAGGGACATGCATGGGGTTGTCCAGGAAAGCTCTGACTTGAACATTGGTGAGGATGCAGGTAAGAGGGGGCTCACTGCCAGCCTGGATGTTATCCAGATCTATGAGATCAGTGAGGGTCTTGGCACCTAGATTGACTTCAGGAGTCTTCCTGACCCTGAAGGAATCGTCACCAACTGATACGTCATGCCCAGATCCTCTCATAAGTCTCATATCCAAGATCTTTTTGACTGCCACTCTTCTCTCCTCCTCATCCTTACTGCAGAGCATTGTCTGCAGAACTGCCTCTGGATGAGCATACCAGGAAGATCTCCTCACAGTCTGCTCCACAATCTGAACAACCTTCCTTGGCTGACTCCTCAGGAGCTCAAGCTGGAAGAGAACATGCCTCGGACCTTCGGAGAACGATGACTTGACCTTGGTGTTGAACCAATTTGGCAAGTAGACACTCACGATGAATTGGACAATAAGTCTCAGGTTGTGAAGCTGGTTCCCTTTCAGTTTATGATGAGCGACCCAAATTCTGCAGAACCTGAGAGCCGTTGTGAGCCACCTAGAATGTGAGACTGGACCTATCTGCAGGTAAGCAAGTCTATCAGGCATGACCCCAGTTTTGATGGCACTGCAAATCATGTAACCATAGTACTGGTCAGTACTCAGGTCGTCAATGACAGTATGTGCAAGCTCAACGAGTGGAGGGCCAACTGTGATTTTTTCAAAGCTCGGATTTATTTCTCAACTTCCAGTGGCAGAGTCCAGCATCTTGCCAAGAGGACCAGACCATCTGTTGTTTGAAAAGAGTCTTGCCATCCAGCTCCTGATCAGATGTCTGAGTGGCAACCTGGTGGAGGTCACAAACAATCCAGACCAGCTTCCTCCCAGTCTTCCGTCATCCACTGTATGACCCCCCTACAATTCTGTGTTCGTGGGGTTGGTGCTGTCCCCTCCAATGGCCTGCAGGGTCTGGCCCACGTTCCTCTCTCTGAGCCAGTTCACAATGTTATCTGCCACTATCTCAGCTGGTTTCCTGATGTCATCTTTCTGGAGGAATGCTACAAATACTTCCTCCTGGTTCACTGCAGCAGGAGTAGTGTTCCTCCTTCCTACCATGGCAGTGGAACAACTTGTCAGAATTTCCAACTTTCATGAACACTTTAGTGTCATCCCTTCTCCCATCAAAGAACAAACAATTGATTCCATTTTCTCTTATCCCCTTATCAAACTCCTCTTCTAGGTTACTGACAAGTTTCTCCTGAGCTTTCCTTACTTTGTTATGATCTATCACCAGGTGAACATCATCAGGTGTTATCAAACCACCGTCAATCCAGGCAGCTGTTGCTATCTCTGCAGTTTCTCTGAGACCAGTGTGGTGTCGCATGCTGGCCAGAGCTATGCTCGGGATATCTTTCCTATTTCGAATCTTATGCCTGGAAGGTTTGGGATCATTATTTTCTGGGTTAGGGACAAAGTCACCATTCTCCTGGTCAGCACTCGGATCAGCAATGGGGAAGTCATTAAAGTCTGAATCAGCTTGACTCCAATCATCGGCCTTTTTTACCTCACCCTGGGCCTTCTCAAGTCTCTTTTCCTCGGCAACTCTTCTCCTCTTCTGACTCTCTGTGGCAGCCTCCTGTCTCTTGGACTCCGGAATATCTTGGCTAGAAATCATGAGAGCCCCCATACTGCCAGTCTTCTCTCTCTGTGCTTTGACAAATGCCAGTTCGATCACAGGAATCTTCAGTTCACGCTTGCAAATACAGGAGACGTGGGCCTCGGATTTACAGTCACGATCGCATCCAAACTCAGGACAGAGAACAATTGGGCACTTGCAAGTAATTATGTCAAATAACTGGTCCAGTTGCTTGGCAAAGCTGTCATAACACAAAGTTTTCCTCTCCCAAGAGATATCTCTTGCCCTTTTTCCCAACGCTGGCTAGCAGTCTCTCCCTTTAATCTTCTTCTGACATTTATGACTGGAGAGGGCTTGAACTGACGTTAGCCAGGTGTACTGTGCCAAGACAGCTTTGGTCATATCACTGGCAATGTCTTTGTTTGTGTAAATTCTTTGGTTCTTTTCACTGATTTGCCTGATTAAAACACCGTATCTCACCAGCATCTCTCAATGTAGGCAACTCCGACTTCAGGGCTCTCTCCCAGACCCAAGATAGTGACTGAGATGGCTGGATTTTGGTTCCTCGTCTGACACAACTTGGCCATCGCAAATATTATCAGCTTATAAATGCATCAGAATCTGAAACAGAAAAAAAAAATATTGTTAGTTGGGTTGTTAAGAATGAAGTCAGAAAGCAATGTTCACTATTTAATTATAATGCACTAATGCAGCTGTACGTTAGATTTTCGATAAATTTCTTTAAATTTACCTAGCAAAAGGTTGCAAAATATTGAAACTGAAATTATTTTCTGTTCATATACACTAAAATCTACCAAAAAAGTGATGGGCCATTAGTTTGGCACGATCTTCCCTCCTATGACACACCCTATTACACAGTCTTTAGTAATCTTAATTTACTTTAGCGGGCACTGGCAAATTCCCTTACACGAGGAATCCCGTGAGGTAGTTGCGTTCAGTACACCAATGGGACATTTCGAATTCTTAAAAATGCCATTTGGCTTGAGAAATGCGCCGCTAACATTCCAAAGAACGATAAATACCTTGTTTGCTGGAATGACAGGTAACACAGTCTATGCCAATCTAGATGATCTTATCATAGTACAAATTTAAAAAGCCGTTTAAAGAAACTACGAGAAGTTTTCATAAGGCTACAAATAGCTGGATTGAAAGTGAAACTTTCCAAATGTGAATTTCTTAAATCCCAAATCCAATTTCCCGGACACGTAGTGGATGGCAACGGTATACACACAGTAGATTGTAAGGTAAAGGCAGTGAAGCAATTCCCTTGTCCCAAGAAAGGAGATCAACTTCGTTGTCTCCTGGGATTATCAGGATAATACCGTTCTTTAAGTGAAGGTTATGTCAAGTTAGCTTTACCACTCACTAAACGCCTCAAAAAGGACGTAGAGTATCTGTGGAATAAAGAACAAGAGGACAGTTTTAATGCTCTCAAGAGCGCCTTAACGAACGCTCTGGTGTTGGCCTTTCCGGACTACACCAAACCATTTACCATGTGTATTGATGGCTCAGGCCTAGGGTTAGGGGCGGTGCTCACTTGGAAGCATTAGCTGTAGTGTGGGCTCTGAAGCATTTTCGGGATCTCATTTCAGGATATCCGATCACAGTCCACACAGATCATGTAGCCGTGACAGAACTATTTATCGAGAATCAGCTACCACGTGCGAACGTGGTAGCTGATTCGCTATCTAGACACATAGCTCCTGTCACGCCGCTTCCTACGTTCACCCTGTCACAGTTAAGGGCGGAACAATTACAGGATCCACTGTGGTCCAAGGTAATATGTGCCTTAGATTCGGGAGATGAGGTAAATTTGCCAAAATTACCTCTACCACTCAAAGTTTGAGCTGCGGCACAATATACTATATCTCTCAGTGAAAACACAATAGGAGTCAATCTCTCAAATTGTTATTCCTACATCACTAAAAGAAAACATCCTCACCCTCTTCCATGATGCACCCCAAGCTGGGGATCCAGGGCGAGACAGATGTCGAACAGAAATTAGACAAAAATATTATTGGAAAACTATGAGGACCGACATCGAGCATCACATTGCTAAATGTTTATCTTGTGCAAAACACAAGGTAACAACGATGGATCCCGCTCCAATTTTAGAATATCCAACGCCTGAACATCCATGGGGTACAGCGAATCGATTTATTGCAACCCCAAAACCCATCAAGGCTCTAATTACATACTTGTGTGCATTGACCACTTTTCTAGATTTGTGGAACTAGCACCACTGCAAAACAAGTCTGCTGAAGCAGTGGCTCATGCGTTAGTCACTCATCATATCTGTCCTTCTTCTACACCTAGAGTGATACTCTCAGATAACGGGGCAGAATTTAAGAATCAACTCTTAGCTGCAATATATCAACAATATGACATCAAACAAACCTTCACAACCGTCTACCATCCATCTTCAAATGGGTTGGTCGAGCGTACAAAACGAAAAATTATTGATATTCTCTGACATGTGGTTAATCCAATGCATAGTTTGTGGGAGGACTGACTTCCACAAGTAGCAGCGTCCATCAATGGATCTATCAATAGCCTGGCAAATCGCCATACTACACAATTTACGGTACCGATAAACGCTTGCCATATGATCTACTAGCAGGAACCTCTAAACCCGTGTACAACATGGATGACTAGGCCAAGAAGCAAATCAATGTTTTCAAACATCCATGGAAAAGTACGAAAACATTTAGCAGCCTCACGTGCTGAAATGATCTGCAAGCAATATAAAAAAGCTAAGCCTATAACTCTAGAAATAGGAGACACAGTAATGATAAAAGCGTCGGAATGCACATCAAGACTTTCGCCTAAATTCACAGGTCCATACGTGATTAAAGAGAGAGAACATGGAAATAAATTCCAAGTAGTTGAGCCAATGACAAATGTCACAGATATAGTACATGTAGATAGAATGAAAAAAAGTCATCCTACTTTTACTACAACAGTTGCTCAACAAAATATAACAATAGACAATACATATAGTCAAAAACTACGATCAGCAAACAAAAATCGTTAATTATCCTTGCATTTTTCAGACATGGCTTGGATATCAACTACTCCTGTTGGTCTGGAGCGCGGTTGCAACAGTAGCATCCCCAGCAGACGTTGTTAAACCCGGAGCTTTAGTTGCCACTAGGCAAAGTACTTGTGGTAGAAAACGTTGTCACTGTCAAGTAAGAGCTCCATGGTTTAGTGCGCATGTCAGTGCACCTGAGGTCAATAGCTGTTCACATTGAAATAGCTATGCACACCCTGCAAGATCTCGAACAACAATCTACCATCTCTACAACACTCCGACAAACCATCTCACTTCAGAACGACTGTATGAATAGTCTACTCAAGCGAGTAAATCACTTCGAGGGAAGGCTCTCTATATCTCCTGAAGACAATCTTTCATAGACACTAACAGTAGGCTCATAGCTGATCTAGCGAATGCAGGGTTAGGTCGTGTTGATGCACAGTTGTTGCCAGTTGGTCAACTTATTGCCGCTTTACATATAGCTGAAACTAGGTATCATCTAACTCCTATCTTTCAGGAGCATGAATGGAATATCATTACCCCTTATTAGAGGCACCCTTAACGCATAAGAAATTTACGAATACACATTCCACTAAAACCCAAAATAAGTTTGGTGCATGGCACTTGGAACCGTTTCCATTAAAGGCGAATGGCGATCATTTGATTCTGAACAAACAAACTGAACTAATAGTTGTATCAGAAGCTTTTTCGTTAGTTGCTGTGGCGGAGCATGAAGTCCTGATTCATTGTAAATCAACATACTTGCACTTGCATGTATTTCCTGCTTATGATATCGCTTTCACACGGGTTGTGAATTAGCTATACTACAAACTAATGCCTCTACAGTTCTACAACAATGAGAATACACTCCAATACCACATAGGTTGGTGTTTCACGCACATGTCAATTATGTGCAATATTTTTTTTTTCCAAATCAAACCAGTGTGATACTTATATACCAGGATGTAGGCAAACATTTAGTAGTAGAAGTTTGTCATATAGCACCAGACGGTGGTGACAGGGCTAACATGGGTGACGGTGGTGGCAGGGCTAGCATGGGTGACGGTGGTGGCAGGGCTAACATGGGTTACGGTGGTGGCAGGGCTAGCAGGGGGTGACGGTGGTGACAGACTAACATGGGTGACAGTGGTGGGAGCTAGCAGGGGTGACGGTGGTGACAGGGCTAACATGGGTGACGGTGGTGGCAGGGCTAGCAAGGGGTGACGGTGGTGACAGGGCTAACATGGGTGACGGTGGTGGCAAGGGCTAGCGGGGGTGACGGTGGTGACAGGGCTAACATGGGTGACGGTGGTGGCAGGGGCTGAGGGTGACGGTGGTGACAGGGCTAACATGGGTGACGGTGGTGGCAGGGCTGTGAGGGTGACAGTGGTGGCAGGGCTAACATGGGTGACGGTGGTGGCAGGGCTAACAGGGTGACAGGGCTAACATGGGTACCGGTGGTGGCAAGGGCTAGCAGGGGTGCGGTGGTGACAGGGCTAACATGGGTGACAGTGGTGGCAGGGCTAACAGGAGTGACGGTGGTGGCAGGGCCAACATGGGTGGCAGGGCTAGCAGGGGTGACGGTGGTGGCAGGACTAACATGGGTGACAGGAGTGACAGGACTAGCAGGGGTGACGGTGGTGACAGGGCTAACATAGGTGACGGTGGTGGCAGGGCTAACAGGAGCGACGGTCGTGGCAGGGCCAACATGGGTGGCAGGGGTGACAGGACAGCAGGGGTGACGGTGGTGGCAGGGCTATCAGGGGTGACGGTGGTGGCAGGGCTAACAGGGGTGACGGTGGTGGCAGGGCTAACAGGGGTGACAATGGTGGTAGGACTAACATGGGTGACAGGGCTAGCAGGGGTGACGGTGGTGGCAGGGCTAGCAGGGGTGACGGTGGTGGCAGGGCTAACAGGGGTGACAATGGGACCAACATGGGTGACAGGGGTGACAGGACTAGCAGGTGACGGTGGTGGCAGGGCTATCAGGGGTGACGGTGGTGGCAGGGCTAACAGGGGTGACGGTGGTGGCAGGGCTAACAGGGGTGACAATGGTGGTAGGACTAACATGGGTGACAGGGCTAGCAGGGGTGACGGTGGTGGGGTGACGGTGGTGGCAGGGGTTAACAGGGTGCAGGGGTATCCGGGGTGACGGTGGTGGCAGGGCTAACATGGGACAGGGGTGACAGGACTAGCAGGGTGACGGTGGTGGCAGGGCTAACAGGGGTGACGGTGGTGGGGCTAACAGGGGTGACAGTGGTGGCATGGCTAACAGGGGTGACAGTGGAGGTAGGACTAACATGGGTGACAAGGCTAGCAGGGGTGACGGTGGTGGCAGGGCTAACATGGGTGACAGGGGTGACAGGACTAGCACGGGTGACGGTGGCAGGGCTAACAGGGGTGACGGTGGTGGCAGAGCCAACATGGGTGGCAGGGCTAGCAGGGGTGAATGTGGTGGCAGGGCTAACATGGGTGACAGGACTAGCAGGGGTGACGGTGGTGGCAAGGCTAACAGGGGTGATGGTGGCAGGACTAACAGGGGTGACGGTGGTGGCAGGGCTAACAGGGTGACAGTGATGGTAGGGCAGCAGGGGTGACGGTGGTGGCAGGGCCAGCAGGGGTGACGGTGGTGGCAGGGCTAACACGGGTGGCAGGGGTAGCAGGGGTGACGGTGGTGGTAGGGCTGTATTAGCCTCTATCAATTAATATTATATAAATATAGGTTAAGGACATATATTCATTATATACATTCTATCACCCAGACTATTGAGCATACAGCTATATAAGCATTTGTTCTGTCTCCCCCCTCCTAGGGTGGACAGTTTGTTGTTTCACACATTCTCGGGTTACAACCCATAAATCTACTTCTCAGCCCTCCGTGTGTGAGTAGGCTTGTTTAGATTTTATGTCTGTGTTGACGTATAGATTACTCTCCAACAACCAGACTCAGAGAGGTCAGCCAGTTCACACAGTTTCCCACAGTTCTCCCCAGTTCACAGCCAGACACGATACCAAAGAGACATGTTGTGAGCCTAGCTCCCCAGGCTGTACCTCTCTTTCATTATATCAGCTAATTACAAGCTAATAGCTAATGCTCATCAGTCTGTCCACAACCAACCTTGTAAGACTAGACTATCCAATATGACTAGAAAATCACCACGTGTGTTTACATTAAACCAAGGAACAACAAGTGAAGATAACAGAACCGGTGTGCACTTGTGTAACTTACAAACTAAGATAATTACAAGTGCAACCCAGGGCGGCTGTGACGATTTCAACTATCAACCAATCTACGACTGTATCAAAGGTGACACGCCGTGAGATTACCTAATATCTCACCCAGCTTCATCAAAGTTACCAGTGACTCATTCAGGCAAGTGTTAACAAGTGAGATAGTTCGATATCAAACCACAGCCCAAACAATGGTGGCAGCATTGGAGATCGAACCTACAATCAACTTAATTAGTGCTTCAAAGTTCCAGTTATAAAAAAAATACAGTGATTTCTAGTGAATTAGAGAGAGAAACTTTATAAGTACCCAAAAGTACTTATAATACAACAAATAACAGTGACTACTACAAGTAAGAAATAACAAGTTACCTTAACTGTGTACCAGTACAAGTGGTAACAATAACGTGTAAGTGGTAACACTAACTCTTAAGTGGTAACATAAGGACGAACACTTACCCAACAGAAAACCCTCAAGACAGAGCAGATGTGTGTGGTTTACAAGAGCCATTAGTCACCTTGACAAGCGGCGATTAGCAGAGACCCAGTGGTATTTTCTCAGGGTATCACGTATCGACCTAACCCTCATCGACCTGTCGACTCATCGACCTATCGACCTAACCCTCATCGACCTCGACCAGAGCAGATGTGTGTGGTATGGAGTCCCAACAGTGACGTCATCTAGACCGGCGCCATCTGGACTACTAAGTCATCCACCCAGCCCAGCTGACCAGATGTAAACAAGAGGACTTCTCCGAGAAACTACAATCAACTCTACGGTATTAGGTATTTCACAAACAATCATTAGTTATATGTACACATCGTATATATAATTTAAAACATATCTTCACAAGGTAGACATCGTGATAGATTATTAATTATCAAGTGCCTTGTAACAATTAATGGACAAATAACTTATACAATTAATTATCACTAAAATTACAAGTCACGTTACCTTATTGTAAATGGATTGGAAAAGTTATTAAACATTTAAATCTAAGAAACATTTATGGATCATTTATATATTTTAAACGATCAACAAGTGGTTAACCCTAATGAAAACTTAGATAGTGATTCAAGTGACACTGTACCTCATGACACTGTTAACACTGACACATGTGAACTCGAAGGTGCACATGAATTACAAGTCATTGAACCTGAACTAACAGTAAACACTTCAATAGAAGTTAGTGAAGCAGTCATAGATAAAACAAATAACGAATTATTATTTACACAACTTAGGTCAGGACGTTCTTACAACACTACACCTCTGTATTGTGAACCTACCTCTGACAGTGTATTGACATCTTCTGATCCATGCACTAGTAATTTACCAGCATTTCAATTAACGAGTAAGCCTCTAACCACTAACATGACTAACCCACTGACGCAAGCAACTAATGTGTGGAAAATACTACCATGGCATGATCGAATCCGAGACTTCACAGGGGATGATCCTAACTATAATGTATAAGCATATCTCCAAGCATGTGAGGAGACATAATAATGTTCGAGATGACGTGGATCGTAAAGCATTGGTCCGTAGTCACATTAAACCGGCGTGTCGAGCAAGTAACCTAATGAATGCATCGGCTTTTACTCGATCAAAATATGATGAGTTCAATAGAAATTTGATAAGTTTTTTGATCAGGGAGGAGGTGACAGTCATCTTACATGGGTTTTTAGAATGGTAAACAGAACATTAAAGCGAATCCAAACACAGGCTATCTTCATTGCACAGTGGATGGTGGGGGAGGCTTATGACGACGCGAAAGCACACTTCTCCGGTTCTGATTGGTTTGACAAGGACCGTAAAATGAGTGAGGAACACGTGTATCGTCTTATCGAATATATCCAATATATATTTCTTCTTCAAGAAGTAGAGTTTAAGCAAGCTCAAAAGGAAAATTACCCCCAGTCAGACTAACTCACAGATTATGCAGAAAAGATAAAACAGAGAACCCCATACACACCTCGTGCTAGAACCATTGCACCGGTGGCAACAGCACCAATTAAGGTCCAAAAAGAAACAGGTACCAAGCCTAAGCAAAAAACGGTTTGTAAAATTTGCAAGAAACAGAATCATACGACCGAAGACTTACTATGCAAAACAAGATGGTAATCCCTATCAGCTTAACAAAGCCAAAAAAAGCAACTTCAAAAATCAAAATCAAAAGTTAAATCCAAGTGCAGGAAGCAGGACATACAATGCTGCAGAACCCAAAAGTGACCAGTGGTGTGTACTACATCAATCTAGATCACACAGTTCAGAGGATTGTGTAACTCTGCGTCAATACAGGCAGGATTATCAAGAGCGCAATCCACTGCGTCAGCTTCATTGATCGCTGCACTAAATAAAGTGGAAGTATTGACAATATCAGTCAGTGTACGTAACACCAAGCTCTCCTTAGACAAAGATACGGGAGAGTGCGCTAATTTTATCTCGTTAACGTCATTTACTGAATTGAATCGACATTCTCCTGACAATAAATGGCAAATAAGACCTACTGATGTCGATCTCTCTGGAATATCAGGCCAACATTTAGATATTATGGGAGTCATTATTTTACCTATAGGTTTTTGTGATTCCAGTGAAACCTTTCTAGCAGAGTTTTATATAGTAAAAGATTTTTCTCTATCAGCTGATGGATTATTAGGTCTTCAAACACTAAAACAAAATAATATAGATGTCCAACCTAGTCGACATACTATAACATTTAATAGCACTACATACCATGCTATGCAAAATTCACATCCAATGCTCAGCACAAATGTTAAAGTGATAACTAACTCAACAGATACGAGGAAGGTTGTCCACGAGCCCAAACTTGCTAAAGATTGGATCATAGTACCTACAGTCCTAACAGGTACTTAACATTTTCAGAATGAGGAAATAACCAGAGCTACTGTCCGGTTGCCAGATGTTCACACTGGTACTGACGTAGTCTGTCTTAGCGAAAGCGCCAAGATTAAAGGTCTGTCATTTGAGTCTACCTTGAGCACAACTAGACCAGGTGGTTTAACAGATATCCTTATTTTTAATAGAACTGGCGGCCCCAAAATCTTGAAAAAGGGATGTTGTCTTTGTGATTTCCTGGAGTACCATACTAATGTTGTTGCACAGCCTACTCAGTTGCCAATTTGTAGCGTTGCACCAATGCAAGAACATACCAGACAGGAGAAGTTGGATCAAATAGCTCCATAGGTCAAGGCGATTGACCATCTCCAAGGTAAAAGTGAACTCCTAGAGTTACTAGCTGACTATCGTGACATAGTAGCATTACCTGAGGAACCGCTAGGTCAAACAAAATTAACTTCACACCACATATCTTTAAAACCAGATACTATCCCTGTCTACATACCAGCTTATAGATTACCTCATAGCCAACGGCCCATAGTTGAGGACATGGTTAAAGATATGATGGAACAAAAAGTAATCAAACATTCGTCATCTCCTTGGAATTCTCCTCTTTTTCTAGTTCCAGAGAAAGATGGAGGATGGCGACCTGTTATTAACTTTCGACGAGTCAATGAAGCAACTATACCGGATAGGTACCCGATGCCTGTTCTGAGTGATTTGTTGCAATCCTTGGGAAAAGACAACGCAGTTGTTAGTAACCTCGATCTTCTTATCGGATATTGGCAAATTCCTCTTAACGAGAAATCCCGCGAGGTGACTGCATTCAGCACCCCCTTGGGACATTTTGAATTTTTAAGAATGCCATTCGGACTACGAAATGCGCCATTAACATTTCAACGAATGATTAATACATTGTTTGCAGGAATGATTGGCAATACAGTTTATGCCTATCTAGATGATTTGATTATTGTAAGCAAAGATGTAAACAGTCATCTTGTCAAATTAAGTGAAGTGTTTAAAAAACTTCATAAAGCAGGTTTGAAAATTAAGCTCTCTAAATGCGAATTTCTCAAATCTAAAGTTCAATTCCTTGGACACTTAGTTGATGGGAACGGCATCCATACTATGGACTGCAAGGTTAAAGCAGTTGAACGATTTCCCTGTCCTACAAATGTAGACAAAGTGCGTAGTTTCCCCCCTAACTTTCCGGCTACTATCGCTCATTCATTCACGGGTATGCTAAGTTAGCCGCCTCGCTGACAAAATTACTAAAAAAAAATGCAACATTTGTTTGGAACAATGAACAGGAAAACAGCTTTAATGCATTAAAGGAAGCATTGACCAATGCACCAGTATTGGCATTCCCTGATTATACTCAACCTTTCACCCTTGAACTAGTCTTAATGTATATAGGACTGACCATATATATTATATTGGGTTAGAGTAGCGAAACCCAATTGTCTGCTTCTCCTTTTGAGTAACTGCTATTGATACAATTCCAGAGTGTAAATCAACCGTAACTTAATCACTGTAGCTATGAGTGTTAAGAGAAGGACGGGGGCTATGTAAATAGACCGTTTAATCACGTCCTTCTTGTGTGAGAGGTTGAGTAGTAATGCCCACTTTAGGTAGCCAGAAAGGCCGGCAAGTAATGCCTTAACTCAGCATAATATGACGCGGTTTCCCATGGGCACGCCTTATCACGTGCTCTGAACATGTCACCTCATAGCCAGTGGAAAGTTAAAGGGGGTTAATCAGTATATAAATCAAATGTAATTAACCCATTTATATAATCTTTCTGTTGATGAAATGGGGCTATTACACCCTGTGCACCTACGCCTCCGGACAAGGGCTAGGAGCTGTTCTCATGCAGCTAGGCACTAGAGGGAAAAATAAGAGTAATTGCTTATGCAAGCCGTAAACTTAATGATGCAGAAACACGCTATTCAGTAACTCATCTAGAGGCGTTAGCTGTTGTCTGGTCATTAAAGAAATTCAGAGATGTGATATTTGGTTATCAAATAACAGTCTATACGGATCATGCAGCAGTAACGGAGTTATTCCATGGAAAGAACCTCTCTGGCAGACTTGCACGTTGGTACTTGACCATTCAAGAATTCGAACCCTCCTTTAAACACTTACTGGGACGCGCGAATGTGGTTGCCGACGCACTGTCTAGACACATAGCTCCCAGTTATACCAATACCCTTGTTCACTCCACAAAAATTAAGAGAGGAACAACAGCAAGACCCAATGTGGTCTAAAGTAATTTACCAAAGTTACCTCTTCCGTTCAAACAGTTTGAACTACGACAAGACATACTGCACCGTACAACAAAAACAGTGCAGGATACTGTCACACAAATTGTTGTACCTGGCAACCTACGAGACACGGTACTCACTCTGTACCACAATACACCTCAAGCAGGCCATCCAGGGCGTGACAAATGCCTTGCAGAAATAATAAAATCTTACTATTGGGGTACAAAGAAAAGGGACATCGAGCGACACATTGCTAATTGTTTATCTTGTGCTCAACACAAGGGAACTACGATGCACCCTGCTCCAATTCTCGAATACCCAACGCCTGAGCGCCCATTCGACACAGTCGCAATCGACTTATTGCAACTGCCAAAAAGCCATCAAGGCTCCACCTACATACTTGTGTGTGTTGATCACTTCTCCAGATTCGTGATTCTAGCTCCCTGGGAGGATAAATCCACGGAGACTGTGGCACACGCTTTAGTGACGCATCTCATGTGTCCGTTCACTACACCAAAGGTTGTTCTATCTGACAACGGATCAGAATTTAAGAATCAACTTCTTGCAACCATATGCCAACAATACGGCATTCAACAAAGCTTCAAAGCAGCTTATCACCCACAATCGAATGGCCTAGTTGAGTGGACCAATCGCAAAATCCTAGAGATTCTCAGACATATAGTGAATCCAATGCAGGTAGCATGGGAGGATTGGTTACCTCAAGTATCAGTGTCAATAAATGGGTCAATAAATAGCTTACTATATCATATATGGGACCGATAAAAGGTTACCCTATGACATACTTACAGGCACTACACAACCTGTTTATAACATGGATGATTATGCAAAGAAGCAAATCAATGTCTTCACTGACATCCATGGAAAAGTGCGTAAACAATTAGCAGCATCGCGCACTGAAATGATTTACAATCAACACAAACAGGCGAAGCCTATCAAGCTTCAAATAGGCGACGCTGTCATGATAAGAGAACCTGAAAGGATCTCTAAACTTTCGCCGACATTTTCAAGACCCTTCCTGATAATTGCCAAAGAGCACGGTAACAAATTCAAAATACTTAAACCAGATACTCAAATTACCGACGTAGTACACGTGGACAGATTAAAAAAGGTGAGCCCTGACTTGCTTCCCACCATTGTACACGACGTTCCTACACATGCAGTAGACTCTACGTCTGCACAAAATGAAAACCAAAACGTCCAAGACGTACCTACGCAGGTCGTAGACACTACAAATACACAAGCTGTATCCAATGAGTATCACATGAAACTACGTTCTGCACGTACAGATTAAGCGTAGATAGATGCACGTCTGTATACTACAGGCTCAGTAATGTGAATGTTATATAACACAAGCTGTTATTAATCTCCTTGGCGCTTTGCAGATAGCCAAGAGAGATCTGTAATTAACCCCTATCTATGATGTTATTCTTGTATACATATCCTATTGTTTTCTACTTCTAAGTTTAATGCATGATATATGGGATTATTCCTAATAAAATCAACTGACAATTCTGACATTGGTTAAACAAACTGAACTTCTTCTAGTAGTGAATGACTAATCTTAGTAGCTGCAGATGATCAGGAAATGCTGATACACTGTAGGTCGTCATATTGACACTACCATATACTATTATACTCAGCATACACATTCATCAATATCTTCACACCTAGTACTAGATCTGTGTCCATGCACGCCTTCATAATGATCTGTATTTTTTGTATTTTAATTTTTCCTACACAGAGCAGATTAATTTTGCTGTGTCAGGATAAGAGCAAGTTAAGGGTTACTAGATGAGGCCAGACAATTAAAAAGTTACTAGCCATTTCCCTAAAAAACGTTGCCAACCCATGAACCTTCCTACGTGAAATTGAATTTATGATTTTATAAATACATAAAACCAATAGTCAATGTTCTGTAAACTGATAAGTTCTAATAAAAATAAAAATTATTAAAAAGAAATTTCACATTTAAGTGAAACATATTTTTGTATACTTAGCAATTATTATTCATTTTTATTATCTTAGGATTTGTAAAATCAAGCCTTGTGATGCCAACCTTTACCATTTGTGTTATTCAGTGTACGAGTATTTTTGTTTTGTGCAGAAACATTTTAGAAAGGCACTGTTGTCAAGTTTCATTGAATCTCAACCACCATTTACATAAAGGTTGAAGATCTCAGCTCAGCTAAAGCACACACACCATTATAACAAGGTTAGGCACACATAGGGCTTATCTGCGTGGATATTACACAGCATGGAACTCGGTGGGTGGTAGCCGAGCGATGTCTTAGCCTCTATCAATTAATATAATATAAATATGGGCGAAAGACATATATTCATTATATACATTCTATCACCCAGACTATTGAGCATACAGCTACATTAAGCAGATGTTCTGTCTCCCCCCTCCCAGGGTGGACAGTTTGTTGTTTCACACATACTCCGGTATGTGAGTAGGCTTGTTTAGATTTTATGTCTGTGTTGACGTATAGATTACTCTCCAACAACCAGACTCAGAGAGGTCAGCCAGTTCACACAGTTTCCCACAGTTCTCCCCAGTTCACAGCCAGACACGATACCAAAGAGACATGTTGTGAGCCTAGCTCCCCAGGCTGTACCTCTCTTTCATTATATCAGCTAATTACAAGCTAATAGCTAATGCTCATCAGTCTGTCCACAACCAACCTTGTAAGACTAGACTATCCAATATAACTAGAAAATCACCACGTGTGTTTACATTAAACCAAGGAACAACAAGTGAAGATAACAGAACCGGTGTGCACTTGTGTAACTTACAAACTAAGATAATTACAAGTGCAACCCAGGGCGGCTGTGACGATTTCAACTATCAACCAATCTACGACTGTATCAAAGGTGACACGCCGTGAGATTACCTAATATCTCACCCAGCTTCATCAAAGTTACCAGCGACTACCCTACACTCGTTCAGGCAAGTGTTAACAAGTGAGATAGTTCGATATCAAACCACAGCCCAAACAGGGCTAACATGGGTGACAGAGCTAGCATGGGTGGCAGGGCTAACATGGGTGGCAGGACTAACATGGGTGGCAGGGCTATCAGTGGTGACGGTGGTGGCAGGGCTAACATGGGTGGAGGGCTAACATGGGTGACAGGGATAGCATGGGTGGCAGGGGTAGCATGGGGTTGGCAGGGGCATGGGGTGGGGGCTAGCATGGGGGTGGCAGGGCTAGCATGGGGGTGCAGGACTAGCGTGGGTGACAAGGGTAGCAGGACTAGTATGGGTAGCCGGGCTAGCATGGGTGGAAGGGATGGCTTGGGTGGCAGGGGTGGCAGGGCTAGCATGGGTGACAGGGGTGGCAGGGCTAGCATGGGTGATGGGTGACAGGGCTAGCATGGGGTTGGCAGGGGTGGCTTGGGTGACAGTGGTAGCTTCGTTGGCAGGGGTGGCTGGTGTACCTTGGGTGGCTGGGGTGGCTTAGGTGGCAGGGGTGGCAAAGGTGGCTTGGGTGTTAGGAGTGGTTCGGGTGGCAGGGGTAGCATGGATGACTTGGGTGGCTTGACAGGCTGGTTTTGACATATTTCTGGTTTTAACAGTAATATGTGTGAAAAGAAGTTGTTGTTTACTGTAAGTTAACTGAATGTTTGACAATTCAATGAATTGTACACAATTTACAAAATAATTGTATTTTTTCCATTGCTTTAGTAAATCAGTAACGTGTATTTCACTTATTTTAACATTTCACTAGTTATATCCTTACTGTTGGTCTGTTCTTTGTTATGAAGTTTATTTTTCCAGTGTTAGGACAGGTGGAAGGTAGAGTACCCGTATAAAACTTATGCTTGATAGTGGGGGTCACACTGGATAACACCCTTCCCAGGTGTGTCTTAGGCAAAGAAGAACCCAGATCCAGGACACAGTTGTGAGAGATACACGCTGTTCCACCATCATAAACATAAAAATAAAACATTGACAAGATATCACAAACGTTACTTTCTCGTACCACGAAAACTAGATCATAACAATGAATTATTCATGTCAGTAACTTGTAAATACACATTAATGCAGTGTTTGCGTGGAAGTTCCTGTACTCAATTTGTTATCCTGCAGTATAATACACATTCAGTAAAACAATTATTATTATGATAAGGTCAATGAAAATTATTGATATTTTAGGTGAATCTATAAAAACCAGCACATGACAGCAACAGGTGCGAGAGGTGGCATGGTGGCGGACCTGAGTGCTGTAGAGGTGATCACCAGAGGGCCAGGAGGAGATGGTGGGGGGGTGATGCACGTTTCAACAGCATGGACTTACCACTAAAGGCGAACAGGGCAATAGGCAGCAAAATAATTTCAACTGTTGTGGACTAATCACATCAGCTCTCACGTGCGAAAAATATCAAAGGTCTAATACATTCTTCTGAGAACTCGATACACCCTCTGAGTGTTGATACACCCTCTGAGTGTTGTATTGAATTGTTTTTCCTCAAACAACAGTTACAGTGGATTGTTTGCATCATGTGCTATAAATACCGAGAAAAAAAATCATAATTTAACACTTCTACCTTGTCCAGGTCTGAGTCTACCTAGCTACCATCTTTAAGCCTCAGATCTGAAACAACCCACACGTGTCCTTCAATTTGATTTTGCTGAACGATAGAAACTTTTTCGTGTGCGTGTGCCTCGCTTGCACTCCAACTCTGGAACTCTCTTCCCGCCCTTCTTAGCTTGGTATAAGTTATGATGTATTATAAACTTCCAGTCAACAGTTTAAGGTTAATAAGAACTTCCAAAGAATACTTAAGTAATGTGTAATATGTTAACTAGAAATTCCTCTTGTCAACAAAGTAGTGTTGCCAGTGAATTTAAGAATCAGAGAAGTAATACTGTAGTCAGTGATTCTTAGATATCAAATATGGGGAGAGTAGTTAAACATGCCTCAACAGGTAACTTCATTTAATTAATCTATATATATATATATATATATATATATATATATATATATATATATATATATATATATAATAATAATAATGTAACCGATCGAAATTCTTATTGGGATGATTTATGGATGGTAACGCAGTGGAGGAGACCCTCATAATACCGAATCAGCAAAAACAAACTTCAGATATTTACTTTAATATTTACCGTGACCTGGACTGGTTTTCCTGAGGTTGGGGTTAAAGAGACGCAACAAGAAATGGTATGATATTTGTATTACCTCCTCAGCAACATCCTTACAACACTAGAAAAGGCATTATCTGCACAGGAAAATAGTTATATTGGCTTCAATGTGAGCTCACACGACCCAACAATTATCAAAGACCAGTGTACGTCCTATTACACACCGTGCGTCTTCATACAATGGATGATAATGATCTCACCAATGCTGAGGTCAGGGGTCGCACCTCACAGAGTTATATCCCGCTCTCCTCCCTTTAAAAAACAACTTCTGACCTCAGCATCCACTCAACAACATATTCATGAAATATTATATGGCTTGATACCCAATAATATAATCATAAAATATTATGGCGTGCTATCACCAAACCCCAATTAGCATGAACATATATGAAACATGAAATTATATGCGGACTAGTGTTGCGGACCATGGGGAGTCACGCATGACTTGGCAGGGGGCGGTTCGCTAGCTGATTTTATGTAATTTGCTCCTGTATTCATAAGTCATGGGAGCTTCCTCCACCATACCCATAACCTTGTACAGCACCACTAGCCCAGATGTGAACACCTTACATCAACAACATTAAGGTCAATACACCACATGCATAGCACCATCTATTCCCTTAGCACCCCTGCGTTCAGAGTGTAGGATCAACCGCGATGGGCTGTTGACCCTACACCATGCAACCCACATAAGCCAACAGTTCAGGGAAATGGGAGTTACTTAACCCTTTGGCTGCGGGAGGTTACCCTAAGCTGAATAAAATCGTCTGGCGGTAGCCAGAATAAAATGGCAAGTGCGGGAAAAGCAACGAAAGGGTTAATCGAGAGAAGTTTTCATCGAAAATCAGCATAGCCATTCTTAGAAGCCAATAGTTACTCTACTCACTAGTACCGTGAGATTGCAGTCTCCCATAAGCCGGCAGGTTTACACCACACCCTATAAGAGTTGGGCATTCATTGATAACTGGCAACGATTCTATGGCAACGACTACCTGTACAGTCGTGACGGAGTACACTTGTCTCATGCGGGGGTAAAGACGTTGTCTGCATCCCTGAAACGTGAAATTGTTACTCCAAAGGGGGAGGTTTCGCCAGTAGAGAGAGGTCGGAGTAAGTGGGAGTCAAAAAACAAGCTGGTCCTGGGAAGTAAAATTGGTTACTCAGGACAAGGGGTAAAACAGGACCAGGGAAGGGTAGGTTTAAATGTATACTATACAAACAGTAGGAGCGTTAGAAATAAAATAGACTTGCTGAGAGCGGTTGTATGTATCGAGAATGTAGACTTCATAGCAATCACCGAAACTTGGATGAATCTGGCGAGCAAAATTTTTTTTATTAGAGTACCACATAGAAGGGTACAACCTTTTTCACAAGGACAAGGGAAGGTAAGAAGGGGGGAGGGGTCGCACTCTTCGTCAAGGATACATTAAAATGTTGTATTATTAATTCAATAAAGGGTGAAATAGGAACTGAGTCTGCATGGGTAGAAATCATGGAAGGAAGAGAAAAACTAATTATGGGAGTGATTTACAGGCCCCCAAGTCTTGGGAAGGAAGCAGCTCAGCCCATATGGCAGGAAATGGGTAGGGCAGCAAAATATAACAACCTGTGCATTATGGGGGATTTCAACTTCAGAAATATTGACTGAGACAACATTGTAGGTGACTATGAATCTGAAAACTTCCTAGACGCAGTACAGGACAATTTTTTGAAACAACTTATTACAGAACCTACTAGAGGTGACAATAAATTAGACCTAGTATTAACAAATAAAGAAAATATTATCAGAGATATCACAGTAGGGTAAGCACTAGGTAACAGTGATCACAGAGAAATCAGGTTCACCCTAAATTGGGAAACGAAAAACAATGACAATATGGTCAGAGTCCCAAACTTTCGGTTGGCGGAATATCAAGGGTTAAGAAGGTACCTAGGTGAGGTCACCTGGGAACAGTCACATCAGTCACCAGTAGGAAGGGGTGAGGTCATAGATGACACAACAATTGATCATGACTATAATATATTCACTAGTATACTACATAAAGCACAAGAACAAAATATACCATACAGAAAAATTAGGTCAAATAAGAATGAGCCAAGGTGGATGACCAGAAAACTTAAACATGACATAGGAATAAAGAAAGGAATATATAAAAAATTAAAGGGAGGGGAGGAGCAGCTCAGAAATAGGTATAATGAACTATCTAGGAATGTTAAGAAAAATGTAAGGAAAGCAAAGAGAGACTATAAAATCAAATTAGCAAAAGATTCCAAGGCGAATCCCAAGGGATTTTTCCAGGTATATAGAAAAAAGGTCAAGGACAAAGTTGGGCCTTTAAAGTCAGGGAGGGGAGAAGTGATAAATGGCAGTGCAGAAATAAGCAAAGCATTGAACAACTACTTATCAGTTTTCACAGAGGAAATTCGGGATGAAATTTCAGAGGTGGAACTGATATTTAAGGGAAAGGAAGAAGAGAAATTAAAGAATATCACTATCAGAAAAGAGGATGTTCTTAAGAAGATAAATAAACTAAAGAAGACAAAATCCCCAGGGCCTGATGAAATTTTCCCTCGAGTTTTGAAAGAGTGTAGGGAACAGATTAGCGGACCCCTCGTAAACTTATTTACAAAATCATTAGACACCGGAGTTGTGCCAGACTTGTGGAAACAGGCAAATGTAGTACCCATATTCAAAAAGGGAGACAGAGCATCAGCGTCAAATTACCGGCCGATCACTTTGACGTCAGTAGTGGGGAAATTTCTTGAATCAATTATAGCAGATAACATCCGATCGCATTTAGAGAAAAGCAAATTAATCTACGACTCTCAACATGGGTTTACAAAGGGAAAATCTTGTCTAACAAATCTGCTGACATTTTTTAGGAAAGTCTTCGAGGTAGTAGATAATGACGAAAATTACGATGTTTTTTACTTAGACTTTAGCAAAGCATTTGACAGAGTACAGCATCAGAGGCTTCTGAGAAAAATTAAGGCTCATGGTATGGAGGGGAAAGTTTTAAATTGGATAAAATCATGGCTCACCGATAGAACGCAGAGGGTCAGCGTAGATGGTGTTAAATCTGAGTGGGGTCGTGTAACCAATGGGGTTCCCCAGGGGTCAGTACTAGGCCCACTCTTGTTCATAATCTACATAAACGATCTAGATACTGGGATCAGCAGTGACATAAGCAAGTTTGCGGATGACACCAAAATAGAGCAGCAGATTAATTCAGGGCCGGATGCAAATGCATTACAGGAGGATCTAAATAAACTGCAGGCGTGGTCTGAAAAATGGCAAATGAAATTCAACACCAGCAAGTGCAGCGTACTTAATATTGGAAGAACAAATACTGTCAATGTATACAGCCTTAACAACATCAACCTGGAGAAGTCGACTTGAGAAAGAGACCTAGGGATACTTGTAAGCCCGGACCTACGGCCTAGAAAACAGTGCGTTAATGTTCGAAATAAGGCAAACAGAATATTGGGTTTTATATCTAGAAGTGTAAGTAATAAGAGTGCAGAGGTCTTATTGCAACTATATCTTGCGCTAGTCAGGCCGCACCTCGATTATGCGGTTCAGTTCTGGTGTCCTTATTATAGAATGGATATCAATTCACTAGAGTCGGTGCAGCGAAGAATGACGAAAATGATTCTGGGACTTAGAAACCTTCCATATCAGGATAGGTTAAAGAAACTAAACTTGCATTCCCTAGAAAGACGAAGAGTGCGGGGAGATATGATAGAAGTATTCAAGTGAGTGAAAGGAATCAATAAAGGTGATATAGATAAAGTTCTTATAATATCCGAGCAGGATAGGACTCGGAACAACGGATTCAAGTTGGAGAAGTTTAGGTTTAGGAGGGAGATAGGAAGGAACTGGTTTACAAATAGGGTGGTGGACGAGTGGAACAAGCTTAGCAACTTTGTAGTAAGTGCTGGAACGCTGGAAAGTTTCAAAGGGAGGCTGGATAGAGTCATGGATGATAGAGAGTGGTAGTAACTCTCGACAGGAGCTGCCATGCGCAGGCCAATCGACCTATTGCAGACTCCTTATGTTCTTATGTTTTTATGTTAACATTACTTGAGAGTGAGATCGGCAAAGGTAATCCTGCTGCAGTGCGTCAGGTCACTGTACAACCCAGTGGTACATGACTCCAGCCAGAAGTGGATGAGTTCAATCAAGTTACCTCTTCCCAGCCATTTTGCTACATATAATTAAGGTTATCCAGTTTGAACCCCTACAGTCCCCACACATACTGTAGTTACACTCCTTAGCTTTTTTGAAGCGTGGGTGCGCAGACTGCGCCGGGAACTTCCAGCCAGTGTGGGCTAGGCAGCGGTTTCGTTGACTGTGCGCCTGCACAACAAACATAGGAAATCAGGATAAATCAGCCGGTCAATCATCCACACCCGTCATGATTTTCCCGCTGCTACCAATAAAACCACAAGCAACCGCCATCCGTCAGTCGCCAGCCATTACCCGCCAAGTTAACTTCACAAAAACCTGGAATAATCTACCCAGGGGCGGATCCAGAAATATCAAAAGAGAGGTCCAAGAAGTATTGGGTGGGGAGACATGGCGAGCACAGCGAGCCTACCCATCCTGGGGAAGGGGAGGGGTGGAGGGGGTAAGGGAGGGTTATAAGCCCCCCTCCCCCCAAAAAAATTTATATATATATATATATACAGTATATATATATATATATATATATATATATATATATATATATATATATATATATATATATATATATATATATATATATATATATATATATATATATATATATATATATATATATATATATATATATATATATATATATATATATATATATATATATATATATATATATATTTATATATATATATATATATATATATATATATATATATATATATATATATATATATATATATATATATACAGTATTACCCCGCTTTACGGTTTCACTTTCCGCTTTCTCATTTTATTGCCAGAACCAGACTTTCACTTTCCGCGGTGCATCTACTCATATACGCGGTGAAGTATAATTTTTTTTTTATTTAGCTCATAAAATTCATACAAATTACCCGGCCAGAATATAATTTACATTGCTGGAATTCTTACAATATGATGATCATTTTGAATATAAACATCATGGATTTTGCATTAGACATACAAATTTTAGATCTAATGTAATAATTTGGTTTACACAAAGCAAGTATTTTATCTTTTGTGCAAAATATATGAAGTTTACATTCAAAATATTCCCTGGCCTGCAAGGAATCCAGAAATGTCAATTATATTATCCTAACTTTAGTCTGAGGTATTATTTATTACTAAACGTTAAAATCTAGTATTTCACCCAATCATTTCTCAGAGAGGTAGGGGCCAGTGAACTGGGAAGAGGGGGGGGATGGGATTTGAGTCCATTATTTGAATGGACATTAACCTGGCGACTGTATTTCTCTTAAATATTAATTGTGTGAGCATACCATCATAAAATTTAGATGTTATTTTTACTACAACATAGGTATTGTGTCGGAAAAAGTGGAGTTTGGGGGTCGGGCCAGTCTCTATTGGAATTAATCCCATATGTTCTGTTGCTCACTTTACGTGGTTTTCACTTTCAGCAAGTAAATCACTGTAGTTGCGCGTGATCCAGGTATATGCTGATAACCACAAGGAAAGAAGAAAACACGAAGTTCCTGAGCGCTTTCGTGTAATTCACATCTTCAGGGGTGAGTACAGACTGCACTTACAAAATTGTCCAGTTTGTACATGCCATTACTCAAATTCAACATGAATTTGAGTAATGGCATGTACAAACTGGACAATTTTGTAATCAAGAAGATTTGTAACCAGGTGAGAAGGTTGGGTCACCTTACCCTCTGACCTGACTACCGACCGTTGCGGTGCTATTTAAAGATTAGTAGGGTCATTACCTAATACCTGACCATTGTGGACCTGGTCTCACCCTCCTCTGTATATATACACCTTGTTTTGTACTCTTTAGTCTGTACTACCTGAAACTCATTGTGGACCTGGTCTCACCCTCCATCTGTATATATACACCTTGGTTTTGCGTCACCTCCTAGTCTTCTTTGTCTCCAATTACTTGGCTCTGGGAAGTGACCACAGGATCATCTACTCACCTACCTGAAGACTGTGAATTACACGAAAGCGCTTGGAACTTCGTGTTTTCTTCTTTCCTTGTGGTTATCAGCATATATATATATATATATATATATATATATATATATATATATATATATATATATATATATATATATATAATTAATAAATCTGACAATATCATGGACATTTGCAGGACATTTTGAAGCCATGTGCACTTGATATTAGGAAATATTCTGAGGTCAATATTAATACTGCATTAAGGAAAAGCATTAGAATTTTCTGATGAACAGGGGGGTCCGGACCCCAGAAATCCCTGGATCCGCCCTTGCCACCCATTAACGACTGTGCATACCCCCTCCCCATCCATATATAATCACTGTATGTAATTGAACTGAACTACTTGTGAGTATTGTCGATGTCGCTCACAAGAGTTGTGAGCACGTGGAGCTTTTGTCCTGGGGCAAGGACTAGGCACGTCCTCACGCCACTGACGAGAGAGAGTGAGGCCCTTTGCCTCAATACCACGCCCAGCCTCACATTAACCCCCAGGAGCTACTTCAGATCTTTCTGGTTAGATCTCAAATTCTCCACTGATGGTCCTTTATTTCTTTAAGGGAACGACTAGCACTATTTTAATATTTATCCCCGTCTTTAGATCAGGACACAGACATCCCCCCACGGCTTGCCAGAAATATTTTAATTATTCATGACAGCGCATGACGACATGCTGTTCATATCTGAATTATTTATCACAGCCCCAAAGTCGTATTTTCTCGATGACAAATTATTCCAGGTCATTTCTGTTAATATTGTTATGCCGAGGCATAAATTGGTAAAATGTTTGTAAACTAGGTGCTTTGATTATTTTCTGTCCCAAGCAGCAGTTATTTGGGCAAGTTTAAGGAGATTTTCGTGTACATATTTATGTATTACCTAGAATGTATGGCATCATTTTTTTTACTTCTTATTGTAAGTCTCGATCAGAGTATAACGTTCCAGAACCTTCCAGGCGTCTCTGGGTTGTGCTAGGGTGGTCTGGGATCATCTGATGATGAAGTATATTAGCGGCAGTGTGCAGCTGACTCAATCAACAATGAAAAACAACATTCCTAAAACAACATACCGTACATTACCATATGCACAATTAACACATGAAGAGAAAATTATCCAAACCAGATTCACCAATCTATACGAATACACCAAAACACACAGGTGGAGCAATGACAACAGAACACAATGAAAACTGGAACAAACTGATCAATGACACACAAGCAGACTACAGAAACCCAAAAGCATTCTGGAAAAAAATAAAAAACCTAATGGGAACTAACTCGGAAGAAAGTAGCTACAAATATGACAAAAACGGAAGAAAGGCAACAAAACCACACGATAAAGAACTAATATTTAGAGAATACTGGAAAGACATATTCAGAATCAATGACGAAGACAATAGAAGCTTCTGCCAAGAAACAGAACAGGCAACTAGGTCATAATTGAGCCAGCACACAGAGAAATAGAAGCCCACTAGAAAAATCAAGCTTAATTCATTAAATAATAATAACCCACTAACAGCTCCATTAACCAAAAATGATATTGAAAAAAAAACAATAGCAAGCTTTAGGAACAAAGCACCTGGCATAAGCCAAATTAATAAAATCGTACTGCAAAATATACCTGAGCCAATGATCGAACAGCTTAAAAATATATATAATGCCTCACTTGCAACTGGCTTCTTCCCTACCAAATTTAAAATAGCCAAAATCAGACTCATCCCGAAATCAGGCAAGAACTATACCCAAGCAGAGAACTACAGACCTATCTCACTACTCGAAACACCTGGTAAAATATTGGAAAAAGTAGTCGACCACAGACTCAGAATTTATCTAGACCAAGAAAACAAATATAACCTGAGACTGCACGGCTTTCGGAAAAATCGAGGAACCAACACAGCAATAGCACTAATATACGAATCAATTACAAATGCTGCAAGTGGCAGAGACCAATGTAATAAAATTTTAAGAGATGTATCAAAATCATTTGATAAAGTCTGGCATGAAGGACTGAAGTTGAAAATAATCAAACTGGACATGCCTTCCAATATCACCACACTACTATGCAATTTGTTAGACAATAGAAAGACCAGATTAATCATCGACAACCATCTAGGACAAACTTTCAACCTTCACAGTGGAGTTCCCCAAGGCAGTAATATATCGCCGACATTATACACTGTATACACAGCAGACATGCCAAAACCACGACAATCAGAATATATAGCATACGCAGATGATGTCACATAGATAGTCAGGTACCCGGAAAAATCCAAACAAATGATGACCATCAGAACAAGCAGAGAAATAGAGAAAATAAATAACTATGAAAGAAAATGGAAGATAAAAACCAATGCCCAAAAACTCAAAATAATTCACATCGCAAAAACAAATCCCTACCCCATTATTGTCAATGACCAACAAATACCATATGCTGCCAACGGAAAAATATTAGGACTCAAACGGAATAATCCCCCACATCAATGAATGAATAGCAATAGCAAAATCACAACTAACAAAGCTCAGAAGATTCCGCCAATTAAACGCCAACACACAACTGCACCTATACAAAGCACTGATCAGACCACACTTAGAATACCCTCCGATACCTCTGAACACAATCACAAGAACAAACTTAAATTTCAAGCAGTGCAAAATTAGCCCTCAGAAGAGCGGCAAAACACAGACCACCATACACACAAACAGTACAAGACATACACACAGAATACACACCCAAGCAAATGCAATATGAGAAAAAATCCATCAAGAACAGGATCCCATACTAAACCAACTAAATGAGGAAAACAACAACACATCACACAGATGGTGGCCTAGAAGCAGAAAAACCGATAATGAAGAACCAGAGCCTCTATATACACAATAAAAAAGAACCAAAAGATGGGAACAACTTTCCAGTCACACAAGGACCTGGAGGGACCCCACAAACAAACAAAGACATAGAAAAATATCACAGACACCCACAATAAAAACTAGAAACGAAAAGATGGGGATCATCCCTCCAGTGCCACAAGGACCTGGAGGGACCACCCCTCAACATAGTATGCCCCCAGCAAACATCAAATAGAACAACTTAGCTTAGCTTAGCTGAGACTGGCCTTCCCTTGTCGCAAGAATCCTCTAATGTAGCACTGTTGACGGAAGACAAACCCTCGTCTCCGCAAGGTGGATAGCCCACCTGCTGTCAACCTCCTCCTATATTTCCCACTTCTGAACTTTACCTTGTACTGTACCCTTCTTGTACCCTCAGAGCTAATGCTCTCTTCTCTCCATATCACCAACCAACCAACTCAGTCAGTCGACCGTTTCTGCTCAAAATGTAAATTACCAGACTTATAGTAGGACAACTGAATATAATTGCTGTGCAAGTATTGTGGAACTGTTGTGATTAATATAAAGTGAGAAAACTAAGGAATTGTACACTGGTAGTGTTCTGACTGTATATTCGAAGGGAGGAGTCAAGCTGTGAATACATTACCCTGTGAACAGTATTGTGAAGAATTGATTAGTAACTATTAAAGAGGACTACAGTGCACAAGTGTGTTTCTGTGACCTGGTGGAAATCTACATGCTTGTTGTTTGTCTGTACACTGATACTGATCGTCGAGAAATTACCGGAGACTGGCCGGACAGCCAGTGGTAATTCGACGACACTTGTGAGATATCTGCTGCTTCTTTACATACGGTATCCGGTGATTTCGTCCCTCGGTGAGTTCGGACCAGTAAATTCGGCCCACGATAGTCCGGGCCGAATTAATTAAAGACTATTTTAAAGGGGGGGGGGGGCATGGTATGAGCTTTCCGTAGAATCGTCATTGTCATATTGCAATATTTCAATAAAATCATTTTTGTGTAAAGTCACCACAGGGTGAGTAACACTCACCTCTGTACAACTAAAGGCTCCGGGGTACTCCGAAAAAGTGATGAATTGCCGACAGGAAGCCACTAAGTTAGAGCGACTCCAACAATGTGGAATACGAAGATCAGTGCTTATACTGCGGCCTAATCGTCCATCCAAGAAAGAATGCCCTGTTCTGTGATGGGTGTTTACGATGGCAACACCGAATATGCAACACTGTCACAAAAAAACTTACAGGGAGCTGTGCAAGCTGGAGACATTTTCCTGGCACTGCAGTGAATGCTGGCAGAGAATAAACAATGAAGAACAAGTTACAGAAGAGGACAGTGGAGGACTAAAAGGTACATTCGAGAACAGTGAAGAACAAGATACAACAGAGGAAAATGAAGAACATGAAACTACAGTGCTGGGGGGTTCGGTGAGTCTTCTATAATGGACACAGAGCCAAGTAACGCACACTCAGTCGAGGAACCAATTGCAACTTATGAGGTGATTTCAGAGTCCACAAAACGAGAGAGGGACAAACTCTTCGATTCTCTTGGGTATTCACACACTCTGAAGCGACGGAATGGAGTAAAATCAACTTGGCACTGCAGTATACGAAACAAGTCTATTTCATGCCCTGCAACTGTGCAACAATATCCATGCTCCCCAGCTGGGCAGTTTTACTATTGCCAAAGTAATAAAAAACATGAAGGTAACAGCAAAAAACGAATCCTTTCAGTCAGCTGCATCTGTAACTGAACAAGTACTTAAGGAATATGAATTCCATACCCCTTGTCCAGCGCTACCTTAATTTGAGTATCTTGCTAGGAATGCAAATTATACGCGCCAGAAAGATCGCCCCCATAACCCAGAAGATCTTAATTTTGACTTGCACTTTGATCATGTTCCTGAGGGTTTCCTTCAGTGTGATGTATGGGTAGACGATCGCCGACATCTTATTTTTTCATCCAACGAGCAACTCAAGATTCTAACTAGGAAGAAAATATGGTATATGGATGGAAACTTTAAACTGGTAAGAAAACCTTTCACCCAACTCTTCACCATCCATGGATTTGTTCGGCAAGAAGAATGTAAACAACAACTGACATTAGTTTTTTGTCTAATGTCTGGAAAAAGAAAGCGCGACTACAGGAAAGTTTTAAAAGCCATTAAGGAGCTTTTTCCACCTGATCTCAAGGTTAGGCGAGCTGTTATGGACTACGAGTCCGCACTTTGAAAAGCACTGTGTCATGTCTTCCCTGATATTTCCATTAAGGGATGTGCTTTCCATTAGACGGAAGCTATATGGAAGAAGATCCAGGCACTTGGACTACAGACAGCTTACATGAACGACAGTGACACGTACAAATACTTCCGTAAGCTTATGTGTTTGCACTGTCTACCCACAGTCCACATCACTCCAGTATTTGAAGAATTAGAAGAAATTGCTGTCACTGCACCTCTCCACGAATTGGTTAAATATATCCGGGAAACTTGGATAATTGGTAACATGTGGCAACCTTCAGTGTGGTCCGTAAATAAGGAAAATGTGTGCACTACAACGATGTTGAGGGTTGGCACCGACGAGTTAACACCCGTGGTAAACCTGACCTTGCCCTATACCTGCTTATTAACCTTACTTTTCATGATTCAAAATTTGTGTCACTTCAGGTCACCTTGGTTGCTGAAGAAAAAAAATTAAGCAAAATAGAAAGAAAAACTTACTGGAAACTACAGTGTCAACTACAGAAACAATGGGAACACTTTGAAAGGGGATGCAATAGTGCCATACAACTTTTAAGAGCATGCTCCTGTGTATACAGTGCTACCACTTAGGGTGCATAGTAACTATATACGGGTATAAGGTCCTACTATTATTTTATTTAGTTTTGCTATGACTAGCTAATATATGAATACTACAAAATTTACCGTAATATTGCAATAGGCTTTGCAAGTTTTACTCCGTTTTTAACAAGGATTTTGTATTAAATGTGCAAAGAAAACAATTTTAATTATGCAATTCCAATATATATCTTTTACTCTTTACTGATACTGGCCTATATGCATATTGGTAAGTTCGGCCCATGTAGGTGGGCTGAACTTACCAAAAATAGGCCGATTTCACTGGGCCGAACTCACTAAGGGACGAATTCACTGTAAACCGTACATATGACCCTGACCGCTGGTAACCAGTGGTGGTGTAGTGGATTTCTCCCCTACAAACGCTGTTTGTCACTGAGTAGCCGACCCCGCGAATTCCCCAGTGTATGCCTCGTAGTCTAGGTCAACCAGCGCCGCCTTACATGACGGAGGTCAACTACTAAGCCACGCCTACCTCCGCTATTTAAGACCTGACCTCGTGGTGACCACTCTTTTCTACCTACACCGCCTGGAGGGAAGGGGGGAGTACTGTAGTGGATTTCTCCCCTACAAACGCTGTTTGTCACTGAGTAGCCGACCCCGCGAATTCCCCAGTGTATGCCTCGTAGTCTAGGTCAACCAGCGCCACCTTACATGACGGAGGTCAACTACTAAGCCACGCCTACCTCCGCTATTTAAGACCTGACCTCGTGGTAACCTTCCTCTTCTTCTAGCTACCGCCGCAGCAAGCAACACCACCTCCTCCACTGCTGCCTGGCGGCCCTCGCTCCTGCCGGCGAGCATGGCGACCCACAAGCTGGTCCTCCTATGAGCACCCTCACCAACCAGCTCTCTCTACATCACGCTTGTAACCACGCTGCCACTTCCCAGCACCAAGCTGCATTGTACATCCAATACAACATGTATACAGAGAGCACATTGTGAGTTTCCTTTCTCCATCCCATCCTGAGTGTGAACCAAACAACCTGTTCCCCACAAATGGTGAGCCCCGGAAATTCGCACTCACCCAGGATGGAGGAGAAACCGATCACTCTCCCAGTCTTCAAGCAACAGGGAAGACTGGCTTATCCACACAGAGGCAGCTCTCATCGGCTCTACAGCTACTGTCTCTACACCACAGGTTAGACACCCTAGAGCAGCACTGCTTCTCTAAGCAGACACCATCTCCTCTTCCTGCCCCAAGCACACCCGTCCTGCCTCAGACGCCGCCCCCGGCCCAGCAGTACCCCCTGCCGCTCCTCCTGATGCAGCCCCTGCTCCCAACGCGTCCCATGCGCCTGAGTGCGGACCCACATGTATGTATATTATGTATGCTGTATGTATATTATGTATGTATATTATGTATGTGCTCCATTTATATACATTATTTATTCAGCCTAGCTAGCAAAGTGTGGCAATGTATTTACCATGTCCCACACGCTTAATTAATGTGCCTGGCGACATATGGAAGCTGCTAATGTATCACTTGCCACATGTCGCCTAAAAGGCTAGTTGACCCCCCAGACAGAGTAAGGAGCGCCACCTCGCTTGTGTATCTCTGTTTATCCAGGAAATAGAACCTACGAAAACTTTACAGGTGTTTGTATTCGTTCCTGTAGATAGAACTTGATACCCAGAACATATACACCACACACCCCTCTTTTCTCCCTCAGGTACTCCCTGCTACTGTCCTGCACCCTGCTGCTGTCGTGGACCCAGCTGCTGTCACGAGCCCTCATCCGCTTCTGCTGACGCAGCCCCTGCTCCTCACCCAGGCCCACGCACCCCAGCAGGCACATCTGACGACTCTGTACCGGCCGTGAGGGAAGCACAACATTCATCGCCTCCACACACCCTTTTTCTCCCTCTCTACTCCCACAGATATTGTGTATCTAGACAGTTATCTCCTCTAGCGGCCGGCTCATCCATGCCCTCGCCGTTATGGCTCACATGTGCCATGCACCGCCTGTTCTCCCTCACATGTGCCATGCAACCCTGCAGACAACAAGTCTCCTACACCGCCTGGAGGGAAGGGGGGAGTACTGTAGTGGATTTCTCCCCTACAAACGCTGTTTGTCGCTGAGTAGCCGACCCCGCGAATTCCCCAGTGTATGCCTCGTAGTCTAGGTCAACCAGCGCCGCCTTACATGACGGAGGTCAACTACTAAGCCACGCCTACCTCCACTATTTAAGACCTGACCTCGTGGTGACCTTCCTCGTCTTCTAGCTACCGCCGCAGCAAGCAACACCACCTCCTCCGCCGCTGCCTGGCGGTCCTCGTTCCCGCCGGCGAGCATGGCGACCCACAAGCTGGTCCTTCTCTGAGCACCCTCACCAACCAGCTCTCTCTACATCACGCTTGTAACCACGCTGCCACTTCCCAGCACCAGGCTGCATTGTACATCCAATACAACATGTATACAGAGAGCACATTGTGAGTTTCCTTTCTCCATCCCATCCTCAGTGTGAACCAAACATCACATAACCCCACTGTGGAAATTGGGTGAGCAGTGAGAGAAGGGATGTCGTAACAATATTATAACTAGATTGTAACTTTGCCAACAGTGTATGAATTAATTTGAGAAAATATGCTGGTTCTCTCATTGGGTCCAGCTGATCATTTAGTTCCAGTTTCCACCGTTCAGCGTGCATGAGACCTCTGACAATGACTTTGTAGGTCTGCCACGCAGCCGAGACAGCTGACGCCACGAGGCACAAAAATCATTTAGTACTCTGGATACAGCCCAACTTATGTTTCTCTGTTCAATCACCAGGATTTTTCGTAACAAAATTTCAAAATATTATATATATATATATATATATATATATATATATATATATATATATATATATATATATATAAAAATATATATATATATATATATATATATATATATATATATATATATATATATATATATAAATATATATATATATATATATATATATATATATATATATATATATATATATATATATATATATATATATATATATATATATATATGCAAGTAAATCACTGTAGGTGCGCGTGATCTAGGTATATGCTGATAACCACAAGGAAAGAAGAAAACACGAAGCCCATAAAGCACACAGACTTCTACATATAATCAACACCTCACCCTGCCAAGATTCGAACCCACGGACCACGACTGTGACTGTGGTACGCTACCTCTAGACCACCAGGATACTAAAAGCACTTCTAGACTCTGTTATATTTCACACAAAGCCTGTTCAACGAGCTTATGGCGCCGTGAACCTCTAATGGGGACTACCCGTATCTCATGGGTTCGAATCCTGGCGGGGTGAGGTGTTGATTATATATTATATATATATATATATATATATATATATATATATATATATATATATATATATATATATATATATATATATATATATATATATATATATATATATATATATATATGTAACCGGTCGGAATTTGCTGGACTTTAATTTCTCACTTGACTTGGGGTTTATTAAAATTTAATAGATGGTAAAGGCAGTGGAAGCGCCCCTTTGAGAAAAATCCCGAACCAGCACAAGAACACTTAAATCTACTACACAAAATGAACTGTCCGTGACCCGTGGAAGGATAGCGTCTGTGACTGGGATGAATGAGACACACTGTAAAATTTAGACACTTATATTCCCTCCAACACTACAAACACAATCAAATAATGGTACACCAATATGCGCACCTCTTAACTTAAACTTTAAACACTACTCTGGGGAATAAAAGTTATACATGACATAGAAATTATTAGAAACACAGGCAACAATAAATTTGAAGTATTAAGAAATGTTGCTCGCACACATGAACAGGCCTTAAGGCTTTCACAAAATAATATCAGTCACTTAGGAAATGGTACTAAAAAATAAGAAATTAAATACTCCACAATGAATAGGCCTTAAGGGTCTTCAACAAAATAATATCAGTCACTGAGGAATGGTAATAAAAGATAAGAAATTAAATACTCTACAATGAATAGGCCTTAAGGGCTTTCAGCAAGATAATATCAGTCACTGAGGAAATGGTAATAAAATTTAAGAAATTAAATACTCTACAATGAATAGGCCTTAAGGGCACTCAACAAAATTATATCAGTCACTGAGGAAATGGTAATAAAATTTAAGAAATTAAATACTCTACAATGAATAGGCCTTAAGGGCACTCAACAAAATTATAGCACCTCAACAGATGTACACTTCCTAACCTAACCTAACCACTACTCTGGGGAACAAGGTTATACCTGAGATCAGAATTATGAAGAACAATTGGAGGCATTAAAAGAATCAAATCACAGTATCACTCTGGTTCCACTTAATGGCACAAACATTCAAAAAAACACTACTATCAAAATTATTTAAGAAATATTAAACTACACACGTCAAGATAATATCAGTCTGAGGAATGGTGTTAACTACACCCGTAATAAGGAAGATAAAATGTTCCTCTAGGTATCTCCTAGAGTCCTAGACTCACGGTCTCAGTGTGTGACCATTAATATACTCAGATAGCCTCAGTGTACTCCCAGTGCGTCCATGGGCAGGAAGAGAGTGAGCCAATCAGACCTTGTGCAGTTGAGAGAAACTTTAGCTTCCCGTTAGCAAGAGGGTTTCACTAGCTGCTCGGGACATGTGGGGTTGTGCACCGGAGTGGTAAGAACTGATCACCCACTGCTGACGCTGGTCCCGTGTCGTTTTAGTTGTCGGGAGCACTCGTTCACTCAAGAGATCCTTTGCTACCCCGCTAAACCGTGACAGGCCTACACTGATCGGTCCAATGGCGACAATCGCCACCCTCAATCATCAGCGGCAGTCTCAAACGGCAGTCAATCTCTCGCAGTCAACTCCGGTCAACTCCAGTCAAGTGGGTTCTGACGGAAACCCTGAAATGAACTCACTGTTAGCTCTAGTTTACTTTATCACTGCCCTATCTAACCCTGTCTGAGATCGAATGAGACTTACTTGTTATACTGCAATAGCGCAGCACAGGTGACTAGGCCACGTGACTATTTCTGATGGACGCGCGGAACGTCTTGTCTGTGTGAATGCTCTCCGGGACTGGCCTAGCCAGCGTCGCGTCTCCCCAAGGTGCTAGCTTGGGCCTACGTGATATATTTTCCGCCTAACTAATAACTCCTTGTGACACCCGTAACATTATTCAGACTGCTAATCAGATGACACGCTCAGTATCACTCATGGCGGGGCATTTGAAATTACTCTGAAAATATATATATATAAATATATATATAAATATTATATATATATATATATAAATATATATATATATATATATATATATATATATATATATATATATATCATTAATAAAAACTTCTACATACAAAACCTCCTGCCAGGATTCGAACCCACGGACCACGACTGTGACTGGCAACGCTACCTCTAGACCCAGGATACTAAAAGCACTTCTAGACTCTTATATTTCACACAAAGCCTGTTCAACGAGCTTATGGCGCCGTGAACCTCTAATGGGGACTACCCGTATCTCATGGTTGAATCCTGGCAGGGTGAGGTGTTGATTATATATATATATATATATATATATATATATATATATATATATATATATATATATATATATATATATATATATAAGATGAAAAGAGTTAACAAAACATTATATTTAAAAAAAAATACAATAATGTACAGCATAATGTACAATAATAAATAAAAAAAAACACTTATTCTGAGGTGTATGTAGAATTCCGGCGGCTTTGTTTACATGGCGGCAGTGCAAACAGCTGATTGTAGGCACAGTCGATGACGACATGCATATCCTTTACAGAGTGCATTTGTTCTAATGCCTTCTTCGTATCTCTCTCTCTCTCTCTCTCTCTCTCTCTCTCTCTCTATATATATATATATATATATATATATATATATATATATATATATATATATATATATATATATATTTCATGTAAATCCACAATGAAAACGTGGATAGATAAATCTTGATAAAATCACACGGGAAAATGGAAACAACGGGTACCTTAGCTTTTCGTCTTTATTCAAGACATCTTCAGAGCAACTGAATACATGGACAGAGAGAGGCTTAAATACACAGGGTGACCTAAAACATGAGGTCATGTCATAATGATGACATCCACTAATCCCCACCACACAACCGTAGAGGAGCTTAAGAGAAGGTGGTGACGTGACTAGACAGGTCAGGTCAGAAAAAGGGACCCCAAAATAACTGTCATACATCAAGATCAAAGGTTTTTAAAGCAGTTTTAACCTTGGGCCACTGACAAATAAATTTATGTAACATATTATCAGTTTGAACTGACCATCACTAAGGTTTATTGATTTTAATTCCTTAATCAAACTAGCTTCAACCAGAAGTCTTTCTGTGACACAAGATGATTTGAATACTTCTAAGCTTTTTTCCCAAGCAATGGGGTGATTATTATTCTAACATGAACGAACAAGGCACTGCTTTCAGATGCAGTTCTGATATTATACTTATGTTGTTTGATTCTGAGCTGCAGTGTTTTTCCTGTCTGACCTACATAATTACAATTACATTGGCTACATGGAATACAATAAACACTTCCATTTTACATTCAAACTTGGGCTATTCCTTATTAACATATTGGTAATGGTTGAGTCATACTTGAAAACAACATTAATATTTAGAAGCTTGAGGGACCGAACTAAAGGGACAAATTCATCTGATAGGGCAGAGTCCAAAATATTCTTAAGTGTAGGAACTTGTCAGTTTACAGAGGAAGTAGGATTTTTAGCCCTTTTAAGCAACGATCAACAATGTAGGTCAGACAGGAAAAACACTGCAGCTCAGAATCAAACAACATAAGTATAATATCAGAACTGCATCTGAAAGCAGTGCCTTGTTCGTTCATGTTAGGAATAATAATCACCCCATTGCTTGGAAAAAGCTTGAAGTATTCAAATCATCTTGTGTCCAGAAAGACTTCTGGTTGAAGCTAGTTTGATTAAGGAATTAAAATCAATAAACCTTAGTGATGGTCAGTTCAAAACTGATAATATAGTTACATAATTTTTGTCAGTGGCCCAAGGTTAAAACTGCTTTGGCCTCTTTGATCTTGATGTATGACAGTTATTTTGTGGGTCCTTTTTCTGACCTGACCTGTCTAGTCCGTCACCACTTCTCTTAAGCTCCTCTGATTGTGTTGGTGTGGGGATTATGGATGTCATCATTATGACATGACCTCATGTTTTAGGTCACCTGTATATTTAACCTCTCTCTGTCCATGTAATTCAGTTGCCTCTGAAGATGTCTTGAATAAAGACAAGCTAAGGTACTCGTTGTTTCCATTTTCCCGTGTGATTTTATCAAAATATATATATATATATATATATATATATATATATATATATATATATATATATATATATATATATATATATATATATATATATATATATATATATATATATATATATATATATATATATATATATATATATATATATATTAGGGGCAGGGAAAAAACACTTTTATTTGAGTTGCAGGCTGCACTTTTCAGGCATCGTTTGTATGGCTGTAACAAACACCTGTGCAAAATTTCATGCCATTTCATGCATACTTACCCTGCCGCATCGCGAACGACTTTTTGTCAACTTTTAGTGTATACCAAAAATTAGGTGTCATTTAATGTTTTCCAGGATAATGATAAATTTTACATGGGTGACATCGATTTAATTCACATGTTATTTTACAGGTACACCGTATAGAAAATCATTACAAGTTCATATTGAAATTCTTTTTTGTGCGGAACCTTGGCATCATTTTCCTAGACAATAATATTTGCCTAATATATCCATCTCTCGATTCGTATCCCGTCACTTCAGTGCAAGCTTCAGTCATCACTTTTATGCCTCTCTCGACCGCCTGAGTGCTGTTTGGCCACTTGGGCACCACTAATGGTGTCTCAAGAATGTCATTAACCTGTAGATTTGACAGAGAAGCAATGTAAGGAGGCTCAGTCTTGAGTTCATTCCTCCAGTTAATCATGGAATGATAGTTTTTTGCTTGCCACTTTAGTTTCGGAGTCACCACCTTTCTCATGTTGACTACAGGAGGCACATCCTCATTCCCATCTCCATCTTTACCCTCCTCATCAGTATAGTTTAACCAAATTCTCGTCAACAGCAGCATCAGAATCTTCCTCCTCCTCTTCAGATCTGCCAGTGCATTCTTCCTTTTGCTGATTCTCCTCTCTAATTTTTCTTATCATTGAGACAGCTTTTTCTCTAACAGTCATGTCCTCATCTGCACACATACCAAGAAGAAGTTGATCTGTGTGGGCGAAGTATGCATTTCTCTGGACAGCCTTCTTCACTATCGTCTCCTCCTCACTATTCAGGTGTTTCATATATAGCAGGGACTGGAATACGTTCCTTGAGCCGTGTGTTACGTAAGGGTGTATCTTGATGTAAAACCACATTGGAGCACTGAACTTTATTATTGTAATGACAATTCTTTTCAACTCATGGCTGGGTCTTGATGTTGCTACATACAGCCTGAGGATTCTACTCCATAAGGTGTTCCACCTTGACACACAGGGAGGACCTGGCTCAATAGCAGCCAAGTCATCTTCAACAACACCTGTGATAACTCCTTTACAAATCCTATACAGGTATTTCTGATCCCAGGACAGATCTTTCTCCACTTCATCATTAAACACAGGGAAATCAGGGAAACTGACTGGCTGGAAGGCGACAACTGGAAGCTCAGACAAAGACTCCTTGATCTGCTTTCCAATGGGACCACGCCAATGCTCAGGACCACTTGGTTTACCATCATAGTGATAAAAAACTGCGCGGAAAGGCAGCTCATTTCCGTGAAGCTGACATATGAAATAATGGAGCGGGTGACCAAGTAACATTTCAAGATGATGAATGACTCCATTTTCTGATCCTACATTTACATTGGTTCCATCACAACCAACACACACAATGGGCTGCTGGGTTAGATTTTTCTCCACCAGAAACTCGTGAATAGTTTTGGCAATCTGCTTTCCGTGTCCAGTCTTGGGAGTCACATGTGTGAGATATTCATTGCCAGGCTCAACCATGATGACATAATGATCTTTCACCATCATCCTCGAACTCCATTTCTCGGTCTTCTCATTCTTTATCATCACACGAGTGGCGGTCTTCTTACCATCAAAATAGAGTGACGTCAAATTATCTAAACTAGCCATCTCAATTTCTTGCCTCTTAACGGTAACTATTTGAATAATTTCAAGTGCGCCAACTTACCCAGGTCTCCCCTACATTACAGTACAGTAACACAACATTGAGAAATGAAATGAGAAAAGGCTGATAATCAATATAGACATAGCACCATACTCATCTGCAACAAGACAACTTAAATGAAATAAGAGATATGAAAAAAAAGTTGATAAACACTGAACAGAACATTGCACCGCCACAGCGGCTGTTTGGCTAGTACTGTAGGTAAATTTAAAAATTTCAGTAGAAAATGCGGCAGACTAAACCTCGACATATCAGCTTCAAATTTGGCATGGAGTCTTAGATATGTATAAGGAACAATGCCTGAAGAGTGCAGCTTTGAGCAAAATTTCACTGCCCCCAAATATATATATATATATATATATATATATATATATATATATATATATATATATATATATATATATATATATATATATATATATATATATATATATATATATATATTTATATATTTATGGATGTTGTTATATGTAGTGATGATGGGTGGTGTTATATGTAGTGATGATGGATGGTGTTTTATTTAGTGACGATGGGTGGTGTTATATGTAGTGATGATTGGTGGTGTTAAATGTAGTGATGATCGATGGTGTTATATGCAGTAATGATTAGACAATAAAATAATAACAGTTTAATGCTAAAAAAATATACTTTGCTGTACCATTGTAGTGGAACTTACATACACCGTTAATGAACTATTGATGGAAGAAGAAGTTTTGGGGACTGAACAGTAGTTGCAAACAGGGAGTTGCTCAGAGAGACAGACTACTCAGTTGTTGGCTAAAGTACGTCATCAGGGGAAATTACTCTTCCTGTGGCATCCTCAGGCATTGCTGCAACGCTACTAGAAGGAGGACGTACTGCACACTCAACTTTTAAACTGCCTCTCAACCTCGCTCACAATGAGAACCCAGTGTGCAACATCAAAAAAGGATCGGCAAAGGCAAAACTCTTAGAAAAATGCAGCCTCATAGTCTGGGATGAATGCATTATGTCTCACAAGTTAGCGTTTGAAGCACTGGACAGGACCTTGCAAGACATACGAGAAAATGACCAGCTCATTGGTGGCATTACAATGGTCATTGCTGGAGACTTTCGCCAGACCCTTCTTGTCATTCCTTGAAGCACTCCAGCTGATGAACTGAATGCGTGCCTCAAGGCATCATACCTTTGGAGAAGTGTTCAGACACTCACCCTATCCACAAACATGAGAGTACATCTACAAAGAGATCAGGATGCTGGACGGTTTGCTAACCTTCAACTACAGATTGGGAATGGAATTTTCCTTGTTGATTCAGAAGGACAAATAATCATTCCTCAAGGATGTGGAAATGTTGTAAAGTCCTCAACTGGGCTCACTAACATGGTCTACCCAAACATTATCCACCACTACAAGGATCACAAGTGGCTACGTGAACGCGCAATTCTGGCACCAAAGAATGAAACAGTGGCTGAAATCAACATGACTCTACTCAGACAGCTTCCAGGCAGTGAGACCTCATTCAAATCTGTTGATACAGTAATCGACCAGGACCAAGCAGTCCAGTACCCTGCAGAATTCCTTAATTCTTTGGAGCCCGCTGGAATGCCTCCTCACCACCTCACTCTCAAGATTGGAACTCCTATAATGCTCTTAAGAAATCTTGAACCATCAATCTTCTGCAATGGCACAAGACTGGTGGTGAAGAACATGATGCCACATGTACTGGAAGCTACAATACTGACAGGAAAACCTAAAGGAGAGGACGTTTTTATACCAAGGATACCTTTCATCACCACTGACCTGCCATTTGAGTTCAAGAGACTTCAGTTCCCGGTTAAAGTGAGCTTTGCCATGACCATCTACAAAAGCCAGGGACAGTCCCTAAAGATGGTTGACCTAAGCCTGGTGTTCCTTGCTTCTCTCATGGACAGTTCTATGTTGAATGCTCCAGAGTGGGAACTGGCAAAAATCTATACATACTTGCTGTTAATGGCAAAACCAAAAATGTGGTCTACCTTAATGCACTACAGTGAGACAATGTGGAGCCTCCCGGAGGGTGGCGTCCTACCGTGGCCTAGCGATTCTGCTAGTTTCTTAATAATTTCTTGTTTCACTTGAAATGAAATCGCCTTTCGAGATTTCTTCTGACTCATGCTTGATAATTTCACCAATAAAATTTTAAGTTCACAACAATATATTTAACTAATTCCATATTTTTTATTTAACTAAATTTCAGAATGACATGTGTTTCGAAGCCGGATTTGGTAAAACGTTACTCTGATCACTTACGAGGCATGGGTAGTCCCCTATTGGAGATTCACGGCGCCATAAGCTCGATCAACAGGCTTTGTGTGAAATATAACAAAGTCTAGGACTGCTTTTTAGTGTCCTAGTGGTCTAGAGGTAACGTTACCCGGTCACACACATAAGATCGTGGGTTCGAGTCCTGGTGGGGTGGGGTTGTTGATTATATGTAAAAGTCCGAGCGCTTTATGGGCTAATGAAATATATATATATATATATATATATATATATATATATATATATATATATATATATACTGAACATTATGTAGATGCGCATGAAACACAGTTTTCCTAGAAAATCGGTGCATAGTTACATTGTTTCAGCGCTGTGCAAACGTTAGTTTGTATGATCGCCAATTCGCATATTCCGTCTGCAGCAGAATGAAAGCGCACACATAGGCTGGGCATATGTGTAAATTATATACATGACGACTTACACTGTGATAATGCCCTAAAATCATCCATTTCTAACAAATAGTAGTCTTCATCTATTAGTAAAAGATCGGTTGGTATATCCAGAGTAAACAGTGTGTCATCAGAGTATAATGGGAAAGGTTCTACATGCCATGCATTAATTTGCTTTGCACGAGCATAGTTACGTGGATGAGGATAGCATAGTGCGTGAGAGTTGACTCTAACAGAAGGATATGCTGTTCTACCTCTTCGTCTACGAAAATTGGAGTTAACAGATAAATCGTCTTGGCTGTTTGTAAGGCTTCAAGAAGAATTTTCACATACAAATGCTGTGCATCCACTCGACCTAACCTTGCATCAACCATTTATGCAATTAGTTCGTTTTTGTTAATTGATATAACTTGAGTTGAAGTTTTTGTAGCATGCAAAATGATTGAAAAAAGAAATGAATCATTCCAGTGTAGGCACTGAATTCATGAAATTATAAAAATAAAATAAATGGTTAGACTCAGAAAGTTTTTTGCGTTAATATCATTGTAAAGATGTTAGGAACATTATTATATACGTTTCGCAGAACGTAGTTTTAAACAATAATCATGAGATACACTGGGTGTATTTAACGTGTTTGCTGTTTGAACAGTTGTGTCTGGGACATCGACGTCTGGGATATCATTATCATTCCTGGGGAATGAATCTGAATGGACCTTTTTAAGTCTGTCCGCATGCACAACATCTGAAGTTTGTGAGTTTGGCTTCAAAAATTTAAAATTGTTGCACGCTTCTTTAGCAATAATGAGGAATGGTCCGTCAAACTTGGGTGAAAGCTTGGGCTTTCGTTCAGGTTCTTGCACCATAACAGCATCGCCTATTTCTAGCATGACTTGTTTATGTTGCTTGTATATCATTTCAGCGCGTGAATATCCGTGAATACGTTGATTTGCCTGCAAGGAAAATCGTCCACATTATAGACTTGGCATGGCTTGTCTGTAAGTACGTCATACGGTACACGTTTGTCTATGCCGTAAACAATATAGTAGGATGATTTGCCTGTAGAGCTGTTGATCGACCCATTAATAGATGCGGCGACTCGCATTTGACTGGCTATTGGACAAAGAATCTCTAGGATTTTCCTTTTGGTTCTTTCAACAAGGCCATTATCCTGTGGATAATAGGCTGCGATAAAACTGTGTTGGATGTCGTATTGTCGACATATTTGCGCTACAAGTTGGGTCTTGAACTCTAATCCGTTGTCGGAGAGAAGAACCTTGGGCGTAGTAAAAGGACATATGAGGTGAATAACTAAGGTATAAGCCACAGATTCGGCTGTTTTACCGCTCAGTGGGACTAAAATCACAAATCTACAAAAATGATCCACACACACTAGGGGGTACGAGGATCCTTGATGACTCCTCGAAAGTTGTAACAACTCGATCGCGATTGTGTCAAACGGGCGTTCTGGTGTAGGATATTGTAGAATTGGAGCCGGTGACCTTGTAGTACCCTTATGCTGAGCACATGACAAACACTTAGCAATATGCAATTCTATGTCTTTCTCCATAGTATTCCGAAAATACTTTTTTCTGACCTCCGCCAGACATTTGTCACGTCCGGGGTGACCTGCTTGGGGAGCATCGTGATACAACGTTCGTATCGTTTCACGACAATTTGTGTAACATTACCTTCAGTTGTCTGCTTGGAGCGAAGGAGTATGTCTCGTCGTAGTTCAAAATGATTAAACGGAAGAGGTGACTTTGGAAGATTAGCCTCCTCCCCCAACTCTAGAGCGAAAATGACTGTAGACCACAATGGATCGAGTCGTTGTTCATCCCTTAATTGCGATGGGAGAGCGATCATAGAGGCATCACTGGTGTTATGTTTCTGTTTAATGACCACGGTCGTACATGTTAGTTAACGTTAAATCAGACGATTCATATTACGCTCAATAGCCCATAAAACATGTAGCTATACCTTCTTTATTGAGTCCCGCATCTGAGACGTCCATTTTCTCATAGCTTCAGGACGTCTGAGTCCTCCGTTTTCTCTCAATCTTAGAGTGCACCCGAAACTCCTTATTCCTTAGTATAACAACACAAAATTTGTCATTGCAACTCTAGTCGTATCTGTTAAGGCAACTTAGTTATGTCTTAATACAGTTGGAACATTCAAGATCCCTTGTGAGTGATGTTGAAAGCTTCAACTGTCTTTATTGTTAGTGGTACTTGTCAAGGAATTGAGTGTCAAGTCTGCCAGTACGAGTGGCATGTCCTTATATCGCCCTTGGGGTAGCCATGAGTTTCTAAGTACAACTGAAATTAGATCATTTTGATGCCCAAACATCAGAGAATCTAATGTTTGTAGTTTATTTAGTATCAGTTGTCTATTTAAGAAAGACATTAATCTCCTGAGCGATTCTGTCAAACTGCATAATCTCCAAAATCTAACGTATTCCCGTGAATAGGTCCTTGTTTGTAGTTTTGCTGAGTTTGTGAAAATGGTATTGTTAGTGTGTGTATTTGACGTCCATTTCACTTTTTCTTGGCAAGCTCAATCTCTGATTAGATTATAAAAATAGACTTAAGAAATTTACCTGACCCCTGGCATTGATTTCCATAGGTTAATGTACAGGGGCCGAGTTGAATGGAATTTCTGTTATTGAGTCATTAGCCTTTCTGGCATGTGTAGCGCATAGGCCTGAGCTGCCAGTTAGCCGTATATAAACTTGTGTACGAGGAGCAGCGTCACATCTCTGATGCTGTTCCATCATATCTCAGGTATGTGTATGTTCTCACGCCCGCCATATTAAGTCAGTTTAACTCAGTGAATTTTGTGGAAATCAGTGTTTATGTTGTAACAGTGAAATTATCATTTACCCAGTTAAAGAATTAATGTAACGTAAATATCACCTGTTGTTGCCAGACGAAAGATTATTTGTGATTGAGTTATTTTTGTCACATTTTGACGCTGTTCCATCATATCTCAGGCACAGTGTGTGTGTTAGCTGAATACCCGACAGTCACCGGGGGACCGGTAGATGCATACCAGCTGGCTGTCTTGCAGGATGCCGTTAATTCGGCATGATTAAATTGTGGGAGTCCACACCCTGGGAACTAGGCCTGAACTCCCTCGCAGTGTGTCGGACTGCAACCAACCCTAACAGCGCTCTTTGTTTGTTGTTGTGACACCAGTGTGACACCCTGGGGCACTCCTTACAGTTATATGGGCCAAAGTATTATTGTGTTGTGAGTAGTGACCCTATAAATATTGATAGTACCATTGTAATAACGTGTTATGTGGGTTGTGAGTACTTTATCCATATGAACTACCAACTGAGGGAAAAGTGCCATGTTGTTCATTCCGAAATAGCATGATGTTATACATAATATGTTAATTTGGAATATTGTCAAGCGTGTTATATAAGCATCTGTATTGACAATTAAGTAATATAATCATTGTTTATTGTTGTAACCAAGAATTTGAAGATCTATTTTGCTACTTGTAAAGTAAGACCCAAGTGGTCCAGTCTTGTCTGAATGTACTTAATTAACATCTTGTTCACTCTTTATGTTAATAAATAATGAATTAGTAAACTACCACTATCACCGCTCTATTCCTTCTACCCGATGGTTCTCAGAAAATAACCATGGTAACTCACGAGCCTAGAAGCTTTCTAGCATGCTACCAAACAGTTCAATGAGATATGTTATATTCTAATAAAAGTCTGGGTGGTGGCAGGCTACCGTTGTAAATATAAAAAGTGATATGGTAAGAATGACATGGTTTACCCAGACTAATCCATGGTATAGAATATAACTTAAGCAGGATGATAAATTGTGAGAAAGAAAGGATACAAAAATTCAGAAAATATAACATATATGACAAGAAAAAGGAATAGAAAAGAATATTAAGTTAGAAAATAAAAACAAAGAAATATAAGATATATACTTATAGACAGAAAGACTTACAAAATAAAATTATTAATATATACACAAGAAAAGATTAATAGATAATATAGATGTTACCGCAAGCAGTAATGAGTAGGATGACACATAAACAAACATTATGTTAGGCTGTAAGTCATGTCATGTTTATTGGGTGTGCCTGCCCGTATACAGTATGTAGAGTGTTGAGATGGTTGAAGATGAGAGACCTAGAGGAGGTGAGGTGTTGGGTGGTAGTAAGGGAGCTTGTTTGTGTATAATCACCTGACTCAGCAGCCCTCACCCATCGAGAGAGGGTCAGTGAGGCGGCAGGATATGGGCACTGTACTGTAACTATTCAGACCACAGAGGCAACACCTAACCTGGTTTCTCTTGAGGCTTTCAACACGTAAGTTTAACTGGTACTTATTGTGTACACAGGTAGACTGCGTCTATTGCTTCGTTTATCATTGTGACGACATAAAAATATGGAAACTTAAGTACTCATTATAAGTGTTAAGATTAGACTGATTACACAGCTATGATTGTTATGTAAATATATATTGGATTAGACATTTATGTGATTGCTTATGTATGTTTTATGTGAAATATTAAAAGGAATTGTATCCAACAGGTTTGACCAAATTATAATGTTTGAGTCCAAGGTCACAAGTTTCACTAAATCCTTTAACCGTCTGATTGGCAGTTACAGTCAAACGTGAGGGTCTACCATGTAGCAGAAGGAGCTAATGAGAGCGAACCAAGGTCAACCCAACTCAACCCACTGGAGGGATGTGCGTGTGAATGCGTGCATGCGCGTGTGTTCCCAGTGCCACGGAGTACAGTGCAACGCCCGTAGATTTATCTTGGCGATAATATTTTGAGCCTTTGTTATTGAAGAAAATAATGTTGTCAGAGTGAGCTCAGCCACTCTCAGTGTAGCCTGGCTCACCAACACGCGTCACTCGAGGGACGAGTGTGTGCGTGTGGGTGTGTATGTGTGTGTATCCAGTGGCGAAAAGTGCAGTGCAACGTCCGTATACTTCTCTCATCGATAATAGTTAAACCTGGTTAGTCCAGAAAATAGTCTTGTCTGAGTGATCTTCATCACTCCCAGTGTAGTGCATATGAGAATGAAAACACGTGTCATTATTGCTGTCTGACGTAAGTGCAGAACACAATTAGCAATCATAGTTGACTGAAGTGATATTGCTTTGTAAATAACCCAAATATCAATGTAAAGTTTGTAATGATATCAGGTGCGAGTGGGCTAAGTGAGTGCCTGGTTGACTGTAACGAACGCAATTCAAGTTACCTGAATAAGCAAGATGTCGGAGATTGGGTATATTGACGACATGGAAGGAGAGTCGGACCTAGATGGAAGCAAACATTTTGAAATAATGACAATGGATCCGCCCGCCGAGGTACAATCAGAGAGTGGTGAAACAGGAAATGAGCTTGCAATACCAGGAGATCCACGGGAAGGTCACAGTAGGGAATTGGATTTCCAACAAGCAGTGGCCAGAGCTGAGGCAGCGTCGGACGAAGTAAACCGAGCCTTGCGAGAACTTAAGGCAGGGTGGATGAAAACGATGCACACTGGAATGGTGGCGGGTCAAGAGACATCAGCACTAACAAGAAGAAGTGACAGCTCACAGCCTTCGACAGAGAACTCCAGCAATTATGAGAAGCCAATAGTACGGGAGGAAACCCAGCAACAGGCATCGGTCAATGTCGAGAAAATGGCATCATCTTTACCGCCAATGCTTGCAAACAAAGAGCCTCAAATCACAATTATGCATCCCCAGGGAGAATCAGGGAAGGGTGAAGAAATAAGAGAGTTAGTGGCTGCGATGCGCATGCTGCAAGCCACCCTTCCTAAGTTTAAAGGACAAGGTCGGGCGGAGTTTTGGACCTTTATGCATGCCTTCCGTCGATACATGACAAATGCGGCCGTGCCAGAGTAAGTACAAGTACCAACTGTTCATGGATGCTTGTGAAGGAGAAGAGTTACATCAAGCAATCATGGAATGCGACTATCTAGAGCCAGACCGAGCCTACAACAAGGCAATCAAGATCCTGGAGACAAGGTTCGGAGATAAGTATGCATATGCGGACCAGCTGGTGAAAAGGCTCATAGACGCTCGCTCAGTCGGGGAGTTCGACGACGAAGGGCTGCGAAAACTGGCATCTCAGCTATGGGGTGCAGTAAGCCATCTGGAGAATCTGAACTTGATGTCTGAACTAGAATCAAGGCAGACCTTCAGAACGCTGGTGGTTAAGCTTCCCCCCCCAAACTGGGGGAACGCTGTGTGGATGTACGGAATTATCAGAAGTCGACAGGACACAGAACGGGGCTGGTGAAGTGGTTAGCGCTATATTTGGAGGAGAAAGCGGTGACGATGGATGTCATGGCTCTGCTATCAAGCGAGGACAGTCAAGAAGGTAGTAAGAGAAGTCACAAGAACGTGACAAAATTAAGTATCACCAGCCTGAGGGCAGCGACAGTCACAAGAAAGTGACGAAGCTAAATACCACCAGCCTGAGGGCAGCATTAGTCACAAGAACGTGACAAAATTAAAGTTAAATACCACCAGCCTGAGGGCAGCATAGTCACATGAACGCGACAAAATTAAAGTTAAATACCACCAGCCTGAGGGCAGCATAGTCACATGAACGTGACAAAATTAAAATTAAATACCACCAGCCTGAGGGCAGCATAGTCACATGAACGTGACAAAATTAAAGTTAAATACCAGCCTAAGGGCAGCATAGTCACATGAACGTGACAAAATTAAAGTTAAATACCACCAGCCTGAGGGCAGCATAGTCACATGAACGTAACAAAATTAAAGTTAAGTATGAGCAGCATGAGGCCAGCATGGTCACATGAATGTGACAAAGCTAAGGAGCTGACAAGTATTACTAGTCTGAGGGCAGCGATAGTCACATGAAAGTGACGAACTAAGGGCAGCATAGTCACATGAACGTGACAAAATTAAAGTTAAATACCACCAGCCTGAGGGCAGCATAGTCACATGAACGTAACAAAATTAAAGTTAAGTATGAGCAGCATGAGGCCAGCATGGTCACATGAATGTGACAAAGCTAAGGAGCTGACAAGTATTACTAGTCTGAGGGCAGCGATAGTCACATGAAAGTGACGAACTTAAATACCAGCAGCCTGAGGGCAGCATAGTCACTAGAACGTGACAAAGTTTAGTGTCAAAGGCCTGATCTGGTTTTGAGCGTGAACGCTCAACGGAGTGGGTGTTACCGCAAGCAGTAATGAGTAGGATGACACATAAACAAACATTATGTTAGGCTGTAAGTCATGTCATGTTTATTGGGTGTGCCTGCCCGTATACAGTATGTAGAGTGTTGAGATGGTTGAAGATGAGAGACCTAGAGGAGGTGAGGTGTTGGGTGGTAGTAAGGGAGCTTGTTTGTGTATAATCACCTGACTCAGCAGCCCTCACCCATCGAGAGAGGGTCAGTGAGGCGGCAGGGTATGGGCACTGTACTGTAACTATTCAGACCACAGAGGCAACACCTAACCTGGTTTCTCTTGAGACTTTCAACACGTAAGTTTAACTGGTACTTATTGTGTACACAGGTAGACTGCGTCTATTGCTTCGTTTATCATTGTGATGACATAAAAATATGGAAACTTAAGTACTCATTATAAGTGTTAAGATTAGACTGATTACACAGCTATGATTGTTATGTAAATATATATTGGATTAGACATTTATGTGATTGCTTATGTATGTTTTATGTGAAATACTAAAAGGAATTGCATCCAACAGGTTTGACCAAATTATAATGTTTGAGTCCAACGTCACAAGTTTCACTAAATCCTTTACCGTCTGATTGGCGGTTACAATAGATATGAAGCAAGTATATAAGTACTGAAAAATAAATAGAATAAATATGGAGTAGGAACGAGCCCCCTTACAACTGGACAAAGCGTCTGCGACCACATTCGCTCGTCCCTGTAAATACTTGAACTCGGGTTCAAACTCTTCAATGGTCAGATACCAGCGTACTAGTCTACCTGAAAGATTTTTACCGTGAAACAGCTCTGTCACAGCCACGTGACCTGTATAGACGGCTATTTTATAACCCAAAATAATGTCTTTAAACTTCTTCAGTGCCCAAACAACAGCAAAAGTTTCTAGATGCGTTACTGAATAACGTGCTTCGGCATCATAAAGTTTACAACTTGCAAAAGCAATCACTCTATATTTTCCTCGTGCGTCCAGCTGCATAAGTACAGCCCCGATTCCCTGTATTGAGGCGTTGGTACACAGAGTAAATTCTTGAGAGTAGTCAGAAAATGCTAAAACATGGGCATTGGTAAGTGCTGTCTTCAATACACTAAAATTATCTTCTGCTCAGCATTCCATACAAAAGTTGCATCCTCCCTTAGTAGCTTAGTCAAGGGTGAAGCTAATGTCGCATAACCTTTAATAAAAGAACGATAATATCCACATAAACCAAGAAAACTACGCACTTTATCAACAGTTGTAGGACGTGGGAACTGGACAATAGCCTTAACTTTGTCATCATCTGTGCGAATGCCGCCACTGTTAACTACATGACCAAGGAATTGGATTCTGTATTTTAAAAATTCACATTTAGATAGTTTGACTTTGAGTCCTGCTGTGGAAAGTTTTTGGAAAACTTCACGGAGTTTAGCAATATGCATATCTACATCCTTACTGACTACGATGAGATCATCTAAGTAGGCACATACTGTAGTCCCTATCAACCCTGCAAACAAGGTGTTGATCATCCTTTGAAAAGTCAGTGGGGCATTTCTGAGACCGAAAGGCATCCGCAAAGGAGTACTAAAGCAGTAATCTCCCGAGATTTTTCATCCAGAGGTATTTGCCTATAACCACTAAGCAAATCAAGGTTGCTAAATACAGCATTATCCTTGCCTAAGGATTGTAAAACATCACTCAAGACACAGGCATTGGGTACCTCTCTGGGATAGTATTTTCAATGACGCGCCTAAAATCAATTACTGGACGCAAACCTCCATCCTTCTTAGGGACTAAAAATAGTGGACTATTGAAAGGGGATTTTGAATGTGTGATAACCTCTTGATCCAACATATCCTGAACCATGTCCTGGACTACAGCGCGCTGGCTATGTGGTAGTCGGTAAGTTGGTATGTAAATTGGGTTTGTGCCTTGTTTTAGGGATACGTGATGTGAGGTTAAATTTGTGTGACCTAGCTGTTCCCCAGGTAAAACTATAATGTTTCGGTAGTCGGCAAGCAACTCTAGGAGCCTAGTCTTGCCTTGAGGGTGATCAATCACCTAAACATGTGGTGTTATTTGATCTCTCCTCTCCTGTCTGGTTTGTTTAATTGAAGGTGAAACACTACCAATTGGGAATTGCGTAGGCTGTTGGGCAATTTGGTGATGATAAACTAGAAAATCACACAAATAACATCCTTCTTTCAATATTCGTAACGCACCTGTTCTGTTGAGAACTAGAACGTCTGTTATACCACCAGGACGAATCGTGTTCAATCTAGATTCGCACGATAAGCCTTTCACCTTGCATGTTTCCGTAAGACAGACTACATCCTTCCCCGTGTTTACGTCAGGTAAAATAACAGTGGCTCTGGTGATTTCCTCATTCTGAAAATGGAGAGTACCCGTTAAAACTGCAGGTACGATCGACTAACTATTGCTGCTATAATCACGCTGAGGAAGTGAGTCTGTGGGGTCTTGGACTCGCTTTGACTCAGAATCTATCGTCCTCGTAGTAGGAACGTTGGACAACAAATTCACCCTTGCGGAGAGCAATGGTACAGATGTGTGCATGACACTGTAGGAAATACCATTAACTGTGATAGCATGTTTGCTTGGCTGAACATCTATCAAATTAGTTTTAGGAGTTAGAAGACCTATTAAACCGTCAGATGGTAAATTAAAATCTGGGACTACATAAAAATCTGCAGAAAAAGATATACCACATCTAGAAAAACGTAGTTACCATTCCTGTTACGTCCAGCTGAGTACCGGAAACTGCTGAGTGATCGTTGTCAGGAGGTCGAATAAAAAATTCTCGGTGAGGGGATCTACGTTGTTGTAATACCACGGTCGTATGCGTCAGTTAACGTAAAATCAGACGATTCATATTACGCTCAATAGCCCACAAAACATGTAGCTATGCCTTCTTTATTTGAGTCCCCCATCTGAGGCGTCTGTTTTCTCATCACTTCAGGATGTCTAAATCCTCAGTTTCCCTCAATGATAGCGTACACCCGAGACTTCGTTATTCCTTGGTATAACGATATAGAATTTGAAATTGCAACTGTGGTGGTATATGTTGAGGCAACTTAGATATGTCTGATTACAGTTGGAACATTCAAGATCCATTGTGAGTGATGTTGAAAGCTTCAACTGTCATGGTCACAATGACTGTTGGTCTGTTTGTAAGCTGTTGATTCTTATTATACTTCACGCCCACAAAACATGTGGATATCTGGTTAGTTATCCCTAGGAAGAAATGCGTTTTACACCAAGGCTCCTTGTCCGTAAATCCCCGCCCTTAATGGTGGCCTCGGTGGTTCAGTGGTAGAATCCCCGCCTTTACAATGGTTAGCAGCGGTGGATTGTAATTTACATGGTATCAGGTTGGGACAAATGAATGCGATACTGTGGGTATTTTATTTTTTTTAAAGGGTGATTCGTAATAACCATTTCTCTGTACAGGTACAGAGTCAAGGAAATGTGCAAAAAAAATTTTGTGATTTTACTGAGAAGTTGAAATAACAATTCAAGGTAAATACTTTACTTGAAGTTAGGTTAGAACAATTGCCTCAAGGAAATTAGAAATATTTTATAAAGTAAAGTGTACAGTAAAGTGTGGAAACATGAAATGTTCAGAGTATTGAAGTGTCTGAAAAACAAAGGTCAGCTACCTAACTTATATATTTTTTATTCTTTTTGTGAAATCTCAGAAAAGTGTTTGTTGTATACCAAGGTAGTATTTTTGGGTGCCTTCCTACACTGATACCATAGCAACTGTTGTGAACACTCGAGTTAATACTTTGATATTTACAGACAATGAGCAAAAATTGTGACCAAGTCCCAGGTTGCTGATCTGACTTTCTGCCTCATTTACACACAATTGCGGGGTCTTAATTGTTCCTCTTGCTATTGACAACACAACATACATATATCGTTTCTCACTAATGATCTTTTTTTTTAATTTCTGTATGGTTCCTTATTATTATTATTATTATTATTATTATTATTATTATTGCAGTGTTTTCAGTATTATTATTGTTATCATTATTATTTTATTTTTATTTTTGTAATTTTTATTATAAATTTTACTTATCTGAATTAGTATTATTATTATTATTATTGTTATTACGTTTTCGGCCCCCGGGCCCTGATGTGGGTCGGTGACCTGTGTCCGGGTGGAGTAATACCCGTGTAAAAAAAAAAAAAAAATCTGTGGGCAGTGTTCATTTCTGAGTGTCACCAGAAGGCCATAATTGTACTAAGGTTATGTAACTTAGTGTTATTTGAAATTGTGACATATTGGTTGTATTTGTTGTGGTTTCAATTGGAAGTGTTTTAGTTTTCAGTTGACGTCAGTTTTGACAAGTGAATTTATTGGTATAACACGAGTTTAGTGTTATATTTCCGAGTATATTGTATTTTTGTGTTGTTTCTATTAGCTTATAATTTTAGTGCAAAGGGCTCAGTAATAACGAAATAACTAGAACAAATGGCTTTAAATTAGATAAATTCCGATTCAGAAAGGATATAGGCAAGCACTGGTTTGGAAATAGAGTTGTGGATATGTGGAATAGGCTACCGAGTGCTATAGTAGGATCGGGGACGCTAGGGAGCTTCAAGACGAAGTTGGATAGGCACATGGAAGTGCTGGGATGGGTGTGAAAGGGATCTGCCCTGTATGGGCCAGTCGCCCTCCTGCAGTATCCCACTTTCTTATGTTCTTATGTTCTTATTAGTTTCTAGCAGTGTAGACTTACAGGCATGGTCAGTAAGTGTGTTTTATGATTTTTTTGAGATCTAATACATGTATAATTTCAGCAATTGCTTTGATGGGTTGAGGACTCTGTGGTGATATGGACATCTATAAAAGAACGCAATCTTTGAAAATGGATTTTTGAAAATACATGTAAGGACCCCCAACTGTGAGTACAACAGAGTACATTATGAAGTGATAACAGTGTAAAATCATTGCAACTGAAAAGACAGTGAATACTTGTTGAGTACCGAGGGGACAGTCTCGTAAAGTATTACCGTATGAATTATTTTTGTGAGCATGACTCTCAGTAATGGAAATGTCTATGGTTCTCTTTAAAGTTGGTTGATTTTCTTAAGTACAGTGTAATTCGGGAAGAGTTCATACAGTGTTGTACCATACAGAGATTGTCAATAGATAGTACCTTGCCTTGAGTATGCACAGTAAGTGTGTCTTGAAAAGTGACAAAAGAGTACAGTAATGTTTTCCTCGTGTATTTATCAGTGAAAACCTAAAGTAATTGTTCACATATCCAGTATTCTCACTGTGGGAGTGAGTAATAATTTGAGCATTATTTTGAACAGTATTTCAAGTGTTTTTGTGTATTAGAAGGTCAGTTAGGCAGTAATCCGTTATTATTTGAAGGTGTGCACTGTGCCCATGTTGTGTAGTTACAGTGAGTTGTTGTGACCTCAAGGAATGATGGCCGTCACAAGGGGATAGTTCAGGGCACCCAGCTCCGGAACCTGTGTCCGATAAGTTGATGTGTAGATTTGAGAAGTATGTGGGTGGAGACATGTTCATTCACAGGAATGACACCCAGGTCTCACCACCAGTTGTTTCCTCAGGTGAATGGTCTGATGGACAGGGAGGTGTAGAAGGGAAGAAGAATAAGGAATGCCTCTCTTGCTCGTTATCTCAGACACTGGCATCAGTGTTGCCGAGATATCTTTAAGGGGTTGTAGACCTTTAAACTGGAATGCATTGCTTGTTGATGTGCATGGTGAAGAGTGATGCTTTGCATATTTGTGTTGCAATTTAGAAGTACAACTGGTAAGTGAGAGAATGTGTTGTTGCCTTGCATCAGTAAGTTATGGAAAGTGAGTATGTTGTTTGCCTATGTGAGTTGTGGAATGTGGTGCAATGGGAATGTTTGTGAGTATGTAGGTGTTTGTGAATTTTGTTTTCTTCATTTTTTTTCCGGAGACGGATTGTCAATTTGCAGTAAAGACATAGAGATTGGAATTTTATTTTATTTTTTTTTTATTGGGCACTCCCCTACATCCTTGTGTAAGGTGAAGCGCAGAAGCGTTTACAGTGCCCAACAGGGAAGCATGCTAAGTTCATGCTTGCCTTTATGTCTCATGAGTTAAGGGCGTAGAAGCCTGAAGAGTCAAGGGCATAGAAGCCTGAAGAGTCAATGGTTTATGTCATCAAGTTATTGGAAGCTCCAACAACTTGTCCCTGAATACGAATTCGCAACTTTCGATTTACACCAGGTACCTACTTTAATGCTAGGTGAACAGGGACTAATGGGGGCTAGGAAGTATGTCCAAACAACTTCCACCGGCCCGGGAATCGAACCCGTGACATCTCGCTTGCGAAGGCAAGAGCGGTACCACTCTACCACCAGCACCCCCAGATTGGAAAATGGATTGGCAGTTATGCAATCATCTGATGGGTATCTGTTACTAGTTTGAGTAAAGATACGAGTTGTGAGTTCTCAAGTTTTGTGTGTTAAGTCCTAGCTAGGCTTGTTGTGTATAGGAGTCGTGTTCGTGACTTTTAAGTGGGGTCGGGCATGGATGCATGGCACCGATTTCCGCTACATGGCAAATGCCATAAGAACAGACAGTTTTTTGGCTTGGTTGTGCTCCCATAAGGACCTTTTCGTTTTGCATTGGATTCTTGGGAATATCTCCGCTCGTTCGGGATCCGTTGATGGTGCTACGACTCGTGAGTGTGACATGACTTTTTGGAATAAAGTCAAACAAATCATTCCTTCGGCTCGATGGGGTCCGTTTATCTATGTCCTAGCTTGAGAAGTCTAAGTTAAATCTCAGTGATGTCCAGTAAGCATTTGATCAATCTCCTCAATGAAAACTTTCTTGATATGAGAAGCTGTATCTCCAGAGTGTGTAATGTGTAACAATTTTTTATGTTATGTATGTAACCCCATTTGTATGCTTTTTCTATATCAGTACATTATTCTCCTATGTATGTGTATTTACCTGTATTTTGTTGCCCTATTCAATGTTGTCAGTGGTAATAGATTGGTTTTTTTAAACTACGGTTTATCCCATGTATGTAACCATTGTGTTCTTGTTTTGTATGCCTTTTTGTGCCAGATGCCTGTAATAGTCCTGATGTGTTGTTATGAGCGTATGTAGTGTGAAACCATGACAAAAGGTAACAGTTACTTAAAGAATCTGTGTAACTACTGTACATGTTTAGAGAACACTCGGGCATAATAAGAATCTTGGGTAAAGGGGGAGCTTTGTCATGGTTACATTGACTGTTGGTCTGTTTGTAAGCTCTTGATTCTTATTATACTTCACACCCGCAAAACATGTGGATAACTGGTTAGTTATCCCTAGGAAGAAACGCCTTTTACACCAAGGCTCCTTGTCGGTAAATCCCGGCCCTTAATGGTGGCCTCGGTGGTTCAGTGGTAGAACCACCGCCCTTACACAACTGTCTTATTGTTGGTAAAACTTGTCAAGTAAGTGAGTGTCAAATCTGTCAGTAAGAGTGGCATATACTTATATCGTCCTTGGGGATAGTCATGAGTTTCCAAGTGCTACTGAAGTTAGATTATTTTGATGCCCAAACATCAGAGAATCTGATGATTGTAGTTTAGTTAGTGTCAGTTCCAGTGGCGGCTCGTGAAAAATAAAATGGAGGGACTGCAAGCCTCACACAACAGTAGGATACACAAATTTGACCTACCTCAGGTATGAGTTGTAGTTGATGTCCACGAATTCCCAGGGCATGGTAGTAGTGTTGGTGGTGATGGACCAGTATTAATTGAAAATAAAGTCGGCGTGTCTGCTCTTCGATGTAGCAAAATTGTTTATTACTATTTCATTAAAATCCTTTATTTCTGTTATCATTTTATTTTCAATGGATATCACTGCTAAAGCAGACAGTCTGTCATTCACCATGGTACTGCGCAAAAAAGTTTTAATTCTCTTCAAAGTTGAAAAGCACCTTTCTGCTTCTGCCTTTGTCATTGGAGTTGTTATTAAAATTTTCAGCAACTTGACAGTGTCTGAAAATGTTGACTGTAGATTATTGTCATTCATCATCTCCAACAAGTCTATGAGACTTTCTGATTTACACAAATCACGATTTAACCACACCGTCCACACGCAATGGAAACACGTTGTAAAAGACTGAGCTGCTTCAAGTGCAGCTCATTGTCTCCAGAAGTGGTGCGGCGGCGGCGGCGCCAATTAATAACAGACATGAATCGTACAGCATTGACAGCAACTATGAAAGTAACTTAAATTTTGGTCTGATTTTAATGAAAATTCACTTAGCAACGTATTGAAAATAATTAAATAACATATAAAATGATATTTTGTTGGTAGTGTATTATTCAGCTGTCTCTCTAAAGGAATCATACGCCTGGCAGTGAGTGTCTGGGGGGACTGCAGCTCTGCAGCCCTATGCACGAGCCGCCACTGGTCAGTTCTCTATTTAAGAAAGACATTACTCTCCTGAGCGATTCTGTCAAACTCAAACTCTCCAAGACTTAACTGCTCCCCAGGAAGAATTCCTTGGCTGTGGTTTGTGGTTTTACGGTAAGTAGAGTTGTTAGTGCATGTTTAACGTCCATTTCACTTTTTCCTGACAAACTCAATCTCTGATTAGATTATAAAAGTAGACACTGATTTTCATAGCTGAGTGTACAGCAACCGAGTTGAATAGAATTTCTGTCGTTGGTGAGATTAGCCTTTCTGGTATGTATGCATAGGCTGGAACTGCCCCAGGCTCACATATATACGAATGCACAAGGAAGACTCACATGCTCGTGACTCTTCCTCGACACATCTCCAGGTATGTGAACGATTGTTTTCCACCCCCATGATAAGTCAGTTTAACTTTGTCGATATTGTGAATATCAGTGTTCACGTTTTAACATGGTGAAATAATCATGTGCCAAGTAATTCGAGTAAAGTAAGTGTCGTCTGTATTGCTGCCAGACGTATAGTTATGAGTATTTGAGTTAGACATGTACAATGTACATGCTCGTGACTCTTCCTCAACGCATCTCCAGGCACTGTCTGTGTTGGCACCATTACCGAGGTTCGGTAGCCGCCTAAGGGCAAATTGGTCCTTGAAGGATGTCTTTAATATGGCGAGATTAGAATCCGAGAACAGGACTACCCAGGGAACACTGTGAAGATATTGCAACGAGTCTACCCCAGGGCACGACTAGCGAACGAGCTTCGGCTGTTTGTGTCACGGCGACCAGTGGACTCAGTCTTGTCCGGTCCATTGACCTTGGTTTTATGTATTTAACATTATTGGTATCTATGATTGGGGATAATCAGCAGAAATATAGTTATCCCAGGTTGAGTATTCAACCCATGAATGTTGGTGTTACTAGTTATAGGACTTGAGTCCACCAACCAGGTTATAATGAGACAAACTCACAAGAGAAGAGGATTACATATAAGTAGGAAGTATAGAGAGCAGGAATGTAAAGATAGGGAACTTGGGTAGCGTGGCCGGTATATTATTTACTCAGCGTCAATACGCTTATCTTATCTCGTATGTCAATACACATATATTACGTTCTTAAAGGGACAACTTGTTAAACACCTCTTCGGCACAACTATTTATTAATTCACTCAATGACATGGACACATCAATATCACTATTATATCGGGGTATTAACACGCTAGGTCTTACGTTACTCGACACTGACTTCTCGGACACAACATGAATGAATACACTTCCCACAGTAGGTAACTCACCCTAGGAATCGTTCTGACAATGACTCACGTGTACCCTGTATGCCCAGTGGGTGCTTGGCTGGGCTCTCGTACCAGATGAACAACGATGCCATAGAGAAATCCGACTGCGAGAGAGATTTAGGAGTAATGATAAGTAGGAACCTTAAGCCAAGTAAACAATGTGTTTTTGCTCGTAACAAGGCTAATAAAGTACTTGGGTTCATACAAAGGAGTGTTAGTTACAAGACTAGCGAGGTCATCCTAAAACTGTATCTTGCTCTTGTGAGACCGCACCTGGATTACGCTGTTCAGTTCTGGTCACCGTAATACAGAATGGATATAGAATCCTTGGAAAGAATTCAGAGGAGAATGACAAGACTAATCCCGGGCATTAGGAACCTTGAGTATAGAGACAGGTTAAAGCATCTTAAATTGCACTCCCTTGAGAGACGTAGAGCGAGGGGCGACCTGATAGAGGTGTATAAGTGGAAGTCAGGGCTAAACAAAGGGGACATTACAAAGGTACTCAAATTATCCAACCAGGAGCGAACTCGTAACAATGGTTTTAAATTAGACAAATTTAGATTTAGGCGTGAAATAGGTAAACACTGGTTTGGAAACAGAGTAGTGGATGAATGGAACAAGTTACCAAATATCATCATTAACTCGAATACTCTGAATTGCTTCAAACATAGGTTGGATGCTCATATGAGCAATAGGGGTTGGGTGTAAACGGGACTGCCCAGTATGGGCCAATAGGCCCGCTGCAGTTTCCTCCATTCTTATGTTCTTATGTTCTTATGTGATGCTCTGCTTAGCTGGTGACGTCGTGAAGTCACCCCCACGACCTGGGGGTGAGGGGGACGAGCGTGACTCTGTGCGAATGACCAGAATGACCTCTCAATGACCAACCTCTCTGAATGATAGTCGTATGAGAAACACAGGAATGAGAATGAGGATGGACGGAACTGTAGGGCCTTTATATGGGGTCGGCCCAGCCGGCTTTTGGCCTCTAACCAATTATGACTCAACTGGTTAGATCTGGACAGCGTGTTCAGGTGTGGTCATGCCCAAGTGTGTCTTAGGTGTGGTCAGGTCACCCGCTATTTCAAGTAATTAGCCAGCGAGGTCAAGTCCCTATTGTCTTGGGGTGTGTCAACCTGGTATGTGGTGGTGCCACGAGGTCTGTAGTGTACTTGCTGTTATATGTGATGTAATTCTGGGCTGTATGCTTTGGTCTGATATCCAATCATTACAAGGTGTACTACCACTGAGTCTAGTTAAAGTGCCATGTTGTTCATTCCAAACTAATAGGATGTGTTTAATAATATCTTAATTTTGGTTCTTGTCGAGTGTGTTATATAATCATCTGTACTGACAATGAAATAATATAACAGTTGTGCAATGATGTAATAAGTAATTAAGATCTATTTTGCCGTATGTAAAGTAAGACCTAAGTGGTCCAGTCTTGTCTGAATGTACTTAATTAACATCTTGTTTACTCCATATGTTAATAAATATTGAATTGGTAAACTAAAAGTATCACCGCTCTATTTCTTCTACCCAATGGTTCTCAAAAAAAATTATTGTAACTCACGTGCCTAGAAGCTCGCTAGCACGCTACCTAACAGTTCTAATAAAAGTCTGGGTGGTGGCAGGCTACCGTTGTAAGCATAATAAGTGTTATAATAAGAATGACATGGTTTCCCAGACTAATCCATGGTTTAGAACGGGGGTTCCCAAACCTGGGGTCGGAAGGCTCATTAGGTAGGGTCGCAAAGAGGTCATGGGGTCGGTGGGGTCACTGGGGTCCTTTGGGTCTGCCAGCTCAGGTCACATGGGGAGAGGATGGGTGGAGTAACTGACCAGTCCCTCCCACTCTTCCACCACTATCCAAGAGCAGTTGAGCTGTGCAGTACCCCGCCCACCTCCACCCCCAGTAAAGGGTGGGGCCGGTCGGTGACTGTCAGGCCAGGTGACAGGTCGCAACATATGATGATTTGATCTTGCCGACACTTGCCAAGCATCGGCAAGATGCCGCAAGATCAAAGGTTGCGACCTATAGGTACCTGGCCTGATACGGTCACCGACCCTGGCCAGGAAACAGGTCCCAACCTTTGCTCTTGCCGACGCTTGTGGATTATCTTCAGTCTCACCAGTTTAATCCTTAGTAAGGACAATCCTTACTATCAGTAGGTTAGTGCTATGCCAGTGGACCTGCACTGAGTCTGACAAACTGACCGGCCACGGCCTGCTTTGTGACACTAAAATAAATTTGCAATATCAGATGAAGGCCAACTCAGCGCTACTTGATTTATTAAGCAAATTTAATTATGTCATGGTAATTTGTACGCATTCACTTTGTCGTGTATTTTAATTTGTATGCGTATTACCAATTATCTGCCTGTTATAAGCACACTGTATTTTATCTTAAGTGTTTGTAAAATTGAAATATTTTTAGCTCTATATGCAATATATTTCCCAGGCATTATGGATAGGTTTTTGAAGACATCATTGGAGCCAGCCACCAAGAAACGGAAACGCTCTATCAATCCATCATTCCTCAACAAGTATGGTGTAGCTGACGTCAGTGGTAAAGGGATTTGTGTTATGTGTTCTAAAGGACTTGCTGAGGAATCTTTGAAGACGAACAAACTTCAGAGACACATGGAAACTCACACAAATGTTGCTGTACTTTCAGAAGAGGCTCGCAAAAGAATTTTTCATCATCGTCATAAAAATCTAACCAAGTCTCAGTCAATTTTAAACAGAGCACTATCTCACAAGGAAAGGATAGAAATGTTCTCATATAAGACAGCTTTTCTCATTGCTCAGCAAAAACGTCCTTTCACGGAGGGTGAGGCTATCATAAAGCCAACTTTTAGGAACTTTTGCGAAGTATTTGAGGGTGAACCATTTGCCAAAAAGATAACTGAAGCTGTTGATGATGCTACTCTGAGTAATAACACAATGACAAGACGCCTCCAGTGTCTTGCAGCAGACCTGAAAGAGCAAATTTTGGAATACTTCAGAAATTCCCCATGGACAGCCCTGGCAGTGGACGAGTCAACTGATATTACACCACAGCCGCAGCTTCTGATCTTCGGAAGATTTCTTAAGGAATCCTCAGTAGCTGAGGAACTGCTTGCTTGTATTTCACTTGAAACTACAACACGAGGCGAGGATATTTTTAGTGCTATAGATAAGTTTTTCACTGAAAACAACTTGGAATGGAGTAAGGTAACTGAATGCAGCATGGATGGTGCCCCATCAATGATGGGCAAGAACATTGGATTGCGTGGAATTTTATCAAGAAAACATCCTCACATTAAAACAAACCACTGCATCATCCATCGCCAGAGTCTGGCATCAAAAGACATGTCTCAGAGCTTCTCTGATGTGATGCAGGTAGTCATTGCAACTGTCAATTACGTGAAGGCTAAGGACCTGAATTCCCGCATGTTGAAACAGTTGTGCATTGCTGAAAATTTTAATCACCACACACTGCTGATGCATACTGCTGTCAGGTGACTGTCACAGGAAAAAACCTTGGAAAGGGTTTTCCTCCTTCGCAGTGAACTGGCAACCTTCCTGCAAGATCGGGGTCATAGGAATGTTTATTGTTTTCGTGATCCCCACTTTCTTGCTCGCCTTGCACTTCTGACGGATGTTTTTGAGCACATTAATAAGCTCAACACTGAACTTCAAGGGAAAGGTGAATGGGTGTTTGACCTTCAGTGTGCAGTAAAGGCTTTTGTCAGCAAGCTGACGATACTACGAGAACAAGCTGAAGCCGACAGTTTCTCTCATTTTCACCACTACTTGGAATTTACAGCTACGATGGATGTGGATTTTGACGAAACACTGGATCTCATGGAAGAGAAACAGGATCTCCTAGAATATTTGCAAAATCAGACAATGAATTTCAGTGACAGATTCCCAGAGTTGCCGAATGAGTCTTCTGATTTTGTTCAATTTCCATTCAAAACAGATGCAATCAGTGTAGTTTTCTTGCACTTAAAATGGCAGAATTGCAAGCTGACAACGAGGCTAGGGTGAGCTTTGATGTGTATAATGACATAGGAAAGTTTTGGATAAATTTAGGAAAGAAACATTCAGTTGTAAGAAATCGAGCTATCCAGGTTCTGGTACAATTTGGAACCACTTATGTTTGTGAAGCAGCATTCTCGTCAATGGTGTTCATTAAAAATGATTATCGTAGCCGTATTACAAACTTGAACTTAGAAAATTCTATGCTATGTTGCTTAACATCATATACCCCCAGATACAGAAAATTAATCAAATGATAGGCCTCATATATTATCACATAATGAAGGACAGTAGGACACTTAACATACAGCTGTATTGTAACTGAGCAGTATGTTATGTGGTTTAATAATATACTCATGTTTTCAGTTCTACAGGAAATTATTTGAATGATAATGTACACATGCCAGATTTAAATTAAATAATGCTATGACTTATATTTCAGGCTAATTAAATTATAGTACACCCATATCACAAACGATATATGTCAGAAAGTGCACTGTTGTATATTACATAATTATGTTACTTCACCACGTGATTATACCTCCAAGTAAAAGACATCAAATTGTGCAATTTAATTGCTAAACAAGCATGAATTATAACACAGGTTTGCATAAATTTGTTAAATTATAAATATGGAATTCAATTTCCATGTTCGTGATCTCAGTAATTACATACATATAAAAACCAAAAATCCCAGTAGTACTGTTGTAATATATGTAAGCTTGGGCCCTCTTGTTTAATTTTCCTTCAATAAGTTTAGAAATAAATGTAAGTAAAATAACTGTGGGTGTAATTTTTCAACACACACACACACACACACACACACACACACACACACACACACACACATATATATATATATATATATATATATATATATATATATATATATATATATATATATATATATATATATATATATATATATATATATATATATATATATATACTTCAGTGAAATGATTTGGGGTAGCACTGGATAGTTGACAACACTGGATAGGGTCGTGCTACAAAAAAGCTTGGGAACCCCTGGTTTAGAATATAACTAAAACAGGATATAATTGAGAGGAAGTAAGGACAGACATAAATTTCAGAAAATACAATAATATATATGAGGCAAGTATATAAGTATAGAAAAGAAGAATGAACAGAATAAATCTGAAGCAAGGAAACATTGTAACGCTTGATAGGATGCCAAAGAAAGTACGTTTGCACAAGCACCCGCATCAATGTCTAACACTAACTTGACTGACCCAACACTCATCGGAATTGACAACACTCCCGCTTTGGTTAGCATAGCTATTAACGAGGCAATAACAGAAGCGCTGTCGCGTGTTGGTAGTGGTGTACCTACCCTATGTCGGTCTGGGACTGACGTTGATCTTCCCCTGACTTCTTGTGAAAGCGACGACGTGACTTACCGTGGTGGGATACCTGGGGTAACTGCCTTCCTATTTCTCTACATCGTCGGACTCCTAACAATCCTCCGTAGTATGGGTGGGAGAATCATGGTATAAACACCACACGTCAGCTGTTTGGTCTGAAGCAGACTTGGTGCTTCTTTGTTGCCGAGTTCTTGGGAACTCGTTGCTGAATTGACGATACGGGTGTTACTGTCCTTGCTAGGGGAGTACGTGATGATTTAATAGCGATCTCGGCTGCATAATCCAAAATGTCCTCATCGGGTAAATAATCATGTCTTTGCATGAATATATGCCAGGTCATGGATTGTTCGGATGAAACCAAGGAACTCCATTAATTGTGCAAAACTGTCTAGAGACATTATTGTGCTCGTCCACCCAGGGTGAACCACCAAAATTGGTTAAGATATTTTGATAAACCTCGACAGCAAGGGAAACACTTTTCATCGTGTCTTTTGCGTGTATCGTCCGTGGCAGATGATCAACCCACCTAAACATCCAGTTCAGGTGACCCTGCTGTGCGTCTAATCAAAATAGACCAATTAAAGTCTTAAATTTTGCATAAGTAGGATGTGCAAGACCACTAGAGTCCAAATGTTGGCTACCATAACTTCTTTCTTTGATGTGACCTTTGTACAGATGCCTTGCGTTCATCATCACCTGTTATTTGAATGTTTTTCATTACATCTTGTCATGACCTTAAAGATGTGGTTACACGATAGTCATCCTCCGCCGTAAATTCGCGAATACTTGAACAATGTTAGGTTGGTTAGATGACATGCTGGTATTAGATGTAGTCATGGTTAGTGAGTTGCCAGACAACTTAGATCTAACTGAAAGATGCGTGGATGCAGGAGGGAAAGTAAAAATTTCTGACACACTGTGAGACTCTGTAGACTGAGAGGTATCCTGCCCGTAATCAGGTGTTGTATTGCACGTATTACCTGACCTTAGGGTTCCACGACATAAATCGCCATGCGATTGATCACTTAAGTGTTCACTACTCTCAACAGAATTGTCTCGCAGTAAGGGCGCTTGCGTTTCTTGCGAATTTATTAATTCTATGTGTTCAGTATTGACACTAGTACCAGTAACTAGTACAGTGTCAGACTTGAGTGCGTCGTCAGAATTATCTGAAACGTTATCATAAATTTCCTTCAAATCAGTAATATCTGAACTCATAAAATTAAAAAAATCATCCTTCAGTGTTAAACACACATGAAAGGTCAGTCTACACAAAAACCTTGCCTTGCTATTTACAGTAAATGTTTGAAAAATATCGTAATAATTGGCAAGAAAAAAGATATGACTGGTTCTAGAGAACTTCAGTGTATTTATACATATATATATATATATATATATATATATATATATATATATATATATATATATATATATATATATATATATATATATATATATATATCAAATAACACGACATATCCTAACATGTGATGCTGTGAAGTAGAATATGCTAATGTGTTTTTAATATAGTGTGTCCTTGTCCTACCTATGACTGTTAGATTGATTGTAGAATTCTGTGAATTTCTTGAAAATCTGGCCTCTAATCCCGTAGACTTCGGCGGCTTGAATGACAGCCAGCTCGTTGAGATCCACGGTCAGGGTTGCTGGTGTGTAGTTTAAAGGTGACGTCCTTGAAGAATTCCGGATGGCGTCTGGTGTTGACGGGAGTAACCACGGTCAACCACTAGAGGTGTGATGGATGGCGAACTCGACAGTGGCGTAGCTAGAGTGTGTGCCGCCCGGGGCGGCCCTTGAGTTTGCCGCCCCCTCCCCCCCCCCGTGCCCCCACAAAAAATACATATTGCACAGTGACTCACTCTATATATATATATATATATATATATATATATATATATATATATATATATATATATATATATATATATATATATATATATATATATATATATATATATATATATATATATATATATATATATATATATATATATATATATATATATATTTGTAACCGGTCGGAATTTACTGGACTTTAATTTCTCCCTTGACTTGGGGTTTATTAAAGATTATTAGATGGTAATGGCAGTGGAAGCGCCCCTTTGAGAAAAATCCCGAACCAGCGCAAGAACACTTAAATCTACTAAACAAAATGAATTGTCAGTGACCCGTGGAAGGATAGCGTCTGTGACTGGGATGAATGAGACACACTGTAAAATTTAGACACTTATATTCCCTCCAACACTACAAACACAATCAATAATGGTACACCAATATGCGCACCTCTTAACTTGAACTTAAAACACTAATCTGGGGAATAAAAGTTATACATGATATAGAAATTATTGGAAACTCAGGCAACAATAAATTTGAAGTATTAAGAAATGTTGCTTGCACACATGAAACAGGCCTTAAGGGCTTTCACAAAATAATATCAGTCACTTAGGAAATGGTATTAAAAAAATAGAAATTAAACACTCTACAATGAATAGGACTTAAGGGATTTCAACAAAATAATATCAGTCACTGAGGAAATGGTAATACAAAATAAGAAATTAAACACTCTACAATGAATAGGCCTTAAGGGCACTCAACAAAATAATATCAGTCACTGAGGAAATGGTAATACAAAATAAGAAATTAAACACTCTACAATGAATAGGCCTTAAGGGCACTCAACAAAATTATATCACCCCAACAGATGCACACTTCCTAACCTAACTTAACCACTACTCTGGGGAACAAAGGTTATACCTGAGATCAGAATTATGAAGAAAAATTAGATGCATTAAAGAATCAAATCACGGTATCACTCTGGTTCCACTTAGTGTCACAAACATTCAAACAACAATACTATCAAAATTATTTAAGAAATATTAAACCACACACGTCAAGATAACATCAGTAACTGAGAAATGGTATTAACTACAGACAAATATATTGTCACTATTATTGATATGTTACTGGGTCCACCAATACCCGTGAACCATGCTCCACCCAACTCAACATACACCCGTAATAAGGGAGATAAAATGTTCCTCTAGATATCTCCTAGAGTCCTAGACTCATGGTCTCAGTGTGTGACCATTAATTTACTCAGATAGCCTCAGTGTACTCCCAGTGCGTCCATGGGCAGGAAGAGAGAACGCCAGCAGGTGTCTATGGCCAGTAGGTAACACTTCTAGCTGACCGAGGACACGTGGTGTTGTGCACCCGAGTGGTAAGAACTGATCACCCACTGCTGATGCTGGTCCCGTGTCGTTTTAGTTGTCGGGAGCACTCGTTCACTCAAGAGATCCTTTGCTACCCCGCTAAACAGTGACAGGCCTACACTGATCGGTCCAATGGCGACAATCGCCACCCTCAATCATCAACGGCAGTCTCAAGCGGCAGTCAATCTCTCGCAGTCAACTCCGGTCAACTCCGGTCAAGTGGGTTCTGACGGAAACCCTGAAATGAACTCACTGTTAGCTCTAGTTTACTTTATCACTGCCCTATCTAACCCTGTCTGAGATCGAATGAGACTTACTTGTTATACTGCAATAGTGCAACACAGGTGACTAGGCCACGTGACTATTTCTGTGACGGACGCGCAGGGACGTCTTGTATGTTTGACTGCTCCCCGTGACTGAGAGAGAGCCAGCGTCGCGTCCTCTCAAGGCGTTAGCTTAGGCCTATGTGACATATTTTCCGCCTAACTAATAACTCCTTGGGACACCCGTAACATTATTCAGACTGATAAACGATCTATAATAATTTCAAATTCAATAATAGTCCCTTACTTCATGAATCGCATCATTATTAATTCGGTAAATTACATTTAATATCATATAGGCCTAGTTCCGCAATCTCTCGCTATGAGCAGGCAGCGCTCTCTTCCCTCAGATGACCTTGAACGCTCAGTATCGCTAATGGCGGGGCATTTGAAATTACTCTGAAATTTCTGAATATTACATATATATATATATATATATTAAATAGTTTGTGTACCATTATAATATTACTGTACTTTCACATACTCAAATATAGTATGCTTTAAATACACACCAAACATACTTAAACTTTATATGTAACAGCTAAACAAAAAGCAAAAACGACATATAGGATAGGGAAAAAAGTAAAAAAAGTGTAAAAAATTAGGACCATCTTTATTTCTGAAATTAAAACTACAACTTTACTTTCACATACTCAAATATAGTATGCTTTAAGTACACACCAAACATACTTAAACTTTATAAGTAACAGTTAAACAAAAAGCAAAAACGACATATAGGATAGGGAAAAAAGTAAAAAAGTGTAAAAAATTAGGACCATCTTTATTTCTGAAATGAAAACTACAACTTTCTACAAAGTAACTTTTCTTGTTTTTTTGTTGGCAAATTCTTCAATGACATTGTCAAAAACTATTTCATCTGTCAATTGTCGCTCTATAGACAGTATGGCAAGATTTCTCAACCGCAAGGCGCTCATAGTAGATCTTAAGTAATTCTTGATCAGTTTTAGTTTCGAAAAACTCCTCTCACAGGTAGCAACACTAACAGCAATTGTGAGGAAAATCTTCAGCATTATTACTATATTTGGAACCGAGTTCCCAAGGTTATACTTTTGAATAAACTGCAAAAGTTCAAGGGGGCCTTCTTTCCACGTCTGTATTCTGTCTTTAATAGTTAACAAAAGAACATAAGAATGGAAGAAACTGCAGCGGGCCTATTGGCCCATACTGGGCAGTCCCGTTTACACCCAACCCCTATTGCTCATATGAGCATCCAACCTATGTTTGAAGCAATTCAGCGTATTCGAGTTAATGATGACATTTGGTAACTTGTTCCATTCATCCACTACTCTGTTTCCAAACCAGTGTTTACCTATTTCACGCCTAAATCTAAATTTGTCTAATTTAAAACCATTGTTAAGAGTTCGCTCCTGGTTGGATAGTTTGAGTACCTTTGTAATGTCCCCTTTGTTTAGCCCTGCCTTCCACTTATACACCTCTATCAGGTCGCCCCTCGCTCTACGTCTCTCAAGGGAGTGCAAATTAAGATGCTTTAACCTGTCTCTATACTCAAGGTTCCTAATGCCCGGGATTAGTCTTGTCATTCTCCTCTGAATTCTTTCCAAGGATTCTATATCCATTCTGTAATACGGTGACCAGAACTGAACAGCGTAATCCAGGTGTGGTCTCACAAGAGCAAGATACAGTTTTAGGATGACCTCGCTAGTCTTGTAACTAACACTCCTTTGTATGAACCCAAGTACTTTATCAGCCTTGTTACGAGCAAAAACACATTGTTTACTTGGCTTAAGGTTCCTACTTATCATTACTCCTAAATCTCTCTCGCAGTCGGATTTCTCTATGGCATCGTTGTTCATCTGGTATCTGGTTTCCCTGTTTACATCTCCTATACTGAGTACTTTACATTTGTCCACGTTGAATTTCATCTGCCATTTTTCAGACCCTTCGAAAAATTTGTTTAGATCTTCCTGTAGTTTTCGGAGTCCTCGCCAGATGTAATAACACGTCCTATTTTAGTGTCATCAGCAAATTTACTTTGTCAATGCCGATATCTATGTCGTTTATGTATATAATAAATAATAATGGTCCAAGTACTGAGCCTTGGGGAACTCCACTGTGACGTTGCTCCAATGGGACTTAGTGCCGTTAATGCTCACTCGCTGTTTCCTATCCTGTAACCACGCCCTAATCCATTTAAGGATGTCACCTTTGATGAGCTTCTACCTTTCTAATTAGTCTTTCGTGGGGGACTCTGTCGAAGGCTTTGCTAAAGTCGAGATATACCACATCATAATTGTGCCCCTCGTCCACCGATTCGAAAACTGATGAAAAGAATGTTAATAGATTAGTTAGACAAGAACGTCCGCTTGTGAAGCCATGCTGGGAATCATTGATCAATCGGTGCTTCTCCAGGTGATTTCGAATAGAGTTTGAAATGATTGTTTCCAGTAATTTGCCTACTATTGATGTTAGACTGATTGGGCAGTAGTTAGAGGATAGTGATCTATCCCCCTTCTTGAAAATCGGTATTACATTCGCTATCCTCCAGGATTCTGGTACTACACCTGTTTTTAATGACATGTTAAACAACTTTGCTAAGGGCATACTAAGCTCTTCCTTACATTCCTTTAATACTCTGGCAAATATCTCATCGGGACCAGGTGACTTATTAGGCTTTGGTTTGTCTATTTGCTTGCTAACATCGTTACTAGTCACTACTATCTCACTTAATTTGTTTTCTTCACTATCTCTGAATAGAGTCGGTGCCTCGGGTATCATGTTTAAATTTTCGGTGGTGAAAACTGTTGAAAAATATTTATTAAAATTATTGCTCATTTCTCCTCGTTATCAGCGAGCTCAATAAGTCTGAACGAGCCAGTCCAATTCCTTCGTGGTTTAGTTTGATACATTTGGTAGAATCCTTTGGGGTTTGTCTTCGCCTCCCTTGCTATCCTTACCTCATTATTCCTCTTTGCTTTCCTTATCTCGGTTTAACCCTACTCGCCAATACCCTATAATAGTCCCGGAGGTGAATTTCGCCACGATTTATCCTTCTACCTATAGCCTTCCTTTGGCCAATGATGTTCTTTAAATAATTATTTATCCATTTAGGGTCATTCTTGTCTGATCTGAGTTTTTTGTATGGTATGATCTGCCTTTGTGCATTAAGTAACTCACTATTTAAATTGTCATGGAACTCGGCAATCTCAGATCTCGTTATCAGGTCGGTGTCATCTGTAAGGTTCACAGCCAAGTGCGACACCCCCTCTCTTAGCTGCCTCTTTAAACTGTCAAAGTTTGCCCTTCTGAAATCTGGTACTTTAGTGGAATTTTCCTTACGTCTGCCCTGAAAAATCTAACTGGAATCGAATTTCTTTGTGATCGCTGTTTGCAAGTTCGTTCCCTACCTCGACATTGCTAATTAGGTTTTCTCTGTTCAACAGAACTAAGTCCAGTATATTATTACCCCGTGTGGGTTCGGTTATATGTTGACTTAGGAAACAGTCCTGGATCGTCTCGAGAAAATCCTGTGATTCTGAGTTACCAGTAAGGTCAGCCCAATCTATTTGGCCAAGGTTAAAGTCGCCTACTATACAGACTTTGTTGTGTATGGAAGCCCTGCGCATTTCATCCCAGATAAGTCGCTCATTGACTCTATCAAGATTGGGGGGTCTATATATTACTCCTGTGATTAATTTTTCCCTACCGTCGCTTAATTCTATCCAAATTGTTTCTGTATTCCTCTCAGTTTTTATTTCCTTATTTATTTCACACTTCAGATTATCCCTAACATAGATTGCTACTCCGCCTCCTTTCCTGGTCTGCCTATCGGTATGGAACAGTTTGTAACCCGCAATTTGGTATTCGACTGGTAACTCACATGTGTCCAGGTTGATCCATGTTTCAGTGAATGCAATTATATCGGTTTTTTCGGTACATACCAAGGCCCTAATATCATCCATTTTGTTTCTCATACTTCTGCTGTTCGTGTAATATACATTTAAGTTAGTCGTGTTCTGAGTCCTCTCCTTACCGCGTTTAGTTTTAAATTCCCTGTCTAATTTAGTTTTGTCATCATTCCTAACACTGTTTCCCTGTAGTCTTTCACTTTGTTTACCCGCTCCCACTGCAGTCTCCTGCACCCCCGTGCCCATATGTTCCCTTAGCAGTTTAAAGACTTCGATATCTTTTGAACTGCCCCTACTGTTTGTATAGTATACATTTAAACCTACTCTTCCCTGGTCCTGTTTTACCCCTTGTCCTGAGCAACTAATTTTACTTCCCAGGACCTGCTTGTTTTTTGACTCCCACTTTCCCCGACCCCTCTCTACTGGCGAAACCCCCCCTTCGGAGTGACAATTTCACGCTCCAGGGATGCAGACAACGTCTTTACCCCCTCACGAGACAAGTGTACTCCGTCGCGACAGTACAGGTAGTCGTTGCCATAGAATCGTTGCCAGTTATCAATGAATGCCCAACCATTGTTTGCACAATGTTTTTCCAGTCGGCAATTTATAGCAATTGCCCTGGACAGCCATTCACGACCAACCCCTCTTCTAGGCAAGACACCACATACTATCGGGATCCCTCCTCTATCTCTAATCTTCCCCAGCGCCTCCCTATACCTCTTGAAAAGTTCCTCACTCCTAACCTTACCTATGTCGTTTCCTCCCACACTAAGACACACTACTGGATTGGTACCCTCCTCTGACAAAACCCTGTCTAACCTCTCGGCTACATGCCCTATCCCAGCCCCAGGAAAATACACCCTAATCCTACGTTTCCTATCTCTCGCACAAAAAGCCCTATCCATAAACCTCACCTGGCTGTCACCAACTACCACGACCTTACCTGTGGGCAGGGTTTGTACAACTGCCCTTTCCTCTCCTTGATCCATACCGTCCTGCCTCTTCTCTTCCTCGCCAGCTTCCTGTAGCACCTGGTAAGGGTTACTACACTCCACACCCTGGTCAGCTTTCCTGAGCCTGACCCTAGTCCCCTTGGAGACAACCACTCTCCACGCCTGCTCCTCCTTCGCAGGTGTCCTGCTAGGCAGGACACCTACCTGAAGGAGTTCCGTCCTGAGGGCCTCATTTTCCCCCTTTAGAGTGTCAACCTCACTCCTCAACTGCCCCAGCTGCCTTAACAGAGTGGCAAGGAGGTCGTCTTTCCCCACACTCCCCTCCTCTTCCCCCACGACACAACGATCCAAAGCGGCCATTTTCCTTGGTCTCTAACGGGAGCACGATCGGGCACGACCTTCTCCAAGCTGGGTCAGAGGTCAACTGAGAGTTATAGCAGCAACAGCAACAAAATGCTGAAGTTTTTTTCTCTCAACGAGGAACTCCTCTTTATCAATTTCATCGTGATCGTGATCTATTTGACACTCATATTTATCATCCAAAATATTCAATGGGGTAAGGAAGGCATAGTTCTCAGCAAGTTCATGAAGCTGTTGAAATCTCAAAGTTATTTCTTGGATCACTCTGTCCAGCGAAGAAAACATTTTGTCTGGGGGGCTTTTGTCTGTACCCCAGTGAGGATAGTGTCTTAGTATAAAATCGCAATGCTGTGAAACAAAATCTTAATATTTAATCTCAGTACCGCAGCAAAAGTCACATCAATATTTTTTAACCAATACTTTAATATTTCTTACCTTATAGTATTATGTCTTCCAACGAAGTAAATAACTGGATCGAAAACACAAGAGAACTTAAAAGTCGTCTCGCCTCCCCTCGTCTTGTCACGATGGAGACTTGTGCAGAACTGAAGTGAATTGCTTGTAACTGGTGGATTGGTCGGCTGTACATGAACTGATATGACCCGAGACTGCATGGTTTTGCAGCTACTGGAGACGTTAATCCTTCCCTTTGTATCGGCGGCAAGTTAATCCTCGTCGTGTCTGACCTAACACCTGACCCACACCACATGAGCTCACTGGCGTACTTGTTTGAAGTTGTTTCCTTAATCCTCAACAGGTTACAGGTTGTGTGTGTGGCGGGGGGCCTCATAGCAAGGGTGTAGCTCATGACGTGGCCGTGATGATGTGGGTCAGGTGTTAGGTCAGACACGACAAGGATTAACTTGCCGCCGATACAAAGGGATGGATTAACGTCTCCAGTAGCTGCAGATATGGGTGATGAGCAGACCCAAAAGTGCCGCCCGGGGCGGACCGCCCCCCCTGCCCCCCCCTAGCTACGATAGTGATCATCAGGGAGACCACTGACGTACTGGACCAGCAAGACCTCTCCACAGCGCCTCACCAACCAGTTCCCCCAGAAAGCTCCTTTCCCAACACGACCTCTGAGCAAACTACTCATCTCCTTGTAACTCCTTAGCACTGCACTGTACAACAATATATATATATATATATATATATATATATATATATATATATATATATATATATATATATATATATATATATATATATATATATTAGTTCTTGATTTGATAAGTGGCAGGGCTGAAGTAAACACTTTATTGGTTTTATTTTATTGTAGAAAAATATAGTTTCACAGGTACTGAGTTCAGTTGAGAGAATATTGTACCTTCTGTTCTACACTAAGGGAAGTGTCTTAGTACACTTATATGGGAGAACACTTAAGTGAGTTGTTCACTGGGTAACAGGTGATATGATAGTCTCTCTCTCTCACATGCATCCTGTGAGGCAATGTGCCTTACAGAATACACGTCAGGTTGTTGTCAGTGCTCCTCACAGGATGTTGTTGTTGAAAAGTGTTGACCCAGCTTGACCTCGCTAACTCCATGGAGGAAATGTCAACTCACCAATTGATTCATACTCATGGATGAATGACTTGGTGAATACATGGGTAACATACAGTGGGAATATATTTATTTAATACAAATTGCTGTTACGCCTTTATGAGGAACAGTAAATTTAAGTTAAATACTTGTGGAGTTCCAGTTCAATGAACAAGTTTCTATTATTATTTTTATGCTTGATTTAATACATTTGATCACATTATATGTGGCACCAGTACACAAAACAGATTGCCACACCCTGATAGCAGAGTGGATAATGGAAAAATCGTGCAAATGGCGATACAAGCATGAAATTTGGCATGATTATACCCTAGGGGCTACTTGTCAAATCTGATAGACCATTTGAAAATCCAAGATGGCTGCCAAATTGACCTTCGAAAGTGATTTTTTTTATAGAAATTGATGTAGTTGGTCAATCTAAATGATCTTAGTGTCTATATGTATGTTTTCAAGCATGCTCAGATGATTTTTTCTATTTCTGATACTTTCAGATATATATTTGTCTTATTTATGACTGGTTTTGTGTACTGGTTTTATGTTTTTCCAACTAGGTGAGGGTAGCATGCAGAGGGTCTCTGCATGTGAGGGAGTGATTGTTGAGCACTACCAGGGCACACTGGTGACATCACTGCTGTGCAACCCAGCATGGGGTTCAGTGTCAGCTAAGAAAAAGCATGTCATACTGCAACAGCTTAGTGTCTCAAATGCTGCTTAACCAACCCAAATCAGTTTAGCAGCCACACCTGAATTGACATGATGTGCCAGCGCGGGAGAGCCGAGCCAAGGATAACGGGGTTTTAGTTATCTGGATGGTGTACAGATCGCACGGGACTAATGACACTGGATGAACGATCGGACTAGGTGTAGGGCAAAAGGCATGAACCTAGTTGTATCCCATACAAGAAAGTGTTCATCAGGGTGGTAAAAGGATAAACCCTCGGCCCTGAAGATCAAAAATAGTTATGGACACAAAATCTACCAACAAATCATTCCTCACTGACCGGGCAAAGTGTTGTCTTTGTCAACAGGATGAGAAGGAAGATCTTAAGTCTCCACATGCAAATCCTGCCAAAAAAGGAGATTACGGTTACGGCTTGTCAAGGAATATTCTTCTATTTCATTCAATCAATGCACTGCCAGTCAAGCTTGACCCTGCAAGACTTGTTGAAGATGATGGGATAGAGGAGACCTTGAGGAGAAACAAGGCACAGTATCATAAGAGTTACAGACTTCTGTTCAACAACACAAAGTTAAATAGAGCTCAGAAAAGGCGAACCTCTGCAGTTGCTACAGAGGAGAGCAGCAGTAGCAAGATACCACGAATGGTCAGAGACCCCAAAGCAACAGAATGCTTTCTATGTGAGGAAGAAGCTTCGGGAGATGACATAAGACATGACATGAGACAATGAAACTTAATAAAAGATTGAATGATTGTGAGAAAGACACTTAGGGATGGAAAACTCCTTGCCAAACTAAGTGCAGGAGATGTTGTGGCACAAGAACTGAAGTATCACCCTCGCTGCCTGGCAAACCTGTACAACCGAGAAAGAACACACCGAAATGCTCAAGAGCAAGAAAAAGCACAAGAGCTTCATCCGAACACGGACGCATACCCAACTGCTTTCTCTGAACTGGTCACTTATATCACTCAGATGAAAGCTTCTAGTGAAGGTACTGAACCACCCATTTTCAGACTTGCTGACCTGGTCACACTCTACAGACAGAGACTTGAGCAGCTGGGTGTTGGATCGCCCGATGTTCATCCTACTCGACTGAAGGACCAGCTGCTTTTTCACATCCCCCAGCTGCAAGCTCATCACCAAGGAAGAGATATCCCACTGGCCTTTGAGAAGGATGTTGGCTCAATCCTGGCACAAGCAAGCAAATACGGTGACGCAATCCATCTGGCAAAGGCTGCTGGGATGATACGACGGGACATGCTTCAGCACAAGTCACACTTCAGCAGTACATTTCATGAAGGATGCATTGAACAGGCTGTTCCACAATCACTGCTTCAATTTGTATGCATGATCGAACATAGTGCAGATAATAAAATCCCAACTCCAGCATGGCGCATCGAAGTCTGACCTTGCTATGTCACAGCTCTTACAGTATAACTGCTTTGCCAACTACAAGGTAGGAACACAAATCCACAGACACTCCAAGGACCATGAGACACCTTTTGCTGTCTACGTCGGCATGTCTGTGTTTGCTAAGACAAGAAAGAGGCAGCTCATCGACATGCTGCATGAAAATGGGGTCAGCATTTCATATGACAGAGTTCTACAATTATCATCCCAGCTAGGAGAAGCAGTTGTATGCCAGTACGTGGAAGATGGAGTGGTGTGCCCACCAATCTTGAGGAAGCAGTTGTTCGCGACTTCAGCAGTGGACAACATGACCACAACCCCACTGCCACTATGGCCAAAACGTCCTTCCATGGGAGATGTCCAAATGTTCCTGTAAGAAAGACTGCAACCGGAGATACAAATGCTTTCGCTCTGGACTTTCCTGCAGAACACTTTGCAGCTGCATATGTGAACAGCAGTAAATGCACAAAGATGTACTGTCAGGAGAAGTCACAGGAACCAGTGCTAATAGTGAGTACTTTTTTTTTAGTAAGTTCTTTTTTGTTATATTTTTTTTTACGAAGTGTTATTTTATGTGGATAAAAATGTTACAATCATCTGAGCATGCTTGAAAACATACCTATCGACACCAAGATCACTCAGATTGACCAACTACATCAATTTCTATAAGAAAAATCAACTTTTGAAGGTCAATATGGCGGCCATCTTGATAAATGGCCGCCATCTTGGATTTTCAAATGGCCAATCAGGCAGAATTGACAAGTAACCATTAGAGAATTACCATAACCAAATTTGGTGCTTGTGTCACCATTTGCATGATTCTCTTGAAAAATTGCAATTAGCTGCCCCACTAGAAGAGTCAATGGTTTATGTCATCAAGTTATTGGAAGCTCCAACAACTTTCCCTGATTACGAATTCGCAACTTTCGATTTACAACAGGTACCTACATTACTGCTAGGTGAACAGGGACCAATGGGGGCTTGGAAGTGTGTCCAAACAACTTTTCCACCGGCCCGGGAATCGAACCCGTGACATCTCGCTTGCAAGGCAAGAGAGGTACCGTTCTACCACCGGCGCCCCTGTTATTTAAGATCACGAGAAGTTTCCAAATGTTCGTATATTTGCTTAAATAATGAAAAAAAATATGTGAGAAGCTTGTGGCAGCCCTAGTTGTAGTTGTGTTACCAATTAATCAATATAATTTCTTCTTTATATAAGCAGGTATACGAAAATTTGGAAACTTCTCACGATCTTAAAAAAGATGCATAAATTATTATTAAAAAAATTTTACCTTTGGATTGTTTAATATTGAATTCTGACAGTGATACGACCGAAAATAGATCCACCAATCACATATTAGGAATTACGCGAAATCCACAGTTACAGATTACCAACAACAGCCCACCCTGGTTCTCGTACTCTGTAACTGTGGATACATACAGCCTTACTTCACAAAGTATTGCCAGGTAAAATTGTGAGTACGAGAACCAGGGTGGGCTGATGTTGGTAATCTGTAACTGTGGATTTCGCGTAATTCCTAAAATGTTCAGGAATTTCTTGTAATCACTGTGACCGTAAGCCAACCTAACGTAATACAGTCAATTGTAGCGATTGTGTTTAATTCTCTGATACACAATTTAGGTTTTAATTCATATCCCAAGCTACACAGTTTTCCCGTAACATAGACGTTATGAGAGAAACAATGTGTTCTAGCCGCTGCTCATGTTAAGAATCCCGGATTATCGGATTTTGAATGATAAGTTAATACACCAGACCTCTGTACTTGTTCACAAGGGAACTTACAGCATTTACTGTATCAAGTCGCTTATATGAATATTTTTTCTCTAGTTTGTGTTGAAAAAGATGTTTTCAATTATATTTATAATTAAGCTCATTGTCCTGAAATCCTTTCATGTTAATATGTAAAAAAATAGTTTACCTGCGTGTCTACGAGTAGAGAGTCAGCCAATCAAGCCACGTTACCCTGAAATTAACTGGCCGCTGTTGTCTACATTCAGTTAACTTACCATTGCGCGGCGCATAGAAGCAGACGGTGTTGTAGCTGTAGCTGTTGATGTAGTGGAGAAGGAAGGTGGTCCAGGTGGTTGGGGTGATGGTGGAGGGACACACGAAGGAACCTCCAACACACAACATCGTCACTATCACCACCCACGGTGTCCTTATCCTCAACTTCATTGTCACATCACCAAAAACACCCTTACTCCCATGAGTCCATCACACAAAGTTACTCACTAAAGTTATCGTCGTAAGTATCACCAGTAATCATTGTGTTAACTCTTATGCCTCACATACAGTAGTTGTCGTGACGTGGCTATCACAGTTTATTGCGTTCATATACCCGGCATTAAGTTGTCCCCTCCTGCCAACATCTTCCCCAGCACAGAGCTCTACCAACGCACACAAAGCACTACCAACACACCCACCACAAAGCCGCTTGCATGTCTGACCATGACTGAGCGACTACTGGTGGCTCACACACTGTCCTGCCCCGCCAATGGCAGAGCTCCACGCTTCTCCCCTGGCTGTACTCTACTGTTGAATGACCACACACACGCACACATACATACACACGCACATACACACACACACACACACGCATATATATATATATATATATATATATATATATATATATATATATATATATATATATATATATATATATATATATATATATATATATATATATATATATATATATATATATCCAGAAGAATGTCCCTAAACAAATTTGCTCGGAAAAGTACACTACACAAATATTTTAATTTCCGTTTGCCTGTAACTTTATTCTCACACCACATGTTCAATGTAAGCCCCTTCCCCACCAATCACTGATTGTATTCTAACAGCTAGATCGTTCATCACTCTTGGGAAAGTTTCAAGTGGAATATTCCGAATTTCACGTCGGATGATGTCTTCGGGTTGTTCAAGGTTCCATGGTTTTGGGTTGGCGTAAATCCTATCCTTGAAATACCCCCAGAGAAAGAAATCTGGGGGTGTTAGGTCAGGAGAGTAGCGTGGCCACTCAACATCTTCATACAAGGAAATCAAACGGCCTGGGAAGTGTTACTGCAGTAGAAATTCTCTAGTTTCCCTTGCGGTATGCGGAGGAGCTCCATCTTCCTGGACCCACTGAGTTTATACGTGTTTGCACAGTCCTACGACGAGCTTGTCTGCGTAGTTCTGGAATGTAGAAGTCCTCTATCATCTGGCGATAGTTCACCTGATTGACAATCACTGTTCTTCCAGCAGCATTCTCGAAAAAAATATGGTCCAATGATACCATACCAGGCTATGGTCACCCACATTGTAACTTTAAGAACAGGTCGAGGAGTTTCTTCATTAAGTCGACTGCCTGGATTCTCAGTTCCCCACTATCGAAAGTTATGTTTATTGATGACTCCGGACAAATGGGCATGACATTCGTCGTGTGTGACATCACTGTGGCCATGTTAGTGTGACATCGTCGCTCGTGCGTGACATCACTGTGGTTGTGTTTGTGTGACATCACTCGTGCGTATTGCACGTCACGTGTTTGAGGGACCGTGTGTCATCACTGTGGTCGTGTTTGTGTGACATCACTCGTGCGTATTGCACGTCACGTGTTTGAGGGACCGTGTGACATCACTGTGGTCGTGTTTGTGTGACATCACTCGTGCGTATTGCACGTCACGTGCTTGAGGGACCGTGTGACATCACTGTGGTCGTGTTTGTGTGACATCACTCGTGCGCATTGCTCGTCACGTGTTTAGAGGGACTTCGCTCGTGTGTGACATCACTCGAGCGCATGGCACGCGTCTGTGTGACATCAACTCCAATTGTGTGATATCTGCGATCGTGGGCACCTGATACAAAGCGTTACTGCATACACTTATCGAGCAAGACAGATTACGCTTGCTGTTCGGGCAGTCATGGACGGGAAAGAGAATAAGTCAGACGTGGGGAGCGTGTCCGGCGTAGAACAAGGAGACACTGTGGACATAGAGACCGATGTCTCACCCACCTCGCCAAGGCAGCGTGAGATAAACCCGTCTACCGTAAACCTGTCTCCCGAGAAGAGAAAGGAAACCACGGTGCTGACGGCGAACGTTGACCAGGGGGAGGGTATCCTCGATAAGCTATGGGCCAGGTACTCATCGTGGCATCGACTTCTGAAGAGCGTAGCGTGGATTAGAAGGTTTATAGAATGGCGGCTTGGGAAGCGAAAGAACAAACATCACCGAAAAAATCAGCTCCAGGTCAGCGAATTAGAAGAGGCGAAATTAGCTGTCTTAAGATTTATGCAAAGGAAAGGATTCCCCCGAGAACTAGGAATGTTACTACAGGGACAACCCGTGAGAGGTAGCGACATAAGGCGGCTGGAACCTCATCTAGACACAGACGGTCTGATCAGAGTAGGTGGCCGACTGAAGCACGCCGCTCTCCACCCAGACCAGGAGAATCCCATACTATTACCAAGGGACAACAGGATCACGGGGCTCATCGTGAGAGAGGTACACTCAACTAGAGCTGGACACTCAGGACGAGAACACACTCTTGCCATAATACGTGAGACGTACTGGATACCTAAGTGCCGAAAATTACTCGACCGCACAATACGGACGTGTGCGCCCAGGAGGCCGGCCGTTCACCTACACTGGAATTGATTGCTTCGGCCCTTTTTTGGTTAAACAAGGACGAGCCCGGGCGAAGAGATGGGGATGCTTATTCACCTGCCTGACCACCAGAGCCATACACCTAGAAGTCCTCACCTCACTAGACACCGACTTGTTCCTCAATGCCCTAACAAGATTCACCTGCCGCAGGGGACCCAAGCGTATTCGGTCTGACAGGGGAACCAACATGATTGGAGCTAACCGAGAGTTACGAGAGGCGGTGAACGGCTGGAACAACAGTGACAAGGTCGGGAATGCCCTTCTACAGAAACAGATAGAATGGCAGTTCAACCCCCCGACAGCCTCTCACATGGGAGGAGTGTGGGAGCGACAAATCCGCACTGTAAGGAAGGTCCTCCAGGGAGTGGTGGGCACCCAGACACTAGACGATGAACGCCTCAGCACTGTGTTCTGTGCCGTAGAAGAGATCATCAACGGAAGGCCCATCACCCCAGTGTCTGACGACCCAAAGGATCTAGAAGCACTAACGCCGCTCCACATACTACGGATGAACCCGGAGACGCTGTCCACCGGAGGCGATCGGTCCATGACAGAAGGGTACCGACGAAGATGGAAGCATGCCCAATTCATTGCGGACCAATTTTGGAAAAGGTGGGTAAAAGAATATCTCCCAACATTACGTCAGCGACAAAGGTTCTTGAAAACTCTCCGTAATCTCCACGCTGGGGATATCGTGATCATCTCTGGACAACCCCTTCCCAGGAGTCAGTGGATGCTAGGGAGAGTACTGGAAGCTCTGCCGAGCAAAGATGGCCTGGTGCGAAGTGTTAAAGTGAAGACAAAGGACTCGGTGTTAATACGCCCAGTGACGAAACTCTGCCTGTTGGAAGGGGTCGGAGAGTGAATCTAATAATATGCCGTGATTTCGTGCGAAGCCCGACAGGGGGAGTGTTACCGCCACAGTAAGATAAGCTAGAAGAAAGAGAAAGAGAGGGATAACCATAATAAGATAAACTAGGCGAGAGAGAGAGAGAGAGAGAGAGAGAGAGAGAAGGGATGAGATGAGAGATATAGTGTTGACAACGAATTTGCTGACCAATCTGCTGAGGTGTTTCAATACGAAAACATATGGCCCTCGCCTCCGGGCTGAGATTGCCCTCGAGGGTAGTCTATTGATTTCTACAGGACAGACAACACGTTGGTTCAGACCACTAGACCCTAAAACGTGAGTGATCGTGAAGTATTAGAATCTGCTAAGAAAATCTAAATAACTTTAATAAGTATATTTGTGTACTGCAATTTGATCATATTATACCAATTGTCTCCTGTATCAATAGTTATAACATGCGAGTTATATTTAAGATGTTAACAGGCTATGTACTGTATATTGATTGTATTTCATAATATGTGTCCTGAGATAACAGCATTTGTTATATGAGAAAAGTTCTTTAACAGGTTTTGACCGAATTGTATGGTACGTGTCAACGTTGAGGGTTTATTTCTCCAGCAACAAACCAATAACGCTCCTATGTGCGTTAACACTCAGTGAACCAGTGAGACCCACAAAATTGCATTTCCTCAGGGGGGATGCCCCTGCCACGCTTTGACACACACACACACACACACACACACACACACACACAATGACACATTATCATTCCCGAGTCTTTGTGGGCAAGGAGCAGAAAATTAAGAAAATGTGTAATTTAGTGTCAATATGTTAGAATATTAAATATTATTAAGTTAAGAATAAAATACTAAAGTTAATAATATAATTATTCTAGTTTTGTTACACCTTAAATTGGGCTACATTTTGTCTGGGGGGACGAAATTACGGTACGATAATTTATCGTACAATATAAGAACATAAGAAAATGAGTCTGCAATAGGCCGGTTAGCCTGTGCATGGCAGCTCCTGTCTAGAGTTACAACCACTCTCTATCATCCATGAATCTATCTAGCCTCCTTTTAAAGCTTTCCAGCGTTCCGGCAATTACTACAAAGTTGCTAAGCTTGTTCCACTCGTCTACCACCCTATTTATGAACCAGTTCCTTCCTATCTCTCTCCTAAACCTAAACTTATCCAATTTAAATCCGTTGCTACGAGTCCTATCGTGCTCGGATATTATAAGAACTTTATCTATATCTCCTTTATTGATTCCTTTCACCCACTTAAATACTTCTATCATATCTTCCCGCACTCTTCGTCTTTCTAGGGAATGCAAATTTAGTTTCTTTAATCTATCTTGATATGGAAGGTTTCTAATTCCCGGAATCATTTTCGTCATTCTTCGCTGCACCGACTCCAGTGAATTAATATCCATTCTATAATAAGGGCACCAGAACTGAACAGCAGAATCGAGGTGCCGCCTGAATAGCGCAAGATATAGTTGCAATATGACCTTCGCACTCATATTATTTACACTTTTAGATATGAAAAATAAAACACTGTTTGCTTTATTTCGAACATTAATGCACTGTTTTCTAGGCCGAAACTCGACTTCTCTTGGTTGATGTTGTTAAGGTTGTATACATTGACAGTATTTGTTCTTCCAATATTAAGTACGCTGCACTTGCTGGTGTTGAATTTCATTTGCCAATTTACTGACCACTCCTGCAGTTTATTGAAATCCTCCTGTAGTGCATTTGCACCCTGCCCTGAATTAATCTGCCTCCCTTGATCGTTTATGTAGATTATGAACAAGAGTGGGTACTGTACGAAGGTATATCTTAGGTACGGTACGAAATTGCGGTAAGGTATTTTTCCTTTGGTGCGAATTACGATAAATCAATCGTACCATACCGAACTGCATGCTCTGCCTGTGGCATCCCCCAAGGCACCAAGATGGAACAGCTCTGCTTCCTTATACTTATCAATGATGCTCTGAGAGAAACTCCAGCTCGTTGGAAATATGTCGACAACTCCACCATTGGGATCAGTGTGAACAACTCGGCTCCCACGGGCCCTCCAGAATATATTGAACAGTCTCCAAAATTGGGCCACCAACAACCATGTCACCATCAACCTCTCCTCCAACCTCGTCCCACTTCCCTCCATTCCGTTGGGCCCCAACACACTCTAGGTTGTGGATTCCACCAAGCTCCTCGGAGTCACTATAGATAAGAAACTAAATTGGAAAATACATGTCAGTACAATTGTCAAATCCTCCAGTTTTCATCTCCACCTCCTCCGCCGACTCAAGTCCCGCGGAGTTCCCGCACCCGAGCTCCTCTTGGGAAAGTCTTGGGAAAGAAGCAGCTCAGCCTATATGGCAGGAAATAAGTAGGGCAGCAAAATATAACAACCTGTGCATTATGGGGGATATCAACTTCAGAAATATTGACTGGGACAACATTGTTGGTGACTATGAATCTGAAGACTTCCTAGACGCAGTACAGGACAATTTTTTGAAACAACTAATTTCAGAACCTACTAGAGGTGACAATATATTAGACCTAGTATTAACAAATAAAGAAAATATTATCAGAGATATCACAGTAGGGGAAGCACTAGGTAACAGTGATCACAGAGAAATCAGGTTCACCCTAAATTGGGAAACAAAAAACAATAACAATATGGTCAGAGTCCCAAACTTTCGGTTGGCGGATTATCAGGGGTTAAGAAAGTACCTAGGTGAGGTCACCTGGGAACAGTCACGTCAGTCCCCAGTAGGAAGAGGTGAGGTCATAGATGACACAACAATTGATCATGACTATAATATATTCACTAGTATACTACATAAAGCACAAGAACAAAATATACCATACAGAAAAATTAGGTCAAATAAGAATGAGCCAAGGTGGATGACCAGAAAACTTAAACATGACATAGGAATAAAGAAAGGAATTTATAAGAAATTGAAGGGAGGGGAGGAGCAGCTCAGAAATAGGTATAATGAACTATCTAGGAATGTTAACAAAAATGTAAGGAAAGCAAAGAGAGACTATGAAATCAAAATAGCAAGTGAATCCAAGGCGAATCCCAAGGGATTTTTCCAGGTATATATAGAACAAAAGTCAAGGACAAAGTTGGGCCTTTAAAGTCAGGGAGGGGAGAAGTGATAAATGGCAGTGAAGAAATAAGCAAAGCATTGAACAACTACTTCTTATCAGTTTTCACAGAAGAAATTTGCGAGGAAATTCCAGAGGTGGAACTGATATTTAGGGGAAAGGAAGAAGAGAAATTAAAGAATATCACTATCAGAAAAGAGGATGTTCTTAAGAGGATAAATAAACTAAAGAAGACAAAATCCCCAGGGACGGACGAAATTTTCCCTTGAGTCTTGAAAGAGTGTAAGGAACAGATTAGCGGACCCCTCGTAAATTTATTTACAAAATCATTAGACACCGGAGTTGTGCCAGACTTGTGGAAACAGGCAAATGTAGTACCCATATTCGAAAAGGGAGACAGAGCATCAGCGTTAAATTACCTGCCGATCACTTTGACGTCAGTAGTGGGGAAATTTCTTGAATTGATTATAGCAGATAGCATCCGATCGCATCTAGAGAAAAGCAAATTAATCTACGACTCTCAACATGGGTTTACAAAGGGAAAATCTTGTCTAACAAATCTGCTTTTTTAGGAAAGTCTTCGAGGTAGTTGATAATGACGAAAATTACGATGTTATTTACTTAGACTTTAGCAAAGCATTTGACAAAGTACAGCATCAGAGGCTTCTGAGAAAAATTAAGGCTCATGGTATCGAGGGGAAAGTTTTAAATTGGATAAAATCATGGCTCACCGATAGAACGCAGAGGGTCAGCGTAGATGGTGTTAAATCTGATTGGGGCTGTGTAACCAATGGGGTTCCCCAGGGGTCAGTACTAGACCCACTCTTGTTCATAATCTACATAAACGATCTAGATACTGGGATCAGCAGTGACATAAGCAAGTTTGCGGATGACACCAAAATAGGGCGGCAGATTAATTCAGGGCAGGATGCAAATGCATTACAGGAGGATCTAAATAAACTGCAGGGGTGGTCTGAAAAATGGCAAATGAAATTCAACACCAGCAAGTGCAGCGTACTTAATATTGGAAGAACAAATACTGATAATGTATACAGCCTTAACAACATCAACCTAGAGAAGTCGACTTGTGAAAGAGACCTAGGGGTACTTGTAAGCCCGGACCTACGGCCTAGAAAACAGTGCGTTAATGTTCGAAATAAGGCAAACAGAGTATTGGGTTTTATATCTAGAAGTGTAAGTAACAAGAGTGCAGAGGTCTTATTGCAACTATATCTTGCGCTAGTCAGGCCGCACTTCGATTATGCGGTTCAGTTCTGGTGCCCATATTATAGAATGGATATCAATTCACTAGAGTCGGTGGAGCGAAGAATGATAAAAATGATTCTGGGACTTAGAAACCTTCCATATCAGGATAGGTTAAAGAAACTTAACTTGCATTCCCTAGAAAGACGAAGAGTGCGGGGAGATATGATAGAAGTGTTTAAGTGGGTGAAAGGAATCAATAAAGGGGATATAGATAAAGTTCTTGTAATATCCGAGCAGGATAGGACTCGGAGCAACGGATTTAAGTTGGATAAGTTTAGGTTTAGGAGGGAGATAGGAAGAAACTGGTTCCCAAATAGGGTGGTGGACGAGTGGACGAGCAACTTTGTAGGAAGTGCTGGAACTCTGGAAAGTTTCAAAAGGAGGCTAGATAGATTTATGGATGATAGAGAGTGGTAGTAACTCTCGCCAGGAGCTGCCATGCACAGGCCAACCGGCCTATTGCAGACTCCTTACTTGCTTATGTTCTTATGTTCTGTGTTTACTGAACATTCTTACTTCCCAAGCTCACCAATGCCTCCCCTGCCTGGCCTTCTTTCCTAGATGCCACGCATCATAAACATCTAGAAAGAGTGCAGAAAAGGAAGAGCAAGATTATTTACTCCCCCTTCTACTCTACATATCAAGAAGCGCTCAACACACTGACCCTCTCGGCTCTCTCTGATCATGGTCCACAGATGTTGCACGTGTGGAGGGCTACATTTAGTGCAGGAGGGGCAGCGGCTGAGTCCTTCCGGCTGACGCTTTTCTGCCTCGGTATGTAGTCGGGCTAACTCCACACACACACACACACACTGTTTACTATATAGATATATAATGTTTGCCCCTAGAGAAGCTAGGCGTGAATTTGTTTTAGGTGTAGAAGCTGTCAAGGAATATAGTCCGAGAAGACTGGTCGACTCGCCAACTACACTGGTTAACCGTAACCCCAGAACACGATCCTACCCTGTCCTTTTGATGTAATAGTTTTATGGTTAATAAACTATTTCAATTTCAATTTCCTTATATGGCAGCGACTATAACTACTGTTGTCTGTTTATATAATATTGAATTTTGATGCTAAATTATCTTATTTTGTTACACTAGTAAAGTAACTTTGATATAATTCAGGTAATCATATATACGGCGTAAGGAAATAATGGTGTATTATGGAAGGATGGCGAAACTAATTGGGAGTAGACAGTTAAGTTGGACGATTACGCGAATATAAATGAAATGAAATTAATATTTGTGAGAATAGACGGCGACGTTGTGACTGTTAATTGGTTGAGAAGTTGTTATGATCATATTGGTCTATACTTCTGTTGGAACTTTGAGAATAAATTGTAACCGAACTCAAAGAAATTATCTTATAGGTTCTGTACCACATGCTTCTTATTGTCTCTAGGAAAGAAAAAAACACACTAAAAGCTATATTATAGGATTCAGTATTTAGTGTAGCATCGTAGTAGTTACAAATTCTTCAAGGCGACACTTGATCCACAAGACAACAAACAGTATTACGGTGTTGTTTCTACTGTTTACTTATAGGAGACCAACCAATAGGGCGTAGACAAACAAGCTGTTGAAATAGTGTTATATTTTGGTTAACTCGCATGAAGTCTAAATCTCTTCAGGGAAGTGGTGAGTTAACAGAATGCTGAGTGGTTGGCTGGCTTGGTACACGAGAGGGAGAGGCGCTGCTGGAGGTGGGGCTGGAGAGAGGAGATGAAGCCGGGGTCTTGACTGGAGCAAGAGTGTGTTGAGGACAACAGCAGCAGTAGTAGTTAAAAGCAAGTGACAGGGATGAAGACCGTTCAGTAGAAGGGTAAGGCAGAAGGTAGTAGGCAGCTACCAAACAGGGAGGTACTACCTCCTGGAAAGATATTGGAAGCATGATGTATTGTCTAATGGTAGACCCTGCTGCCATATAGCATCACGAAAATTGTGACCAGGTTGCTGATCTGTCTTTCTGCCTCATTTACACACAATTGCAGGGTCTCAATTGTTTCTCTTACTATTGACAACTCAACATACATATATTGTTTCTCACTTTTGATAATTTTTTTATACTTTTTTGCATTGTTATTATTATTATTATTATTATTATTATTATTATTATTATTATTACAGTGTTGTTATTATTATTATCATGATTATTTTAATATTTAATTTTCAATTTGTATTTTCATTCATAATTTTATTTACTATGAATTACATTATTATTATTATTATTATTATTATTATTATTATTATTATTGTTATTATTATTATTATTAATATTTTTTTATTATTATTATTATTACATCTTCGCCCCCAGGCCCCAATGTGGGTCAGTGACCTGTGCCCGGGTGGGCTAATCCCCGTAAAAAAAAAATAAAAATAGTGGATGGAAGGGAGTTGTAGGGGTTGAAAAAGGTACCGTGCCTTAACACAGCTTGCCGGCCTGGTTGAGGGCTTGGATTGGCTTGATTTATTTTCCTGGCCGTCGACAACTTATTGATGGACCCGTTGCTTCTCAAGGAGATCTTATCACCGGGCAGTTAATGTATGGGTTGGTTGACTGTATGTATGTAGTATGAGTGAGAAAGTAACACACGCTTGTGTTGTGTGTACCGCCATCTCGAGAAACGAAAAACGTCTGTAGCTGTCGCCTTCATTGATTTCACTAAAGCATTCGACCTAGTCTACCACAATATAATCATCAACAAAGCTATTGACCTCGGGCTTCGGAGAAGTCTTATACCATGGTTTACAGACTTCCTCAGTGACCAGCGCCAAGCTGTACGCTTCCGAGGGGCTGTCTCCACCTTTCAGTCACTCACCTGTGGCGTCCCCCAAGGCACCAAGATGGGACCACTCTGCTTCCTTATGCTCATCAATGATGCCCTAAGAGAAACCCCTACTCGCTGGAAATATGTCGACGACTCCACCATTGGGATCAGCGTCAACAATTCTGCTCCCAACTATACCGCCCTTCAGGAATTATTGAACAGTCTCCAAAACTGGGCCACCAACATCCATGTCACCATCAACCATACCAAGATCATGGTTATGCACATCAACCTCTCCTTCGACATTGTCCCACCTCCTTCCATTACTCTAGGTCCGAACACACTCCAGGTTGTAGATTCCACGAAGCTCCTCGGCGTCACCATAGACAACAAACTAAATTGGAAACCACACGTCAGTGAAGTTGTCAAATCCTCCAGTTTCCGTGTCCACCTCCGCCGACTCAAGTCCCTCGGAGTTCCTGCACCGAGCTCCTCAGTGTTTACACAACATTCATACTTCCCAAGCTCACCTATGCCTCCCCCACCTGGTCTTCCTCCCTAAATGCCACACAACGTAAACACCTAGAAAAAGTGCAAAAGAGGGCATGCAAGATTATTCTCTCCCCTTTCTACTCCACATATCAAGAAGCGCCCAACACACTGACCCTTTCGACTCTCACTGACCATCACCACGACCTCATCTGCAAACTTGGTAAGAAGCTTCTACACCATCCTCGACACCGGCTCCTACTACCACCTGAGATCCCTAGCCCGAGAATTGCTGTTCGACACCACAACCGCATCCAGCCCATACGTGCACGAACTGATCGCTATAAGAACAGCCCAGACCCAACCATTGTAAAAATTATCAATAACTTGTAATAAACCAGTGTATTCACTCCCAGTAAACACTACTCCTTGCACTGTCACTATGTTGAAATGAACTGTAGTTTGAGCTTTTCCCCATCTAGTTATTACATATCTTATTTGTATCACTTATGTTACTTGTATATTATTTGTAATTCGAAACCCATTCCCCAAATATGTAACTGTATATTTTCAGCCTTCTGGCTGCCAAGCTCTTTCAATAAACCGTTAATTATTATTATTATTATTACTATTGGAGGATTATATCAGTACATATACTTAGACACACATGTTAAGGAGGTGATTCAGGTGCTTTTTTTTTACATTTTGTGGTTTTTATTGGTTTAGTTTTTAATTTATTTGTTTTAAGATATTTCTTAACGGGCATACATGTACACGATATATATGAATATTTGAATACACATATATAAACTCATCCCTGGTACAGCATATACTGTATAGCTGCACAGACACATACATGCACTGTATATATATATATATATATATATATATATATATATATATATATATATATATATATATATATATATATATATATATATATATATATACTGTATAAATAAATAAATAAATAAATATATATATATATATATATATATATATATATATATATATATATATATATATATATATATGCAAGTAAATCACTGTAGGTGCGCGTGATCTAGGTATATGCTGATAACCACAAGGAAAGAAGAAAACACGAAGTTCCCAAGCGCTTTCGTGTAATTCACATCTTCAGGGGTGAGTACAGACTAGAGAGAGTAATACAAATCAAGGTGTATATATACAGAGGAGGGTGAGACCAGGTCCACAATGGTCAGGTATTAGGTAATGACCCTACTAATCTTTAAATAGCACACAACGGTTGGTGGTCAGGTCAGATGGTCAAGTGACCCGGCCTTCTCACCTGATCACAAATCTTCTTAATTACAAAATTGTCCAGCTTGTACATGCCGTTACTCAAATTCATGTTGAATGCTTCGGTATGTTTAATAAGACTAGATTCTATGATGTTCCTACTGTCAATTGACTTACATGGTAATATTGAGGAGGCATTATCCCAGTCAATGCAATGCTTGTTATCCCTCAAATGAACAAACAGAGCATTGGATTCCTGGCTTGTCCTAACACTGTATTTGTGTTGTTTAATTCTAGTTGCAAGATCTTTACCTGTCTGGCCTAAGTAAAACATATTACATTCCTTGCAAGGAACTTTATAAATGCAACCAATTGTGTTGTTGGGGGAGTTCTTGATTAACATTTGTTTAACAGTGCTTGAGTTTTTAAATGCCACATTGACGTTCCAGGTTTTTAGCTGTGCAGGAATGTGTGAGAAATTTTTGTGAAATGGTAATATTAAGATATTCTTATGGTCATGGGTGGGCTTGGGGTCAGTTCTATAAAAAGTTTTCTTAGTAATGTTTAAGCATTTGTCTATGAAAGATCTAGGGTATTTAAGGTTTGAGCCAATATTATATATATATTTGTATTCCTCATCGATGAATTCCGGACTGCAAATTCTCAAGGCACGTAAAAACATTGTTGAAAATACTGACTGTTTGACTTTATTATGGTGGGCAGAATAATAATGAATGTATGAACACACATTAGTTGGTTTTCTATAAATACTGAACTTAAAAGTGTTACCTATTCTGTGTATCAGACAGTCTAGGAATGGCAATTTACAGTCTTGCTCTAATTCCACAGTGAATTTGATCGAGGGGGCTAAGTTGTTAAGTTGTGGTAGGAAAGCTTTTAGGTCCTCATTACATGGCCAGAGACATAATACATCATCAACATATCTAAACCAGACTGCTGAGGGTGGTAAAATATTACTTAATAGTTTCTTTTCAAAGAATTCCATATATAGGTTGCTTAATACAGGTGAGAGTGGATTACCCATTGCCATACCAAATTTTTGAGCATAATATTCCCCATTGAATTCGAATTTGCAATCCTTAATACATAGTTTGATGAGTTCGATGAAGTCGTCTTTCGAGACGGGCAGTGAAATGTTATCCAGGGAATCTATGAGGAACTCTAGTAAATCATCAACTGGGACTTTTGTAAAGAGTGACGTTACATCAAAGCTGACCAGTTTAAAATCATGATTAATGTGTAAGTTATTGAGTTTATCAACCAGATCCATATTATTCTTGATATTGGAGTTAGAAATGTTGCCAACTAGGGGATTTAGTAAAGAAACTAACCATTTAGATAGTTTATAAGAGATTGACCCAACTGAGCTAATGATGGGTCTTGCTGGGTTATTGGGCTTGTGGGTCTTGATTACACCGTACATGTATGGCAGTGGAGGGGACGTTGAAGTAAGATGTTTAATGAGCGTAGCTTTGCCTCTCAATAGGGACTTCAGTTTTTTGTTGAACTGGGTGTTGACAGTGTTGAGAGGATTATTTATAAGTTTAGAATATGTTGTGGTATCACATAAGAGGTCATTCATTTTAGAGATATAGTCATCTTTGTTTAAGATCACTACTGTGTTGGCTTTATCTGCTTTAGTGACATGTAGATCCTTATTTTTCTTAAGGGCTTGGATTGCTTTGGTGAATCTTTCTGGACAGTTTGGAACACAAGGCTTGGACATAGATGCATACACGACACCTTTACACATGTTCACTTCTTCACTTGTCAAATTACTGAATTTCTCCAAATTGCAAAATGCTCTGGCTATGTCAACACTGTCGACTCCCTTGTTAGAACCATCAAAACTTAAACCATAGCCGAGGGCACACAAGGTATCATTGTCTAGTTGTTTCGAGGAGAGATTCACTACACAGTTGTTATTGGCATCCTTAGTCCAATCACTATTTCTAATAAGGAGTGCCAATTTGTGGTCTATCTTGGCTTGAAGATCAGAACGCTCACGTCTCAGGTTATCAAAACAGTAGTCTAACATGAACTTTTTCCAATAGCTCGGTATGGTCATATTAAAAGCGCGCTTTTTTGTCTTACAATACGGAAGGCTTCATCCACTTCAATTTTCTTTATTTCAAAATGTTTCTTAAGGATGATTTCTTGGAACTCATCAAAGGGGCGGTCAGACATCTTCAGGACACGTTGTGGTAGGATTGATCTAGGCATAACTTTTTCACTGAGGCATGTCTGGAGAAATTTCAAACGTATTTTCAATTTGTGGGCCTTGATCATCGAAGAGGAGTATTCAGTAACGAAAGGAGACAGTCCAGGACAGCTGTATTGGATGTACAGTGCAGCTTGGTGCTGGGAAGGCAGCATGGTTACAAGCGTAATGTAGAGAGAGCTGGTTGGTGAGGGTTCTCAGAGGAGGACAGGCAGCTTGAAGGGCGGCATAGTCGCCGGCGGGAGCGAGGGCCGCCAGGCAGGAGTGGAGGAGGTGGTGTTACTTGAGGACTGGCTGTAGGTAGAAAGAGAGAGGTAGGTCACCACGAGGTCTGGTCTTTTATAGCGGAGGTAGGCGTGGCTTAATAGTTGACCTCTGTCATGTAAGGCGGCGCTGGTTGACCTAGACCACGAGGCATACACTGGGGAATTCGCGGGGTCGGCTACTCAGCGACAAACAGTGTTTGTAGGGGAGGTATCTACTACACTGGTGCCCTTATTATAGATTGGATATCAATTCACTGGAGTCGGTGCAGCGAAGAAAGGCGAAAATGATTCCGGGACTTAGAAACCTTCCTTATCAAGATAGATTAAAGAAAGTAAACTTGCATTCCTTAGAAAGACGAAGAGTGCAGGGAGATATGATAGAAGTATTTAAGTGAGTGAAAGGAATCAATAAAGGGGATATAGATAAAGTTCTTATAATATCCGAGCAGGATAGGATTCGGAGCAACGGATTCAAGTTGGATATGTTTAGGTTTAGGAGGGAGATAGGAAGAAACTGGTTCACAAATAGGGTGGTGGACGATTGGAACAAGCTTAGCAACTTAGTAGTAAGTGCGGGAACTCTAGAAAGTTTCAAAAGGAGGCTAGATAGATTCATGGATGAAAGAGAGTGTTGTAACTCTCAACAGGAACAGCCATGTACAGGCCAACCGGCCTATTACAGACTCCTTATTTTCTAACATTTATATATATATATATATATATATATATATATATATATATATATATATATATATATATATATATATATATATATATATATATATATATATATATATATACATATATATTGTCATGGGTTGCAATAGGCTTACCCACGCAACCAATTCCAAAGTTTGTTTTACTAGAGATAAGACACCCAGTGAGGCATAACTGGGACATGTATTTTCCATTAGTGTATGTTAGCCAGCCTTTACGGGGGTGGGCAGTGAAACAGTGTTGTACTGTTCATCGCTTCACACCCAAAAACCTCATTTTTAAGTAGTATCCCTTTGGCCATGGGTTAGTTCGGACGTCTCCATTTTTCCCTCCTGAAGGCAGCGGGGCACCACACCACACAGAGTCCTCCACCGCCACTCCGCCCTGTGGACCGTCGTCGACACGAGATTAAGTGTGTTAACCTAGGTTTGTTATCCCTGTGGAAATATCACGTGTGGAAGCCTGGTTGCGACAAAAGCAATCCAGGCTGGCAGTAAATGTATCACTTGAAGAATTAAGGCTCTGTTAAGTCATACCCACAGTAGAGTAATCACATGTGTCCCCAAGTTGGAAATTCCCTCTTTTAGAAGATTAATTTTATTACAGCGTGAACGTGAGTGAATCATACATCCATGCAAATTGTAAATCATTGTATGGAAGCTTGACAAATAAATGTAAGTGCAGTTATCTGCCCGTATCTGTGATCCTATCTTATTATTACCAAAGGTAATGACTGAGTGGTTATGACAATGTATAACCAATAACTGAGATAGATGTTGGAAATTAATGGAATTCATTAAATCATCATTTATCAAATATAAATCATGGAATGTCGATTGGTGGAGTGAACTTCTACGTAGATACGCCATAATCTCCTGTAAGTATTCAGTGTGAAGGTATCGAACTCTACGGTAAGAAATAAGAAATACGACATATTATTATCTTTATATAATATAATCCACTCACCTAATACCACCGATCCACCCAGAACCATGACAATTGGCGCCCGAACAGGGACACAGACCGCGGATAATTGCACTCTTGTCAGCAGTTGTGCAAACGCATATGTTGTACTACGAAATGATTACTTGTACATTTGAAGGGGACCCTAAGAAATTTTGAATCTGAAGTTCAAGGTAGAAAATATAGAAACAGAAGAGGACTTGTGATGTTTGCCAGAACCAGCGACGGAGGGCGAGTTCTACCTGCACCCCTGTGGCCTCTCACAGTGATCCCCGAACCCTTGAGAGGGTGGCGGCGGACATTGAGGTCAGTAAACACAATTCCACATCAGGCAGCTGATTCAGTACGACGCGGTGGACTGCACACCCAAGGGTGAGTGACGGGAAGAGTACACCCTCACCTTGGGGGTCCTCATCGACGGAGGGAACCAGTTCCACCTCAGCCTCCCGATTCACTACGAGGCGGTGGACAGTAAACCCAAGGGTGAGTGATGGTAGATTTACATCCTCATCTTGGTGGACTTCAGCGTGAGGCGGTGAACAGTAGACCCAAGGGTGAGTGATGGGCAGAGTACACCCTCACCTTGGGGGTCATCAGCGACAGAGGGACCCAGTTCCACATCAGCCGGCTGGAGGAATCCTTCTCTTCACCACCAGGGGAAGTTCATTCGACATTGCAGAGCGTGTCTAGGACCTGACCTATGTGTGGGAGTGTCCATATGTTCCGGTCAACTCGAACCTCCACGCAGCTGACGACTCTTCATATGTTATGTAAACCTTTTCACACCTATCTACATTTAAGAACATAACACGACACCTGTACCACCTAAACAATGTCTACATACCCTACACTACACAACACGTTGCTGTAACATAAATGTAGCGTGTTTACGCTTAGCATGAACTATAGCTCGGAATTGTCACCCTCGCCTCGGAGTTTTCCTCCAGCCTGAAAATCTAAAGTAAATGTTGAGGTTTTCCCTCAGTGGCGATTGGCGACTACATCCCGTTGCAGTGTTAGTGTCACACCACACACCACAGTGTGAATGTTGAATTGTGTGTCTGGGCTAGGCATTCTCTTGATTGTATACAGGTGCTGAAATTTTTATTCTCGAAGAAAAATTTTTCCTAGTAGGGGCGATTGTCATGGGTTGCGTTAGGCTTACCCACGCAACCAACTCCAAAGTTTGTTTTACTAGAGATAAGACACCCGGCGAGGCATAACTGGGACATGTATTTTTTCACATTAGTGTATGTTAGCCAGCCTTTAGGGAGGGGGGTGGGCAGTGAAACAGTGTTGTACTGTTCATCGCTTCACACCCAAAAACCTCATTTTAAGTAGTATCCCCTGAGCCATGGGTTAGTTAAGAGTCGTCTCCATCTCTCCCTCCTGAAAGGGGCGGGACACCACACCACACAGAGTCCTCCACCGCACTCCGTCCTGTGACCGTCGTCGACACGAGACTAAGCGTGTTAACCTAGGTTTGTTATCCCCGTGGAAATATCACGTGTGGATGCCTGGTTGCGACAAGAGCAATCCAGGCTGGCCTATGCAAACCTTAAATGGTTAATTCAAGTCACGCTTACAGTTCTCCTTGCACGACAACCGTCTACAGTGACTGTCAGTGACGCGAGACTATGTGTGGTAACCCAAGAGTACTTTTTGTTGTTATGGCCGTGGAAAGAAGTTCTTGTGCGGAAGCCTGGTTGCAACAAAAGCAATCCAGGCTGGCAGTAAATGTATCACTTGAAGAATTAAGGCTCTGTTAAGTCATACCCACAGTAGAGTAATCACATGTGTTCCCAAGTTGATAATTCCCTCTTTTAGAAGATTAATTTTATTACAGCGTGAACGTGAGTGACTCCTATATCCATGCAAATTATAAATCATTGTATGGAAGCCTGACAAATAAATGTAAGTGCAATTATCTGCCCGTATCTGTGATCCTATCTACCACCGTGCCACAAGGACACGAAAAGCAACTCTAGACTTTGTTGTATTTCACACAATGCCTGTTCATCGTGCTTATGGCACCGTGAACCTCCAATTGGGGATTGCCCGTGGCACGGTTCGAGTCCTGGCTAGTGAGGTTATATGTTGAAGTCCGCATGCTATATGGACTAAAAAAAATATATATATATATATATATATATATATATATATATATATATATATATATATATATATATATATATATATATATATATATATATATATATATATATATATATATATATGTTGATAACCACAAGAAACTGAAAGTTTCATTGTAATTCACATCTTCAGGGGTCTGTACTCACCCCTGAAGATGTGAATTACACGAAAGCGCTTGGGAACTTTGTACTTTCTTGTTTCCTTGTGGTTATCAGCATATGTATGTGCCTGTGCAGCTATACAGTATATGCTGTACCAGGGATGAGTTTATATATGTGTATTCAAATATTCATATATATCGTGTACATGTATGCCCGTTAAGAAATATCTTAAAACAAATAAATGAAAAACTAAACCAATAAAAACCACAAAATGTTAAAAAAAAGCACCTGAATCACCTCCTTAGTATGTGTGTCTAAGTATATGTACTGATATAATCCTCCAATAGTACACACAACCCAAGCGTGTGTTACTTTCTCACTCATACTACATACATACAGTCAACCAACCCACACATTAACTGCCCGGTGATAAGATCTCCTTGAGAAGCAACGGGTCCATCAATAAGTTGTCGACGGCCAGGAAAATAAATCAAGCCAATCCAAGCCCTCAACCAGGCCGGCAAGCTGTGTTTAGGCACGGTACCTTTTTCAACCCCTACAACTCCCTTCCATCCACTATTTTTATTTATTTATTATTTTTTTTACGTGGATTAGCCCACCCGGGCACAGGTCACTGACCCACATCGGGGCCTGGGGGGCGAAGATGTAATAATAATAATAATAATAAATAAAAAAATAATAATAATAGTAATAATAATAATAATAATAATAATAATAATAATAATAATAATAATAATAATAATAATAATAATAATAATAATAATGTAATTCATAGTAAATAAAATTATGAATGAAAATACAAATTGAAAATTAAATACTAAAATAATAATGATAATAATAATAACAACACTGTAATAATAATAATAACAATAATAATAATGATAATAATAATAATAATAATAATAATAATAATAATAATAATAATAATAATAATAATAATAATAATAATAATAATAATAATAACAATGCAAAACAGTATAAAAAAATTATCAAAAGTGAGAAACAATATATGTATGTTGAGTTGTCAATAGTAAGAGAAACAATTGAGACCCTGCAATTGTGTGTAAATGAGGCAGAAAGACAGATCAGCAACCTGGTCACAATTTTCGTGATGCTATATGGCAGCAGGGTCTACCATTAGACAATACATCATGCTTCCAATATCTTTCCAGGAGGTAGTACCTCCCTGTTTGGTAGCTGCCTACTACCTTCTGCCTTACCCTTCTACTGAACGGTCTTCATCCCTGTCACTTGCTTTTAACTACTACTGCTGCTGTTGTCCTCAACACACTCTTGCTCCAGTCAAGACCCCGGCTTCATCTCCTCTCTCCAGCCCCACCTCCAGCAGCGCCTCTCCCTCTCGTGTACCAAGCCAGCCAACCACTCAGCATTCTGTTAACTCACCACTTCCCTGAAGAGATTTAGACTTCATGCGAGTTAACCAAAATATAACACTATTTCAACAGCTTGTTTGTCTACGCCCTATTGGTTGGTCTCCTATAAGTAAACAGTAGAAACAACACCGTAATACTGTTTGTTGTCTTGTGGATCAAGTGTCGCCTTGAAGAATTTGTAACTACTACGATGCTACACTAAATACTGAATCCTATAATATAGCTTTTAGTGTGTTTTTTTCTTCCCTAGAGACAATAAGAAGCATGTGGTACAGAACCAATAAGATAATTTCTTTGAGTTCGGTTACAATTTATTCTCAAAGTTCCAACAGAAGTATAGACCAATATGATCATAACAACTTCTCAACCAATTAACAGTCACAACGTCGCCGTCTATTCTCACAAATATTAATTTCATTTCATTTATATTCGCGTAATCGTCCAACTTAACTGTCTACTCCCAATTAGTTTCGCCATCCTTCCATAATACACCATTATTTCCTTACGCCGTATATATGATTACCTGAATTACATCAAAGTTACTTTACTAGTGTAACAAAATAAGATAATTTAGCATCATAATTCAATATTATATAAACAGACAACAGCAGTTATAGTCGCTGCCATATAAGGAAATTGAAATTGAAATAGTTTATTAACCATAAAACTATTACATCAAAAGGACAGGGTAGTATACTACTCCCACCCTCATCTTTGTCATCTACTTCTGGGGTTTACAAAAAGTTATAAATGTTATAATAATGCAATAATTATTTTTACATCACTGAAATAGTTCATTTTAACATGAACACTGTACTACTACATTAAAACACAGATAATGTAATCCTACACAAAGTTTAATGTCATATCATTGGAGCAAAATTTTTATACGATTGGATTTTTTCACATCCTAATACATAATGTTGTAGTGTATGTGCATCCCTAAGATGACACAGTTGACCCGCCCCTCCACTTATCTGCCAGTAATATTTGTATCGCAATCTTAGTCTCATTACAACAGTATCAACAGATGGTAAGTTAGTCCCGGAAGTTACATTGGTGTCTTGTAAAACATACAAATAATGCTGAAAACTGTCGATACACATGGCAATCACTTCTCGTCTTGCTTTTTCCTATTCCCCTCTTTTTCTTTTCTGCAGCTTTTTGAGCTAATTTGTCAGCCATTTCATTTAAATGAATCCCCACGTGTGATGGAATCCATACAAACTGTACAGTACATTCTATTTCTTGCATTACTATGACCAGTCGCTTCCAAATATTAACAATATGAAAGTTACATGGATTTTTACTCTGCAAAGCTTCCAATGCACTTTTACTATCAACAAAATATATGTTTCTTTACATTTCTCTATAGCAACCTGGAGTCCTTCACAAATTGCGTGTAGTTAAGCCAGCGTGGATGAGGTGTTGTTACTAATTCTTTTACAAACTGTTTCATCTGCATAACACTCATTAATAAAATATTCCCTTATAGAAACACCACATCCCGCTTGACTGTTACTTAATACTGATCCATCACAATATATATGTACAGTGTTTCGCCTGGGAAAACTATCTGTTTTCTTTAAAAAGACATTTCGTAAGTAGCTGGGATGCCAATCTTCTTCTTTTTTTCCCTCAAGCTGTAAAATATACAGTATATTGTAATGCATCCTTCCTGCCATGGTCTAAACCTTAAATGAGTTTGTAATGAATTCCAATATTTATCTACTCCATACTCCATCATAATATTATACAATAGCCCTGCATACTTGGACACATTGCCAAGATCTGTTGTTTCATTTAAGCACATTATTGTACGGGACAACCTATTATCTCCTCCTCTCCTAATGGTCCTAAGAGTAGCGACTACAGCAAGTTCCTTTACTCTGTGTTCTATACTTGGTAAATCTAACTCCAATCACATTATTTCAATTCTAGTGTTCCGTTGACAACCTAAGACAATTCTCATGGCCTCGTTTTGTATCACTTCAAGCTTTTGAATAACTTTCTTACTATACATTATAAGGGTGGGAGCTGCATAGTCAATAACTGGGGTATAGTACTGATATAAACCATCCTTAAAATAGGAATACCTGCGCCATTTCCCTCCCATGCCAAAGCTCTTAAAGGTCTTAAACGTCCTTTACATGCATTCTCCAGGTATTGCATCTCACGTACTTGACTATTGGACTTATACCCAATGTACAGCCCACGGTATTTGTAAACATCAACTTTTTCTACCCTTAATCCATTCAAAAATAAATCCCTTGTTCATAATTTCTGACCTGATATTTAGTTTTTAATTGTTAATTACAAGGCTTATTCTACAACAGAGTGTACTCAATGCATCTAAAGCCTCTTGCAGGTTTCTCATATATTATACCTTGTGTGTCTTCAGGAAATTCGTAGCGAACCATTATGTTCATCAATATGTTAAAGAGAGTGGGGCTAAGTACACCTCCCTGTGGAGTCCTCAACTCCATCTCTCTTTCTTCTGAGTACCAACCCTGAAACCATACTCTAGCCATTCTATTACTCAAGTAATCCACAATCCATTTAGCAGCTTTCCAGAAACCCCTAAATTAATTAGTTCCACAAGTATGACTTCTTTATTTGCCCCATCAAAGGCCCCTTTTAAGTTTACAATAGTCCGACATGTAGCCTTGGAGTTATACAAACACTTTACATCACAGTCTGCAGTACTTCTCTCTTTCATAAATCCATGTAAATTGGGCGCCACGAGATTTTCCACTTTATACAACAACCTGTGCAATACTATTCTTTCCATCAATTTACTAAAACAAGAGGTCAAAGATATTGGACAAAAATCTCCATTGTTCTTTGGTATTGGTATAATTATTGCTTTACCACTTAAAAGGGATACAACCGTCATTATAAGACATATTAAACAAATCTAACAGGGCCTCTTCTCTAATACCAGCGAGACAGTTAAGGATATCATATGTTATTTCATCATCACCGGTGCCGTAGACTTTCCCTTTTTAATAGCGTATAATTACTCGTCTCTCGTTATAGGAACACATGTATCATCCTCCAGTGTACACTGACTTTGTACTAACTTACACCTAAGTCTACTCTTACTTTGTAATGAGGTCTGCACACCCTGAGGTAATTCGGCAAAACTAGCAGTCCCAGCCCATTTCCTACTAAGTTAACTGGCCCTGTCCTGTGGGTCAGCGTAGCTGTTGCCCTTGCTTCGAACACCTAGCACTTTATTCACTTGCCTTTAACGATTCTCCCTAAAAAGTTTGTCCAGTATTTATTCCTCGCCTCTTGCTTGATTTTATTATCATTTGGATTTGCACTCCATTCTCTTCACACCTTTCTATGGAGTTAACTCCAGCCCTGAACAATTTATCATTAATATACATATTACGTTTTCCATTATTTATTTCTCCTTTATGACTACACTTACTTGTCGTCAAAACAGAATCAATAATCTGTATACCAATCCTGTATAGTAGTGATCAGCTCCTGTTTTTTGTCTTCCGGCAACCAATATCTTTTCCGCTTAATTAACTTCTGTATTTTGTTAACACTTATAGTAATTCGTAATGCAAAATGATCACTAAGCAAATCCCTAACTATGTCATCATTCGCTCTTATTCCACATGCATTAAAACATACTGCATAATCTAACCCAATATTTCAATATCATCAAACTCCTCCAAGAAGTGTAACCATCTCCTTCCATTAATGTTGCTGGGTCCCATAGTACCCGGGACTTCGTGTCTAGCATTAATATCACCAACCATAACACAAGCATCATTAAATAGGCACTCAGGCATGTCATTAATGTCCAACCTTTGAGGATGTACAGTACATAGATGTTAACAATACATACTGTATAGACCTCCTTTAGACATAGATTTTAACACACAAACTTTCAACCCCATTCTGCTTGTCAACTATTACCAATTCAACCGGTACATTTTTCCGAACATAAGTTAACAGACCTCTTGTATTATTTCTATTATTAGCTGGTAAACAGAAACATTGATAGTCACGTAAATTCATCAAATTACCATCCTCCGTGCTATAACATCCACCTTATACAACAGTCCATAGGCATGCACATCTGTGGTCCTAGGACGTAAGCTATTTACATTCCATGAAAGTATACTTAAACTAGTGTCCTCCATTTTCCCCATTAACAACAGAAACTAACCTTATTCTCTCATTCACAAACTGCTCCATTACTTCTTTCACTCGAGCTAATACCTTATCATATAATACTTCGGGTATGTCACCCCACTTGCGGGTTATCTCTTCCCTTATGTCCACATTTCCGGTCCCCCAAAGCAAAGATGGTTTGTCAGAATTTATTTATGTTTTTTTTTTCAACCTTCTTCCCTTTTAGTTCAACATCCACTTTTCTATGTTTACAAAAATGGGCAATTACAATCTGGTTGTCTTCTACTTTTTTTCTAAGCATCTGAATTTCTTACCTGAGTTGAACTACTACACCATACACATCACCAACCTTGTCAATTACCTTATCTTCTGGAACAACTTTTGGTGCAGCTCCTGCACCATCTCCTGTTACCTTCAACTTGTCACTCTGTTCCATCCTCTTCTTTCACACGTTTTCAGTTGAAGGTAGAGTTATCTCACCTGCAACTCCTCGTCTCCCTCCTTTTCTCACTGTTGCACTTCCCCCATGCTCTGCCACCGAACACCACGCATCAGTGGTTTGTTATTGCAAATTGAGGAACCTGCATTATGAGCGCCGCCACAATTGCAACAGCACGGCACAACATGTTGCCTAGACTTTATTTTATTTCCACCTTCTATTGAATCATGATTTTTTCCACGGTAACAACATCGACATTCACTTTGACATTTCCAGGCCATATGGCCCCACCTGCTGCACTTGTAACACAGAACAGGTTGTTCAATAGACTTTGCAATTCTCCTATATCCTATTACAGAAATGAATATCGTCTCCAGAAAGTCTCCCTTCATCAAGCTGCCACTTGGTTCTTCTTCTTACCTCGGATTTCGTGTCGCTTTGCCCATACGAATCGTGAATCGTCAAGTAGAAAATCAGGATCCAGTATAACCGGGTACATGAAAACGATTACCTTGGAGTGTTGCTCTGTGTCCTGAGGCATCGTCATAATCACCTCCTTAAATCCTGTCGTCGTGAAAAAACATTACCGCCTCATCCCCAGCTACAGTCAGAAAGGAATTTTTACGACCTTCCTTAAGCAGGGGTTCAAACTTGTTATGCTCTCTTCCCAGTGTAGCAGCCTACAGCAACAGCTAATAGAATGACATCCTTAAATCGCTTGGAAAGTTCAACCTCCACCTACCTGAGCGGTTTCCATCACCCGGGTTGGTCGGCACATTGGTACTTTTACGATGATCCGTTCGACCAACCTGCTGTGTTTTATTCCCAGTTGATTTTTTCTGCTTTCTTCTGTGTGTGTCGTCCACTTCTTCCTATCATTTATGATCTCATCACTATCACTTCCTTCACTTTTCTTCACCAACTCTCACCTCCTCTTCTTTTCTTTCTTACTCATCACCTCTTGAAAACTGTCTGTCACCTCCATTGTTGTTGGCCGCGGATCATCTGCAACCGATTCGCTACTTGAAAACCGCAGGTCGTCTTCTATGCTATTCAGTAGTGCAATCTTTTCTTCTCTAGCCAAAGCCTTCACAAATATCTGCCCACCATTTGCCCCAGGCATGGTACAAGGCTTAGGCAGCCAGTGAAAATCAGCAGTGTTGTCGCGGAGCACAAGGGTGACACGTCCGACCAGTACAGCCAGCGTTCAGAGAATGATGTGAGGCGAGATATGCTTAAGAGCAGAGGTTAAGAGTGTATGGCCCAGCAGCACAAGTGGGCTTGTGAGGGGCAATTTTATAAGGAGTGTATGGTTGAGGATGGTAATGGATTTAGAACGCTACTGAATCTGCCAATGTCTAAAATTTGTCACTGTGAGACCAAGGCCGACGAGGCTATTGCAGACCATAAGGGAAAGAGAGACTGTACTTAGAGTAAAACAATAGAAAAAGCTGGATCCTTGGTGGTTACTAAACTGGAGCAATTTGTAAAGGAAATTCTCACTAAGACTGAAGAAGCAGTTGATTGGATAGAAGACGTAGTCAAGAGAAGCTATGCTCAGGTTGTAGCAGTTAGGAGCTCTAGATTGAAATGATGACAACTATTTGACAATGGAGAGAGGGAACGCCAGGATTGTCTCGAGCGCAGGAATAATATAATTGTGTTAAAGATCCCTGAGAGTAATTCAGATGAAGCTGAACGTAGAAAACATATGACAAGACGAAATTTCAAAATTTTAAACAGAGGCTTTGGATGTGTGAGCTGACCCTAACGAAATAGTTAGGCTGGGTGAAAAAGCAGGAGAATGGGGAGAAAAAGTGGGATATCATTCTACGGGCTAAACTTATAAAAGAGTATCCAACCTTTCGGAACATTTTCATGAGTCCTGATCGCACAGTAATGCAGAGAGACAGCACAAGGAACTCTGCCGTGGTCACTGAGTCCTGGAATGAACCCTTTTGTTTATGATGAAGAGAATGTTGTTTTGTGAAGAAGAGACAAAGGAGATTAGATGAGAAGTGTTCTTCTTGTTGCTTGTGAAGATGTCTCGGTCTCTTAACTGATACTTGTATGCGTGTTCGTGTTGTTTTAAGCATTGTTTGGAAGGTCGAGAAGGTGCTAAATATGTCTAAATGTTTCGTAGAGTTTTCGTCTGTTAGTGTGAGAGAAAATAAGGTATACAGGATCAGCCTCCCCTCCCCTTTCAAATACCACCCTAGTGATGGTTACAAGTGTTCCCTGAAGAATGCAGTGATGGGTAGGGAAACACCGTGTAACACTGAAGTCCGTTTATTATGGATGAGAGAAATACAAGTGGTGACTCGCGTGTGCCATGCACGACTCACACAGTCAGACTGAAGCTGCCTTGCCATATGGCAGCCTCGGGGCAATGTTGCCACATAACGTGCAGTGTTGCCACGTGATGATATATATAAATGCTACTCGGCACAGTAGCTTATATACAGGGTTGCTACTCGGCACAGTAGCTTATATACAGGGTTGCTACTCGGCACAGTAGCTTATATACAGGGTTGCTACTCGGCACAGTAGCTTATATACAGGGTTGCTACTCGGCACAGTAGCTTATATACAGGGTTGCTACTCGGCACAGTAGCTTATATACAGGGTTGCTACTCGGCTTAGCTTATACAGGGTTGCTACTCGGCACAGTAGCTTATATACAGGGTTGCTACTCGGCACAGTAGCTTAGATACATAACCTACATCTCCCTCCCCCCTCACGCTCATAGTCTTTGTCTTGAGCGGACTTCTTAGTCCTAAGTCGCTCCGAGCGTCGAGGTGCACTGTGGGGCGGATCCTCGTGAGGTGTAGGTGACTCGTCCTCGGTCAGGGGGCCAGCAGCAGGGGGTGGGACTGGCCGGAGGAAGCGGCGGTTCCTCCACCAGACACGGCCGCTCGGCATCCTGACCTTGTAGTCCCGCGACCGGCCGACGCCCATCACTATGCCCACCTTGTCCCAACGTGTCGTCGTCGGGTCCTGGACGCGGGCAAGGGCACCAATCTCCAGTAGCTGAAGAGGGCGGGCACGGTCGTCATACCGAGCCTTGGCGTCCTGGGCACGTGAAGCGGCGCGGCGGTCGCAGCTCTCGGCTCTGGTCTGCCACTCCTTCGCAAAGGCCTTGGCGTGTGCAGGAACGCAAGAGCGGAGAAGGTGACCATACAGGATCTGGGAAGGGGAGCGTCCTGTGTGGGTGGGAGTATTACGTAACTCCAGGAGTCCTTTGTCAAACGCCTCACACTCTATGTTACCAGAAGGGGCCACCTTGAGGATGAGGTGCTTGACTGTCTTGACTGCAGCCTCAGCATGGCCGTTTGACTGTGGGTAGTGGGGTGTTGACACGATGTGGCGGACTCCCCAACGCTCCAGGAATCCTGTGAAGTCCCGGCTGGTGAACTGTGGCCCACCGTCCGTCCGCAGACGTACGGGGACGCCCAGGTCACGAAAGAGGTGCCGGAAGTGGCGAATGGTGGCCGCGGACGTCGTGTCCGAGCCACAGATTACCACCACAGGCCAGCCAGAGAGTCGGTCGGCAACAACTAGGAAATGTTTCCCAGCTGTGCTGAAGAAATCAGCCGACACGGACTCAAAGGGCCTGGTGGGTTCGTTGTCGCACAAGAGGGGTTCTTGCTGTTGACTGGGCTGCATGATCTGGCACGGCTCACAGGCACGGACCGTATTGACGATATCCGCGTCAATGGCGGGCCAGTACACAGCCTGCCTTGCGCGGCGCTTGGTGGCCTCTGCTCCACGATGGCTGTCGTGTAAGCGGGCCAGAACGCGACGACAGAGAGCTGCAAAGACGACCACATGGGCACCGTACAGGACGAGGTCCCCATCTGCGTAGAGGTCCTCACGTATCTTCCAATACGGGCGTAGGGCGTTGTGGAGGTCAAAACGGTCGCGAGGGAACCCAGTCCTCACACTCTCCAAGAGCTGAGTGTAGGAGGGGTCGTCGCGTGCCGCGGTCCGTAGTTCCTCAAAGGCCAGATCGCTGTCGGGTGGCGACACTGAGGCCTGGGTGCTGGCGAGGGACTGTACGGCCTGCAAGGTGACGATGTTGCTGACGGAGAAACCGGCCTCGGTGCTGAGCATCTCGCCTTCAGGTGTAGGGCGGCTGACTGGGGAGCGGGAGAGGGCATCCGGGATGCACAACTCCTTACCTGCGCGCCAAGCCGCGGTGAAGACGAAGGCCAAAATCTTCTCCTTCAGGCGCTGGAGGCGGGGATTCTCGATGGCGTCCAGCAAATAGTGATTAAGAATGGGGACCAAGGGCCTGTGGTCTGTGATGAGGTCGAAGTGCTGTAGGCCAATCAAGTAAAACTTGCACATCCTTGACCACCGAAGGGTCAAGACGTACCTGGCGCTCCTCTCGGAGCAGCCAGGTCAACTGTTAAGTTGGCCCATACCAACCCCTTCCCCTGAACCCTCCTCCCCACCGGAATATCAACAAGTTCTCGCCAGAAGTTACAATTTCATTTAGGAAAGGAATGGAACCAGTGTTAAACAGAGGTGAACAGTGGTGAACAGTGCTTAAGTCAGTGAGAACAACTCAACAGTAACAGTTGTACCCAAGTTAACCTTCACACAGTGAGGTCCCAGGTACCCAGTGATAACGGCCCATGATAACCAGCGATGTGTTAATCCGTCTACGATAGGAAGGCCTGGGACCAAACCTCACTCATATAACACCATCTGTGAGGGAATTACTACACCACGTGAGGCCCCTCATAACACCATATGTGAAGGAGTTACTACACCACGTGAAGCCCCTCATAACACCATCTGTGAGGGAATTACTACACCACGTGAGGTCCCTCATAACACCATCTGTGAGGGAATTACTACACCACGTGAGGCCCTCATAACACCATCTGTGAGGAATTACTACACCACGTAGGGCCCTCATAACACCATCTGTGAGGGAATTACTACACCACGTGAGGCCCCTCATAACACCATCTGTGAGGGAATTACTACACCACGTGAGGCCCCTCATAACACCATCTGTGAGGGAATTACACCATCGCGGCATTGTTTACACACCTGTAAGTCCACAGATCCTAGTCACTGCGCCATGATGGTTACAAGTGTTCCCTGAAGAATGCAGTGATGGGTAGGGAAACACCGGGTAACACTGAAGTCCGTTTATTATGGATGAGAGAAATACAAGTGGTGACTCGCGTGTGCCATGCACGGCTCACACAGTCAGACTGAGGCTGCCTTGCCATATGGCAGCCTCGGGGCAATGTTACCACATAACGTGCAGTGTTGCCACGTGATGATATATATAAATGCTACTCAGCACAGTAGCTTATATACAGGGTTGATACTCGGCACAGTAGCTTATATACAGGGTTGCTACTCGGCACAGTAGCTTATATACATAACCTACACCTAGTACTTCCAGTCCTAACCCCTGTCCTCCCACTTATTAACACAATCAATAGTCCCTCTTGCTCAGGTACAGACGTCAAGATAAGTCAAGGGTCAGCGTCAAGAAGGTCAAGAGATGAGATGAATATCTGCTCTGTGTCTGGGAAGCCACCTGCAGCCCAGATATTTTTTATTAGGACTTATGCATGCGGGGTAAGTATGGAGGTCCTTGTAGTTACTCCGTGTTAGAAAGGATCGGAGTTTATATTGAATGATTTTCAGTTTGAGATGGGTAGGAGAAGCCAGACGATTCAACAGTATGCTAAAGTCTATTCTGAGTTGTACTGTGAGTGGTGATAAAAACACTTGTGTCAGTGACTTGACTTGACTTGATGCCTCTAGATAAGGATAAAGGGCTATTGTTTGTGCTGAGTGGGAGGGGGGGGGAGTACTTTGGAGGTATTTGGGGAGGGGTTATAGGAGAAGATAAATGAGGGGGAAGTTTGAAGAAAGGTAGTAGAGTAAAAGTATCCTGGCTCAACCAGATGTACTGTATTTTAAAATTCTTTGTTGATCTCTTACACTAGTAATTTAAGTTCTAGCTCTCAGGCTTTTGTTTTTTTTCACGTTCATGTTTTGTCATTTCAGTAGACAGTATGACGACCTCTGGCCAGGTTCTTTATGGAGCTGGCTGAGCATCGTATTTTTTTCTCTGATAAAGGTGAGAGGAAAAGCAACAGGAAGGGGAGGCCAAGGATAGTGTCCATTAGTCACTCTCTCTTTCTTTCTTTTATTAAGTTTTTATTTAAAGTAGGAAAAGTTTTTTGCAAGGAGGTGGTGTAGGGTCCAACTTGCTACTGTGGTTCACAAGGAGGTGGTGTAGGGTCCAACTTGCTACTGTGGTTCACAAGGAGGTGGTGTAGGGTCCAACTTGCTACTGTGGTTCACAAGGAGGTGGTGTCGGGTCCAACTTGCTACTGTGGTTCACAAGGAGGTGGTGTAGGGTCCAACTTGCTACTGTGGTTCACAAGGAGGTGGTGTAGGGTCCAACTTGCTACTGTGGTTCACAAGGAGGTGGTGTAGGGTCCAACTTGCTACTGTGGTTCACAAGGAGGTGGTGTAGGGTCCAACTTGCTACTGTGGTTCACAAGGAGGTGGTGTAGGGTCCAACTTGCTACTGTGGTTCACAAGGAGGTGGTGTAGGGTCCAACTTGCTACTGTGGTTCACAAGGAGGTGGTGTAGGGTCCAACTTGCTACTGTGGTTCACAAGGAGGTGGTCCTATCTTTTTATTTTAATTGAAAAAGTTGTCGATTGTGTTGGCAGTGTTTTAATTGGCTATTCATTCTATGCGATTTTGGGCTTTATTTTGTTATTGAATTGCTTTGAGGTTGTTAGATATATCTTGGTATTGGTGCTGGGTTGTTTACTCCTGTGCCGCTGGATCTGAACTATTAATGTTCTCTCGCTCTTCTTTCTATTTCATTATCGAGTCAGTGAGTTGCAGCTTCTAACTCTAACTCTCCTACTTGCCCCCACGTTCTTTTAGCTTTGTTGTATATGCCTACATTTACTGCCTCGATGTTGGCTCTCCTATGTAGTTCTTCGTTTGTTATCCTTTGTTCATATTTGATGTTATATATGTTAGGATTTTTTTGGCGAAATCGGTTATTTTGCAAAATAACCGATTTCGCAAAAAAAATATAACGTAACATATATATTTAGGAGTACTTGTATTGGTCTGTTAGGTAGATTTAATAGCATATTTCGAGTTATGCCACTTATTACAGGGGATTTTTCTTTAAATTTGCGTAAGCTGAGTAGTAGTTCGTCGTGTCCAATGAATCTATTGGGTTTAGTCTATCTGGATTTCCCGTATGGTAGGGCATCAGTCTATTGTTTCGCTGTCTTAGTCAGTCTTTAATGACTTCTTCATGTTCTTTGTCAAAGTTCTCATTTTCTTCTTCTGATATTCTGATTATATTTAACATTCTCTACGAAAGGTCTCTTCTTGTTCCTGGTCTGTATAAAGTTGTTCTCAGTTTTGGTCTTTCATGTGGTTTACCGTTTGTTTTTTGGTGCCAAGTAATCTTTTTATGTTTTGCCAGAATGTTTTTGTGTCATTTGTCGTATTTATGTTTGATATTAGACTATTCCATTTTTCTTTGTTAATTTTTATATATTCTTCTTGGAGGTCATGCTGGATTTCCCTTACATTTTGGAGTCGTTCTCTAGTGGGTCCTGCCTGTTCTATATATGTCCTTGTATTATTGTACTGTACTGTACTTTAAGACTTCAGTGGGTTTATTACTCGGAAGGGTTCTGTATGTCATTACTTGGGTTGTTTGGTTAATTGCTTGCTGTATGGCGTTGTGTAGCTTATCTAGTTCTTCGTCGATGTCTTCAAGTGTTGCTTGTTTTACATTTAGTTGTGGGTAACTTTCCAGTAGTTCCTTGTATTTTATCCAACTCTGTTTTGGTCAAGTAGTCTTGGTGGTATTTTTATTTGTTGCTCTATGTGGTAGTTTAGGAATGCTTTGTTGTTACACAGGATTTTGTCGGGTGTTGAGACCCTGTTTGGTCCCATCCGTGTGGTGAAGTATGGTCCCAGGTGTACAGTAGTAGTCTTCCGGTGTTTGTTATTCTTTCTAGTGCTGTACCTATGTTGTTTTTGTTGCCATTGTTAATTATGCGATGTTTAGCATCAAAATCTCCCAGGATGTACATTGGGATATTGTAGTTTATTAGTTTAAGGAGGTCTTCGATAGGGAGGAATGGTCTTCCTGGGGGTAGATAAGTTGTTGTAATTACTATTTCGCCCTGAGTTGTCTGCAGTTTGATGACAATAAATTCACTATTGAAGTTGTCTATTATTGTATATTTGATTGCTTTTTTTCACCGCTACTGCCACTCCGTCATGTTTTCGCTCGCTTTTGTTCGGTTGGTGAGTGTCATAGTGGAATATTTTGTTGTTGTTGTTGTCAGATTCGCCATGTGCACTTATTAGAATTATGCCCGGACTGATTTCGTTGTATATGTTGCAAAGGGATTTTTTGCACGTATTCCGGTCACGGGCATTGTGCTGCAGGATCTTGAGTGTTTTCAATTGAAGATGATCCATTATTCTTTTTCTTTTTTTTTAGGGTTGTAGTTAAGGAGGTGATCTCATTTCAGTTCTGCTGATAAAATTACACTGAAGTCTTTTGAGCCAAATTTTATTTTGTTTTTCTTGATCATTCTCCACACGGTGTCTTGATCATACCATTCATGAGTGTACTGCCATACAATATCATTTGATGTGACTAAGTCCTTGATGAGTGTTCCTGAAGGTTTTTTTGTGTGGCGGGGATGGTATTCTTGATGTTTGATAGAACCTAAGTCCTATATCTGTTGCGTCTTCAGGTATTGGGGGTAGGTGTTGTTTCGTTGTGAGCTTCCACCTTTTTTTGGGTCATTGTTCCCTCTTTTGTCCCATGGCTTGTGGTATTCTTGGGTTGCCTTGGCTTCTCGTTTATTTCTCCGGGTTCTATGGCTTTTTCAGGCTCGGTGTCGGGGGTTGCTGGTGTTGTTGTTGTTTCTTTGGGAACATCTAATCTCTGGAGTGCTGGTGAGTTTGATGGGAAGTTCATTCTTGGCATATTGTTTATTTCCAATATTCTATTTAGTTCATCGTCATAGGACCCTGGGGCTATAATGTTATGGAGGTGAGCATGTAACATGCTCACCATTACCCTGAAGTGATCAGTTTCACTTAGGTTTACCACCGTGTCAATGGTTGGATTTGTTGCCTCCTTTACTACCCTCTTTGCTATTTCTACATATGTATGTTGATCTTTGTTCTTTTCATTTTTTTTCTCACTCCGGCACGAATGTTTAAAAAACAAGATGAAAAATATTGCAGGTGCCTCGGCCAGGGTAAATAATAAGAAATCTTAGGTTGGAGAAACAGCCATCCAATCACCTCAGGAAGGCCAAAAAAACAGCTGCCCTCCAGCAGGAGTGTGGGTCACTCACACTGCCCATAGGTAGAACAGCTGCTGTTGGCAATCCTTAGCGTTCGTGAGGTTGTCTCCACTCTAGTCTTGAGGTGTGTTATCCAGGGACGGTCAAGGCCGTTCGCTCAAGTAAGCCGGCTCTAAGAGTTGTTATGGGTGGCGAGGTCGAGGTCACCAAGTGGATATTGTCGTCCGGAGCGTTGCAGACTCCAGACCTGCACTTCGGCGAGGCAAGATCTCTGTTCCCGAGGTACTACGTGACCCTGACGATGGTGCAAAGTCCTGTGACCAGGCGAAGGTCGTGGGACTATATCTAGTCAAATACCCTTCACCCAAGCAACTTAACCTCCTTGTCCTAAGGAAGTTTTTTGACTCCTTAGGAATCAGGGGGGTGACAAGGCTCGTCCGCAGACCAGTGAGTGGTGGCCTTATGGTCACCTTCCCGGAATGGGGACAGGCCCAGCAAGTATCAAACATAAAAAAAATTAACGGGATTAAGATTCAAGTGGAAGCCTATACAGAGGATAACTTGGTGTTGGGAGTCATCTCCCACACCGAGATAGACCATCTTGAGAAAGAAGAGCTGACCAGCGTAACTGCACTGGTCGGTTATCCAAAGCATTTACCAAGCACCGTACTGCTGGGATGGGAGAACATCCCAGTAAGACAATATGAAAAAAGACCAACAAGGTGCTATGAATGCCAGAGGTATGGCCTTCTGGCAGGAAATGCCGAGTTCGGGAGGTTTGTGCCGCTTGCGGGACACCGGGGCACCAGCACACAAACTGCTCGGCGGCCGACAAGAAATACGCAGCTTGTGGTGGCCCTCACTCCTCCTCTGACCGGGAGTGTCCTAAGTGGAGGGAGCCAGATACAATAACAGAAAGATTTTCAGAGTTTTTCGACATATACGAGTATATACCTGAACAAGACCAGGGAGAAAAATGGGAAGTGAAAACAAAAATAACAAAAGAAAGAACAAGAAAGAAAACAACGAAGGAAAATAACAGCTTCGGCCGAAATAGCCGAAGGGTGAAGTGGCCAGAAAACCCCAAAAATGAATGGAGGAGTGTTGGCTGTTGTGCTACTGCCGTCCGGCGAAAATCCATCGTGTCAGTGTCTGTCTCTTCCTACTACTTAACTGCGGATACAGGGAGGGGGGGGGTGTCATAGGGGGTCCAGACCCCCCCCCCCCTTTTCATCTGAAGTTTCCAATACTTTTTCTTTAATGCAATATTGTACTCAGGCATTTTTGTATAGTAAAAAGTAATTACTATTGACCTCATAATATCGCCTAATATCTAGTGTACATTGCCTCAAAACCCCATGATATTGGTCAGATTTCAAAAATTTTTCTGGGGATTTTCTGCGCCTCCCCAAAACCCCCTAGTTGGGTGGGCTTGCTGTGCTCGCCATGTCCCATCACCCAAAACTTCTTGGACCTCCCTTTTGATATTCCTGGATCCTCCCCTGCTACTGTACTGATATTATACTCTTTTTTTTATCAGATTCGCCACTTATCAGCTTACTAGCCGTTTGGGCGGTTTATCTAGTGTTAGTACAGGAGGCAACCGGATGATTAAATCTTAACGTAGCAAAGCAACAATCCACATTAGCTCCGGACCGGAGACTGGGAAACCTGTGGTGTTTGGTCGAGTCACACTGGATAACACCCTTCTCACGTGTGTCCGGGCGAGGCTCGAACCCTTGACATTGATGAGAGTTATGCTCGTTACCGCTGTACCACCAACACTATTGCCTTTACCCTGTATCTTTTCAGCTGAGGAGAACTTGAGGCTGGATCAGCAATAACACTCTTCCTAAACCTGGCCATTATTACATAAAATAAGCCAAGAGAGACACTCCAAACTCCAGACCGAAATCCCTGTTGAGTTACTACAAGCACAGAAACACCACAATATAGTCGTCTCCCCATACGTGACAGGATAAAAACAATCACATTAAGAGCCACATATATGAATAGGCTCGTATTTCCAATCAGGCAAATCCTCTAGCAGGTAAGTAAACCCGAATTCACAGAGAAGAAAGCTCAGATTTAGTGGGTACCGTATATTGTTTGAATTGTTACAATGTCAAACAGCCTGTTGTGCTCATTCGTTGACACTATTGACAACAGTAATGCAGTTCCTCTTAACATTTTCTGCTTCCCATCAAATAAAAATTAAACATATTATGTGCGGGACTTTACATCTCACATTGAGAGAGCGAATCACGTGGCTGATCTGTCATCGGGTACCGGTACTGCTCATCTTATATACACAAACATCTTATAAACGCACACACTCGGTATATAAGAAATAAATTAAATGTCAGAGTTAGGCTCAACTTCCACGAAAAAGAAAATGGAGTACAGTACAGGCAATATAATGATGGTAGCAGGGAACATTGGAAGGACTGATGTTTGTGATCCAAGTTTATTACTGAGAAGGTTAAGTCAAGTGAACCAGTTCTGGGTTTGTCCAAGAGTACCTTTGAGCTTGTTGAATTTTGTAACAAGTAATGAGCCAGAGATTGTTCTATACACCTTGTTTTAACTGGGAAAATACATGCCGATGCAGTTTTTGCAGAGAAGTGAATGGAAAGTGTCCCTGCCTCAGAATAGCCCCTTGGATAAGGCTGGCTTTGTCAGGAAAGTATTTGGGTGGGTGACCTTACAAGTAATAAATTACTACACATATAAGGTGAAAGCGTTAAAAATTGAGAGCACAATATTTCTTCAGTAAATGGACTACATTAACTTTGTGCTATATTTTATTTACTGGCATATTGTTGGGATGTACCTAACTAAATTACTTATTCTTCCTCTAACTACAGTGTCTTAGTTTACAAGGTTTTTTATGATTCTTCCTCTTCATCATCTGTGGTGATGTACAGATCATCTTCCTCTTCTTCATTGTGACGGGTTGGTGTCCTTTGATTACTTCCATATGCCAGAATTGCTTCATCATCCAAGTGAGAACCTCCTTCAACAAACTCAGCTAATCTCTCTCTATCGACTGTGTTTGGTGTGACACTGCCTCTTTTGAGGAATTGCAACAAACTCCACAAATCTTTGTGAGAAGACATGGTGTGGGTGTGGTGTCAGTCTCTGTTGTAATATTCTGGCCGCCAGTTTGAACTAGATGGTGTACAGGTAAAGGGACGAGCTTGTGTATATTACTGCCGATGTTTGTGAGTGTGTGTGTATAAAATAAGGACGGGAGTGGATAATTCATACGCTCACTAACGCTACATTGTATTAAACAAATAAAAATGAAACTTGCTAGTAAACACTAAGTTCAACACACCTTACTGATCTGTATGAAGAAGCAGTAAACGAGGAGTGTAACGAGGTGATTACGACGATACGTAGTTAGTGAAACTTTCGTAAACAATGGAGGTTGGCGCGGAGAACAGTCATCGCTTGGGTGTGCTAGGGGACAGACGTTGGCGACCACACACACACCATGGACTGGCTTATGTTCCCTGCCTTCCTCATAACACTCTCGGTAAGTTGTTGAATTTTCTTTAACCCCAGGATGATGCCATGTCTACTGGGGTATTCTTATTTTTTTCTGAGTGAATAATCGCAAATTTTCAATACGCTAGACATACGTTTGATTGGTCGATCTATAATATAATATAATATGGGTCACTGGTCGGTGCTCTGTATCCTTTTGAATGTTGGTGCACTCTACTAATTCTGTGAGCGGTAGCGCGAATAGGATTGCCGAGTGTAGGCCACAAAGGTGTTAATAACGCTTACTGGTCAGGGTGTTGTGGCACAATGTTGCAATATCTTTTATATTTGGTAATAGTGGAACAACCGGTTAGCACCCGAAGGGTTCATGGAATTCGTTTATATTTTCCACAGGTGGTGTTTGGATGATGGTAATAAACACGATATAACTTTTCTCTTTATTTTTTGTTTCTCTAAGATCATAAATCGCCTATAGTGGGCAGGGCATGAAAGACGAGGAAAATTACGGGGTAAATACACGACGAAAAACTGATGAGAAGTAATTTGTGCCTAAATGTTTTGAAGGCGTAATTTTTTGCTGTAAATATTTTGCCGATATTTCATGACTTCACGTATGCCCGGTGTGTCTTGTCGTAATTTATAAATTGAAAGATTTCGGTCTTTAACATTAAAAGTAACGAAGGTGGCTTTAATCGAGGGTTTTATTACCATGAACGTTAGCTTGATGTCTTTTTGCAATTATCTAAGCGTTACTTAACTGATTTTTCTAGTTTATGGCTCTATGTACAACGGATGATTCATATAGTTGGAATTTTATCCCATATGAGTTTGGATAAACTTCAGATTTCTTTAGAGTAGCATGGGATTTTTAGTGAACTGGTAGTGTTCTTATTGTTCTTTTCCAAAGGGGCAAACAAGCTAGCCATCTTCTATTTTAACTAAGTAGTAATGGCGTCCTGTGGGGCGAGTATTACAATGTTTTTTATTCCCAAAGGGAACCAACATCCGCCCCCTCCCTGTGCAGTGACTCCTCCCCTGGGCCAGACTACCTCCCATGAGCCATGATCTGTCACCTCGGTAGCGAGTCTGTCGTTCCTGCTGGAGCAGGACTCCTGTTCCTCTCAGCCAAAGACTATATGAGAAAGACGGGAAAGCGTATTCCTTTGTCGAAAAAAAAAAAAGACGCTGAGCTCTGATCAACGCCTTCTGTTGGCAGCGTGGCTAACTAAAAGCCTGGGGCGCGAAGGTAGCGTGTCCATGTTTCCAAGGTAACCAGCGGCGTGAGCTTATAATTTATTGCCTTGACGTCTTTGCCTTGTTCTTGATGCAGAGCGAGCGCGCTCACACACACACACACACACACACACACACACACACTACATGATCAATGATATATAGCAACGTGAAACAGAAGCTCGGGGTGATCTGTTTTTTTACGCGTGCGTACGGTCCACGGGTGATGGTGACGCCCACTCGGTTAAATGTCCGTCTTCGTGTAAACAAACGAACGACGTACAGACGACCCGCGCCTTGCACACTAACGCCATCTGTTGATCCCGCTCCCAACTATGTGTCATGGGTTGCGTTAGGCTTACCCACACAACCAACTCCAAAGTTTGTTTTACTAGAGATAAGGTACCTGGCGAGCCATGACTACGACATTCTTTCCATTAGTGGTATGTTAGCCAGTCTATAGGGGAGGCCACTGAGACAGTGTTGTACAGTTCACCGCCTCACGCCCCAAAACCACATTTTCAGTCGTCCCCACCCTCCCCCTCCTGAAGGGAACGGGACACCAGACAGTCCTCAACCGCCACCCTGTCCTGTAGCTCGTCAGTGACACGAGACTGTGTTAACCTAGGTTATCCCCGTGGAAACATCACATGTGGATGCCTGGTTGCGACAAGAGTAATCCAGGCTGGCCTATCAAACCTACAGTAAATGGTTAATCAAGTCACGCTTACAGAGTTCGCCTGCGCGACATCCATCTACAGTGACCGTGATCGACACGAGATTAAGTGTTAACCTAGGTTTGTATTCCCCGTGGAAAAATCACGTGTGGAAGCCTGGTTGCAGCAAAAGCATTCCAGGCTGGCTTATTGCACCTAGTGGTTAATAAAGTCACGCTTACCAGTTCTCCTTGCCGCGACAACCATCTACAGTGACTGTCAGTGACATGAGACTGTGTGGTAACCCAAGAGTACCTTTTTGTTATTCCCCGTGGGAAGAAGTTCCTGTGCGGAAGTCTGGTTGCAATGAGAGCAATCCAGGTTGGCAGTGAATGTATCACTTGAAAAACTAAGGCTTTGTTAAGTCATACTCATAGAGAAATCATGTGTCCCCAAGTTGAAAATTCACTTAGAAGATTAATTTTATTACAGCGTGAATGTGAGTGACTCTTAGATCCATGCAAATTGTAAATCATTGTATGGAAGCTTGCCAAATAAATGTAAGTGAAATTATCTACCCGTATCTGTGATCCTATCTTATTATTACTTAAGGTAATAACTGATTGGTTATGACAAAGTATAACCAATAACTTAGAAGGATGTTGGAAATTATTGGAACGCGTTAAATCATTTATCAAGTATAAATCATGGATTATAATCTTTATATATTATAATCCACACTTAGACGATTACAAAGATGATCCATGACTATATGCCACGTGGCTTATGCGGTTTTCGCCTTGCTTTCCCGTCTTTCTTGGTGTTTGCTCTACTGCCGACCTGTAGCTCTGACTATTTGCATGTTTGAACTATTTGAGGATTGTCAATACCCGCCTGGTATGGTTTAAGAGAAGGGTGGCCATATATGGACTACCCAGTGTAGTTTTCGTCGGTATCACTATGGATGCGCTTGCTCGGTTGGACATTGCCATCTGTCGGGCTTATGTATCTCGACAGCAGAAGGTGTATGGCACTGCTTGGCGGTGCATGATCCTGCAGGTTTTACTCATTTGGCCTCTGGGATCCGATGCCTCTGTTTATACGACCCTTTCTTAGTGATCGTACCTTCAGGTTGAGAGTAGGTACTACCACCATCTCACAGGATGAGGGTGTTCCTCAGGGCGGTGTCCTCAGTTGCTCTGTCTACTTTATCCGAGCATAGCCTGGTGTGCTCCAGGAGCTTTGTAACAATTTGTGGATGACTTCTCCATCGGTTAATATTGACGACTGACCGCGGACGGTTTGTTTTTGCGGTTTAATTTTTTTTATTTATAACAGTTCTGATATGATAATTTCTTGTACAAATGCCTCGTTTTGTAGATAATTAGGCGCCTAAGGTGCACTACTTGGTCTTCCCTGCGGTAATGCGGCCGCACTCTTTACCACACTGCCTCTCATTCCAGCGCCTGTTTCATTTTCAGCGTGGCGTGTGAAGGTTGTCGGTCTTTTCCTACAGTTCTAGTGCTTATAAGGAAACTTGGCTTGAATATGCCAAGATTAAACCTAGTATTGTACTTATATTTATAAACTTAAAGTACTTCTCACAGCAATACTGTGAAATTGAACTGCGTTTGTGTGCAAAGTTTGTTTTATAACATTTTTCAAAATGCTTCGCCGCTCCTGCCTGGTTCAACGCCGATGCGGCCAATTGCTCAAGTCCACAAAAATACGTCAAATTACACTATCATGGGAAGTTCGTTCTGTTAATATACCGGGGGGTCCGGGGGGGTGGAGCCCCCGGTAAGGAATTTAGGTTAGGTTTTCATAGCCAATAAGATTAAGTTTAATTTAGAAATAACCACTTAACACATTTGCACAAACTACAACAGTCCACTTTAAAAAAAGTGAAATTGCGGCTTAAAATCGTTTTCTATGCAAAGTCGGCCGCGGGTCAGTCGTCAAATATTACCTTTCCATCTTGTATGCCTCTTCCCTTCGATAAGTGCCCTAACACCACATCAAATTGGCACATATGTTACCCGATGGGCAGACTCCCACGGCTTCAGATTTTCTCTAAGACTGTATCCATATTTTTCCTGGTTCACGGGTTTTTTTCATGACCCAGATTTGTTTATATACTGTATGGCAGGAGACTCCTGGCAGTGAAGACTTTCTGGGTATAGTCTTGGACCACCCGTTTCGCATTATCACACCTACGAAAATTAAAGATGTTGACTTGAAGTTTAGAAATAACACGTGGAATCTACTTCTATATAATTATACCTATCCTATTCCTAAGTACAATAACGCCAGATTCCGATACAAGTCCTTAGTCGGACCAACCGTGTTGCTGCCATTTTACCATTTAACCATATTTGACTCGCACGACGCTAATGCAGTGTTTATTATCAATATCGCATTATTTAATCAATAGGATTACATACTGTATTTTAGGTCGCAAAACTTTTATCATAACCTTTGTACCCATACAACGGCACACGTCATGCCTCGGGTGTGGCCAAAAGTTAACCAGCAGTGTTGTATGTCCACATAATACAATGTTATAATTAATTATAATCACAATTACAGTATAAAGTATGTTCATTCACATGAGGATTGCTTCCTAAACTGTGCCAGGCACTGACACCCACTCTACAGGGGGTAGAGTAGGTGTCAGTGCCTGGCACCTCACCTCACCGTCCAGTATACAGATAGTTATCTGTAATGAAACTAAAATACAAAACAAAAAAATGCTAAATACAGGTGGAACTTCTGCTCACTGATGTATTATTTTCATGGTACAGAATTATTTAAAAAAAATTTCTTGGGTGTTTTTATTCATTACACAATTACTATGATGCTTAGGTATTAAAATTACAATGCAACCATTATGCATTAGGTTTTAAATACAACCCGGTCGTAAACGGACGCCATACGCAGAGGCCCCGACCCACCCACCCATCCCCCCCCTTATCACCCACGGAATGACAGTTGCCTAGGTCTCGGCAGGAAGAGGGAAGGACAAGAAGAAATACTGCATGACCGATGCATGTGTGGGACTTGGGTGAAGGAGTGGGGGGGGGGGGATTGTTATCACAGTGGCCAATGATCTCGTAAATTCTGAACAGGGAATGTCCATAAATGGTTCAGAACCTGCAGCACAACATAAGAATGGAGGAAACTGCAGCCGGCCTCTTGGCCCATACTGGGCAGTCCCGTTTCCACCCAACCCCTATTGCTCGTATATCCATCCAACCTATGTTTGAAGCTATCCAGCGTATTCGAGTTAACGATGATATTTTGTAACTTGTTCCACTCGTCCACTACTCTATTTCTAAACCAATGTTTACCTATTTCGCGCCTAAATCTCAATTTGTCTAATTTAAAACCATTGTTACGAGTTCGCTCCTGGTTGGAAAATTTGAATACCTTTGTAATGTCCCCTTTATTTAGCCCCGACTTCCATTTATACACATCGATCATGTCGCCCCCTCACTCTACGTCTCTCGAAGGAGTGGAAATTAAGATGCTTTAACCTGTCTCCGTATCTCAAAGTTCCTAATGCCTGGGATTAGTCTTGTCACTCCTCTGAATTCTTTCCCAGGATTCTATATCCATTCTGTAATACGGTGACCAGAATTGAACTGCGTAATCCAAGTGAGATCTCACAAGCGCAATATATAGTTTTAGGATGACCTCGCTAGTCTTGTAACTTGCACTCCTTTGTATGAACCCAACTACTTTATTAGCCCTGTTTCGAGCAAATACACATTGTTTACGTGTCTTAAGATTCCTACTTATTACTTCTAAATCTTTCTCGCAATCGGATTTCTCTAACATCGTTGTTCATCTGGTTTCCCTGTTTTCATTTCCTATACTCAGTACTTTACATTTGTCCACATTGAATTCCATCTGCCATTTTTCAGACCATTCGAAAAATTGGTTTAGATCTTCCTGTAGTTTTGCGGAGTCCTTGTCAAATTTAATTACACGCCCTGTCTTAGTTTCCTCGGCAAATTTACGTATGTTGCAGTCTACGCCGATATCTGTCGTTTATGTATATAATAAATAATAATAGTCCAAGTACTGAGCCTTGGGTAACTCCACTAGTGACGTTGCTCCAATCGGATTTTGTGCCGTTAATGCTCACTCGCCGTTTCCTGTCCTGTGACCACGCCCTAATCCATTTTGGAATATCTCCTTTAATGCCATGAGCCGTCACTTTTCTTATTAGCCTTTCGTGGGGGACTCTGTCGAAGGCTTGGCTAAAGTCGAGATATACCACATCATAATTGTACCCCTCGTCCACCGAATCGGAAACAGATGAAAAGAATGTTAGATTAGTTAGACATGAACGCCTGCTTGTGGAGTCATGTTGGGAATCATTGATCAACTTGCGCTTTTCCAGGTGATTCCGAATAGAGTTTGAAATGATTGCTAATAGTAATTTGCCTACAATTGATGTTAGGTTGATTGGAAGGTAGTTAGACGATAGTGGTTATTTCCCTCCTTGGAAATCGGTATTACATTCGCTTTCCTCTAGGATTCTGGTACTACAGTACACCCATTTTTAAGGACATGTTAAACAACTTGGCCAAGTTCTTCTTTCCATTCCTTTAATACTCTGGCAAGTATCTGATCGAGACCTGGTGACTTATTAGACTTTAGTTTATTTGCTTACTCACATCGTTACTCGTCACTACTATCTCGCTTAATTTGTTTTCTTCACTATCTCTGTATAGAGTTGGTGCCTCGGGGTATCATGTTTAAATTTTCAGTGGTGAAAACTGTTGAAAACTATTTATTCAGATTATTGCTCATTTCTGTTATCAGTTAGCTCGCCAGTATCTCGCTGTATTGGTCCAATCTTTTCTCGTGTTTTAGTTTGATACATTTGATAGAATCCCTTGGGGGGGTTTGACTTCTCCTCCCTTGCTACCTTCAGTTTATTATTCCTCTTTGCTTTTCTTATCTCGGTCTTAACCCTACCGGCCAATACCTTATAATAATCTCTGAGGTAAGCTTCACCGAGATTTATTCTCCTACCTATAGCCTTATTTTGTACAATAATATTCTTTAAATAATTATTTATCCATTTAGGGTCATTGTTGTTTGATCTGAGTTTTCTATATGGTATGTTCTGCTTTTGTGCATTAACTCGTTGTTTAAATTGTTGTGGAACTTTTCAAACTATCAAAGTTTGCCCTTCTGAAATCTGGGACTTTAGTGGAATTTTCCTTGCGGCTGCCCTGAAGTTCTAACTGGAATCTAATTTTCTTTGTGATCGTTGTTAGCAAGTTCGTTCCCTACCTCGACATTACTAATGAGATTTTCTGTTTCGCGGAACTAAATTGAGTAAATTATTACCCTGGGTGGGTTCGGTTATAAGTTGGCTTAAGAAACCATCCTGGATTGTTTCAAGAAAATCTTCTGATTCTGAGTTACCCGTAAGGTCAATCCAATCTATTTGGCTAAAGTTAAAGTCGCCTACCATAGACTTTACTATGTATGGAAGCCCTGCGCATTTAATCCCAAGTAAGTCCCTCGTTAAGTATCAAGATTAGGAGGTCTATATATTACTCCTGTGATTAATTTTTCCATACCATCGATTAATATCGAAATTGTTACTGTATTCTGCTCAGTTTTTATTAGCAAATTTATTACACACTTCAGATGATCCCTGACATAGATTGTTACTCTGCCTCCTTTCCTAATCTGCCTATCGGTATGGAATAATTTGTAACTGCAATTTGGTATTTGACAGGTAACTTGCCTGAGTCTAGGTTTATCCATTTTTCGGTGAATGCTATTATATCGATTTTTTTCTGTACAAGCCAACCCCCCTGATTTCATCAATTTTGTTTCTCATACTTCTCCTGATTGTGTAGTAGACATTTAAGTTAGTCGTGTTCCGAATCCCTCTTTTTTGCTTTTAGGTTTTAACTCTGCCTGATTTAGTTTTGTCATCACTCCTAGCACGATTTCCCTGTAACTTTTCACTTTGTTTACCCGCTCCCACTGCAGTCTCCTCCACCCCCGTGCACGTGTGTTCTCCTAGCAGTTTAAAGTCTTGGACATCTTTGGAACTGCTCTCAAGAGAGCCAGCCAGGGTTGCCACCCTATCCCAATAGATAGATGCACCCCATCCCTAGCATAAATGTTCCGCCATAGTTGTCCCAGTTGTCAATGAATGGGACTGATATTGACTTGCAACACCTGTCAAGACGGCCGTTGACACCAATTGCCCTTGACGGCCATTCATTGCCAACTCTACTTCTAGGCAGGACACCTCATATGATAGGGATCCCTCCCTTTGACCTAATACGTTCTATAGCTGCCTTGAACTTCTCAAGAAGCTCATGACTCCTACACTGGCCAATATCATTGCCTCCTGCACTGAGGCAGATAATGGGTTTGTTCCCATTACCAGACAAGATATTGTCCATCCTGTCCACTATATCCCCCACTCCAGCTCCTGGCACACACCCTCGTCCTATTTTAATTTTTTTCCACAAAAAGCTCTATCCAGGTACCGTTCCTGGGAATCGCCAACAATTAAGGTTTTTGTATCTTTCTTGTCCCTGGCTGTTAACGTCCAATTCGTCTATCAAAGGACTAAGAGTTGGTACACTTGGCTGTTGTTGTCGTATCCTTGTTTTTTCATCGCCAGTTTGGTCGTCCTTAGCCCGAGTTAAACGGGCTTTCCTTGTCTCGTTTCTTCCTTCAACCTTGCTATCACTTCTTTAATTTCAAGATTTCTTCCTTGGCCTTCTAACTTGGCTCTCTGAAGGGCACAGCCATGTTCACAAGTGTGGGAACACATCTTACTCACACATTTTGTCCTACTTATTTATATCCTTGCTTAATATATCCTGCGTTGTATCTGCGCAAGTAACTGCTGAACTCTCCCCACCCCTCTAGCCCCCCTGCACTCTGACCCTCCGCATTACTCCGCCACCCACTCACATTGGTCCAGTCCTCCCCCTGGCCTTCCTGTCCCTCTCGCTCGTATTCGAGTCGATACTCCCGGGGTTCACACCACACACGGGGTGCATTGACTCGGCTGATTTTAGTAGTTGGAAGAGGCTGTACTGTACATCAGTGGCGGTACCCGACCACACCAGTATCGATCATACAGGTTGACACACGGGTACCTTATGGGCAGTGGCGCGGCTCGCTTCCTGGTCTACATGACCGTGACACTTGCTGGTCGGGTGTCCCAGTCTGGGGGGACAAGCGGCCGTGGGCACCTCTCCCGGTGCTGCCTGGGGGTGCGACTCTTAAAATGTTCTTGAAGGAGGCTGACCTGTATCTTTTAAAGCTTTAACATAGATTCCTTTTTATATATTCTTATTTAACCTTTTACCATTATCTCCAGCGCTATTCTGACCCCTGGCTGTTGCGGCGTTAAGATAGTATTCACAATGTTTCATACACACGACCGACACGCCCCCACCCCCAATACAACTGCAACCGAAACCTCTGCCCCCACTCCATTTGACAATATAGACATATCCGCCTAAAAGATTAATTGTAGTATTTATCTCGAACACTGTCAAAGTGAGAACTCTTACACACACCGAACAGACCGAGACATCACACAGACCATTGCTGTAACTGATGGATCTCTTTAACACCGCCTGTGGGAGGGCTGGAAGTGCTATCGTTGTGATTCAACCTAACGGTAATGCAGTTGAAAAGGGAGTTAACTGGGCATCACTCGACAAACTGAATTAGATACCACACTCACAGCTATTTAATTTGAAACAACGAGCACTCGCTCATCAATGATTGTTCATCCACACTACTTGCCCTTGGCGCCCTCGACTCAAGTTGTCAGGCGCTTGTCTCTGAAGACAGGCACAAATATGCGTACCTTGTTGACCGGGATGTCAAGATCAAACTGTTGTGGATCCCCTCACAAAGGCCTCAAAGAACATGACAGTGGAGTCCCTCGCCAAACTCGCGTCTAAAGACACTGTTGAATACAATCTGGGTGTCAAAAAGAACCCTTAAAACTGTAATTAGGAAAGAACTTCTTGATGAATTTGATGCAAGCATAGTTTACCATATGCATCAAATGAATCGTGTATATAGAGCAAGCAACAAGATCACAAGATGTTGTAACCGCTATACTAAGGTCAGGATATAAGTATCTCTGGCAGTGTGTTCCTCAAGCAGATGTGAACAAGACAAAATGGAAAATGTGTGGCCACACTCGATCACTACGCCCTCGACTATGTTAATATAGAACCTCTTGGGGACAGGTCCAAGCACACTGTGTGAAATGGCACAACACTTCTCTCTAATGACAAGATAGCCGACGTAATAATGTTGTATCCACTTTTTTGCACTTAGTCGCTATATCAGCTCCCAGGTATAGAACCAACGCACAATGTGCTCAAATGCCTCCCGCAAATGTGAATAATAAGTGTGCGGCCAGATATACTGCCTCACACTTGTACTCGAGCAGTTGCGAATAAGTTGCCCTTTATGTAGAACTAAAAAAAAAAAAAAAATTGAAATACTCGTAACATTCAATTCCATAATATCCTGACCACTGGGGTTATTTATACTTTTTTACTTTTATCTTATTTACTACTGATCGGCTCCAGATAAGCGCACTCGACTGAGTAGTTCCCTTTGAGATGTTTATACACCTCAGTTAGGTTCCCCCTTGCCCGTCTGTAGTGCAAGGGTAGCTGGGGTGCCAAAGTACAGGCACCAGTCTGGTGGCCTTCCTTGGGATATTTCCAATCAACTGACAGTCCCAAGCATATCTCGGGACCAGATGGGATGACAGTACTCCAGGCGGGGAGCACCTCACTCGTGAAGATAGTTACGAGGGACGGTCTATATGTCTGAACGACCTTCTTAAAAGACCTAATAATTTAGTTGCCAGATTCACCTTCTCGCAATGGCCCGAGAACTTCAGCTCGTTGTCAACATATGCACTCGTGTCCTTTCCACATTGTCTCAATGCAGTTTCTTCGTCCCCTTGGGAAATATGTGCCTCATTACCGTTGGTACGTCCCAGGTGCAGCCTCCTACACTTGTTGACATTGAATCTTGGCAGTCATTTCTTCGACCATTCTTCAAGCCGAAATCGTTCTGCGGCTCTTCAGTCTGCTTGGTTCTTTATTTCCCGAAGTAACTTGGCGTCATCCACAAACATTTGTATGGAAGAATGCACAGCGTCAGGCATGTCATTTATGAAACCAATAAACCGCAGGCCCAGTACTACCCTCTGGTACCCCGCTTGTGACGGGTACACGTGATGATTTGGTGCCATTAATCACCACACACTGCTAGCTGTCCTAGAGAAAGTCTCCGATCCAGGCTAGGACATTTCTTCGAATCACATGCCCGTCGAGTTTAATTTTCAGCCTTTCACGGGGTACTCTGTCGAAAGCCTAGGCAAAATCTATGTATATGTCTACAGTATATCACCACCCTGTTCCAGAATTTGGGTCCACATATCCATTACCTTGAGTAATTGTTGAGCAGGAGCGCCCCGGCATAAAACCGTGTTGGCAAACCTTTATGAAGTTGTTTCGTAGATGTTCCATCATGGCATATCTTATAATGCTCTCAAATACTTTTACATTCTATGCTGGTCAGGCTCACTGGTCTATAATTATTCGTGGAGTGACGATCGGCGTTCTTAAATGTAGGAATCGCGTAAGCCATTTTCCAATCACGGACATTTTGTTCATCCAGGCATCTACAGAATAGAATCTTCAGGGGCTCGGCAAGCTCGTTGCAAAACTCTTGGCACTCTGGGATGCACCATGTCAGGGCCGGGATTCTTATGACCCTTTAGCTTTGACAATTCATTTCTTGTAACCTCTGTCAGTGCTGTGTCGAACCGTCTGTCCTCAAACGCAGGAGGATAAAGCGTATCCTCTTCTAAACACCGAGGAAAAGAAGCTGTTCAATGCCTCGGCTTTTTCCTGGTCAGCATCTGCCTAACGACCATCTTCAACCCTCGGATCTGGTACTCCTACTCGCGTTTTTAATTTCGAGTTTGCATAGCGATAAAACGCCTTTGGGTTTGACTTGACCTCGTTTGCAATCGGCCTCTGGAAGTCCATTTCAGCTCTTCTGCACTCTGACTTTGCTTGGTTCCTGGCTCTTGCATACATCCTCCTGTCCTGCTCATAGTTTGACCTAACCCATGCCTTGAATTTCTGGGTTTTCTTAGCTTTGTTGACTTCCGCATGGTTCTTGTGTAGGGTCTCTGTATTCCTAGAGGCACTGGGTTTGGTCTTGAGTATATATTTATCGATGAAATGGTTCACTTTAATGGCTATGATATTGAGCGTAGTGTCTGCGTTCTTATGCCTTAGTGAATCAGACCAGTGGATTCCCCTCATCCCTTCGTAATTTTCCTTGTCATATTTGCACCTTGGCCTGGTTTTGTGGTGAACTAAGTAACGGTTAAATCCGAAGTACATTATTATATGGTGGCTGATGCCAACTGGGCCTAGATGCTCCAGTTTGGCCACCATACACCTCGTTTGAGGTCCAGTGGCTAGGGTGTTTGTTCCCCTCTGTAATGCGTCGGGTTTTGTTGGAACGGAAAATTGTTTATACAAAGTAGCGGGATCATCCAAGTCATTTGGCGTGAACTCTTCTCCAATCGATGTCGCCATAGTTAAAGTCCCCCATGATTGTACTGCGCACATCATTGTCATTCCTAAGAACCCCATTTAATTCATATTACGCTACATAACATTCAAATCCACCGCACTTGTAGAATCTCAGAACGGGAAACATTGATAAAGGGTAACTCGCCTACTCAATGTTACTGAATCATGTGTTGTTGTACCCAGGTACAGTTATATAATATTAATTGTATGTATTCATAGCATTAAGGAGAACTCGGGGTATCCATAAGATGATTGGGAAAGTCCGGTTGAGCCAGACTAGTGTACTGTAGGACTAAGTGTGGATCATGGTTTGAAGGTCATACTGTTTACGTCCGTGAACGTGTAGCGAACCTAACTTCATCATATCATATGAAAATACACGAGAACAATGATCTGGAAAAAGCATAAATGTATAGGAACTATGTGAGGTGTTGGAAGTGACCCAGAAACTATACTTGAAAGGAAATATCTTGTATGCATCGGTGTGAACTTAATACACCTCGTGACATATACCCACGACATGTACAGTGATCAAAGAATCTTTTGTCTGTTCAAATAGTGCAATGTGTGAGAGGAGAATCCCTAATTACAGTTTTAAGTGAAATGGATATACCCACGCCATGAACATTCGGCCTTTGTTTTAGGGAGCGTCCTGTACCCGCCTCGAGTGTGCCGCGTTGTTATTATAACCCAATGAATTTACCCACGAACTAGCAAACCAGAACATTACCTTAGTGTGTAATTTAGGATTAAAATGTGTTTATAAGGCACGAGTGACAATATACCTGAAAGTGTTCAGGTGAGAACCGTAAGAAATAAAAGTAAAAATTAAAGATTGGAAACTGTAGGGCTATGCGGTGACGAGCGGTGGGACACTGCACTCGGTACCCTCCGTTCTACCGTCACCTCAGGTCAGTGTCCTATCGGGCTATATCCCGCCCTGTAAAAAAGGCTTCTATAGAAGTTATTACAGTTTAAAGCTTTGCCTGATGTGTAAGTGTAATAGTAATGTGTTAGGGTGTGTGATAACCTCCCGTCAGGCACTATTTCTCAGTACCCTCCGTTCTACCGTCACCTCGGGTCCCATGCGGTCGGAGTGCCTTGCTGTGTGGCAGCCATTATCCCTGTGAGCGTCCCACCAGGTGGTGACTACTCCCAGCTATGCCAATCCACTGTGAACCTGTGGATTCCCAGCACACCACCCCAAATGAGTAGTAACCAATAAGGAAACCGTGAGAAACTCTGCGGTCGTCACTTGGAGCGACCTGTAATACCAGGCGTAGAAATGGTACTGGCATGTCTCTTGGTGCAGCCCTCGTCTTTACCCACCGAGGACGGTGTGCGAACGAGGTTCCTGTTATGTATACCTAAAAATTACAAGGAGTCCCATACCTGCAGGTGTGGAGTGTAACAGGTGTGTTGAGATGGTGCTACTATGTATGATAACCGACGGTGCTATATTCCATTCAGGTGGAGCAGTCTGATGTGTTAAGGGGTAGTGTAAGAAGGAATGACCGAGGTAAGGAGGTCACGGATTGTTATGCACTAATGTAAGACGTCTGGTGCCGAGCGGGGTAACCAACATTTTCGTTGTTCTTCTGAGGAAGGCCAATTCATTTGTATGTTTTTTACCAGTATGCTTTATAAGGAATAAATTAAGACATGTTATGGTTTCACCCTTCTTTCCCCTTATCGATCGGGTCAATAAAAACCTAACCCAATGCCTAGTCCACTCTGCACGCTACCTAACGAGTTGCATACTGTCCAGAGGGGGTCTGGTGGCAGCGACCCTTAGAAATTAAGATTAGAGTTAAAGTATTCCCCCTTAGAATTAGTGACCCCAGTCTGGCAGTATATAAGGTGGCTAGGGTTGAGCATCGCTACGTTGTATATTAAGGCTCTTAAGTTCATTTGGTTTATTAAGCTACAGTTTGCGGATCTGTAGATACACCCGACAAGTCTCCTCCCTTCAGTTGAATTTTACACCACTAGGATTCTTCAAAAGCCTCTTCTCCCTGTACCTTCACCTGGCTTGCTCTAAGGTCTTGCTTAGCATAGATAACCACACCCCTCTTGCAGGCTTCTCGAGAAAGGTTCGTAAATGTCATGTCCGTCAATACTAAACACTTTCTTCTGGGTCGATTCTCCCGTTCTTATAGATATTTTGACTACAAGTACATGCTTTATGAATATAAACGACATGCATTATGTTCCATGATTAAATTTTGAATTGTTAAACAATTAAATAAAATGTTTAACTGACTACATACGAATACAAACAAGACCCTAAAATACACAACTAGGAAATCGTAGTACATAAACATGATAGGAGGAAAACTTGGGCAAATTCATTCATACTTATACAAGGCAATTATAGAACGTCATTGCAGACTACTTCGTGGTCAGACCTTTCAATGAAAAAGATTTTGGTGTTTTAATGTTGAACAATAAAACAATAAATTAAAATGGTGAACTAACTACATACTAATACAAATAAGACATTATGATCCATAAAATCTCTGGGCCCAAAAAACTAATTTATTTAAAAAAAGGGAACTAAAATACTTGAACCTACGTTTATGAACACTTTTGTCATGTAAAATATTACTTGATATATCTTGGGGTAATATTCGTTTAATGGCTGCGGCAAGAGTTTCGTATTTGGTTATTCTAGGATTGTTAAAAATTTCAAATATATTTTTCCTCGGGCAAATTAACATTAATGGAAATTTGAGTAAAAATGTCAACGGAAATAACCAAGTCCGCCGATGTTATTCTTGTGCCCAGTCAGCCGCTCCCGGGCAACGTCTTGTTACGACCCTCCTTTCACCGCTTACCCAGCTTCCACCACTGGTTACTAGCGGCCAGGGTCGTATGTACAGAAGCAGTCGATATCTCGCAAGAGCTTTCGAATTCCCACTGGCTTTCCCGCCAGTCTCTGGTAATTCGACACGAGTTATCTACTGCTTCTGTACATACGACCTAGCGTTGGTAATCGGTGATGGAAGCTGGGTAAGCGGTGAAAGAGGGAGGGTCGTAACACTGGTGTCAGGAGTAGGGATAGCCTAGCAGTGAGATAAGTCAAGATTAAAGGTGTCCAGACCAGAAGCCAGGCCAGGCAACGGGTGATTTCCATGGCTGATCTGATGCAATTTCTGCAATCACAACGAAGAACAGGAGCAACAAACAAGGTTGCAAGAACGAGAACAGAAACCTCCAACTGCAAGAACAGAGCGAAGAGCAGAAGCAAGAACTACAGTAGCTGCAGAAAGATAAGAAAATTAAGGAATGGGATGAAGTTTGCAAGCGATGTGTAACAGATGGAATGATGCGTTTCATGAGGTGCAGTGTGAAGTGGGTGAAAAGTTAAGAGCGCTAAGTGGTGATATCAGAGGTACGAGAGGAGCTAACAGTAGTGAACAGTGAGCTACTGAAAGTCGGTAGCAGGATGGAGGCTCTGGAAATTTGGCAAACAGCAGGGTATCAACAAGATCTAGTGACTCTTATAACTGATGGTGTATGTGAAACCTCGTTTGTGCATGCTCGGTGTATTGTAGAAAATTTTGGAAAATGCGATGAGCGTGTGAAAAGAGAGTGCTGAGCTGAATTAAAGCACCCGAGTTCAGTCCCTCCCCCCATGCTGTGGCAAGTGAACCGAGGAACTGTCCAAAAGTTCCAGTGAAGAAAACACAGAAATTCAATGGTAAGGTCTTGTGGGAAGCACACCAAGCACAGTTGGGTTATTGGAATTGGGTGAGCGGTGAAAGGTTAGGCGAGGTAGGTTTGGTTAGGTTAGGTACAGATAGGTTATGTTGGATTGATTTAAAGTGTTGGACCGACATTGAAGGTGGGAACATGGCGCTCTCGAAGAGGATTAGGTAACTAGTATTACTTTGGCTGTACAGGAGGAAACCGAGACCATAGAAACTGTAAACATTGGTTACCTCCCATCAATAGTCTCCGTACATCAGTGAGAGAATATCAGCTCTTCCCTTTCAATAATGGCTCCTCATATGGCGTTATTCCTAATCGTCAGAATTATTTAAAACTAATACTAATATATAAGAACGTAAGAAAATAAGAAATCTGCAATAGGCCGGTTGGCCTGTGCATGGCACCTCCTGTCGAGTTACAACCACTCTCTATCGTCCATGAATCTATCTAGCCTCCTTTTGAAACTTTCTAGTGTCCCAGCACTGACTACAAAGTTGCGAACCAGTTACTTCCTATCTCTCTCCTAAACCTAAACTTATCCAACTTAAATCCGTTGCTACAAGTCCTATCCTGCTCGGGTATTATAAGAACTTTATATCTCCTTTATTGATTCCTTTCACCCACTTAAATACTTCTATCATATCTCTCCGCACTCTTCGTCTTTCTAATTCCCGGAATCATTTTCGTCATTCTTCGCTGCACCGACTCTAGTGAATTGATATCCATTCTATAATAAGAGCACCAGAACTGAGCCGCATAATCGAGGTGCGGCATGACTAACGCAAGATATAGTTGCAATAAGACCTCTGCACTCTTATTACTTACACTTCTAGATATAAAACCTAATATTGTTTGCCTTATTTCGAACATTAACGCACTGTTTTCCAGGCCGTAGGTCCGGGCTTACAAGTACCCCTAGGTCTCTTTCACAAGTCGACTTCTCTAGGTTGATGTTGTTAAGGCTGTATACATTGAGAGTATTTGTTCTTTTAATATTAAGTACACTGCACTTGCTGGTGTTGAATTTCATTTGCAATTTTCTGACCACTCCTGCGGTTTATTTAAATCGTCTTGTAGTGCATTTGCATCCTGCCCTGAATTAATCTGCCGCCCTATTTTGGTGTCGTCCGCAAATTTGCTTATGTCACTGCTGATCCCAGTATCTAGATCGTTTATGTAGATTATGAACAGAGTGGGCCCAGTACTGACCCCTGAGGAACACCACTGCTTACAGTCCCGTTCAGATTTAACACCATCTACGCTGACCCTCTGCAGTACTGTCAAACGCTTTGCTAAAGTTTAAGTAAATATCATCGTAATTTTCGTCATTATTTACTACCTCGAAGACTTCACTAAAAAACGTCAGAAGATTTGTTAGACAAGATTTTCCCTTTGTAAATCCATATTGAGAGTCTTAGATTAATTTGCTTTTCTCTAAATGCGATCGGATGCTATTTGCCATAATTGATTCATGAAATTTCCCTACTACTGTCAAACTAATCGGCCTGTAATTTGACGCCGTTGCTCTGTCTCCCTTTTTGAGTATGGGTACTAAATTTGCTTGTTTCCACAAGTCTGGCACAACTCCGTGTCTAAAGATTTTGTAAATAAATTTACGAGGGGTCCGCGAATTTGTTCCTTACTCTTTACAAAGCTCGGGAAATTTTCATCCGGCCCTGGGGATTTTGTCTTTAATTTATCTTCTGAAGAACATCATCTTTTCCGATAGTGATGTTCTTTAATTTTTCTTCATTTCCCCTAAATATCAGGTTCACCACTGGAATTTCCTCGTGAATTTCTTGTAAAAGCTGAGAAGTCGCTTTGCTAATTTCCTCAGACATCGATCACTTCCCCTCTGACTTTAAAGGCCCAATTTGTCCTTGACCTTTGTCCTATATACCTAGAAAAATCCCATGGGATTCGCCTTGGATTATCTTGCTATCCTGATTTCGTAGTCCCTCTTTGCCTTCCTACATTATACCTATTTCTGAGCTGCTCCTCCCCTCTTTATTTCTTATGAATTCCTTTCTTTATTCCTATGTCATGTTTAAGTTTTCTGGTCATCCACCTTGGCTCATTTTTATTTGACCTAATTTTTCTGTATGGTATATTTTGTTCTTGTGCTTTACATAGTATACGAGTGAATATATTAGTCATGATCAATTGTTGTGACACCTGTGACCTCACCCGTTCCTACTGGGGACTGACCTGACTGTTCCAAGGCGACCTCACCTAGGTACCTTCTTAACCCCTGATAATCCGGCAATCGAAAGTTTCCCAATTTAGGGTGAACCTGATTTGTGATCACCGTTCCCTAGTTCTTCCCTTACTGTGATAGCTGATATTTTCTTTTTGTTAATACTAGGTCTAATATATTGTCACCAAGTAGGTTCTCTAATTAGTGGTTTCAAAAAGTTTTCCTGTACTGCGTCTAGGAAGTCATCACATTCAGTCACCTACAATGCTGTCCCAGTCAATATTTCTGAAGTTGAAATCCGCCATAATGCACAGGTTGTTATATTTTGCTGCCCTACTCATTTCCTGTCATATGGGCCGAGCTGCTTCTTTCCATAGACTTGAGGGGCCTGTAAATCACTCCAATAATTAGTTTTTCTCTTCCTTCCGTAAATTCTACCCATACAGACTGTTCTTATTTCACCCTTTATTGAATTATTAATACAACTTTTAATGTATCCCTGACGAAGAGAGCGACCCCTCCCTTCCTACCTTCCCTCTCCTTGTGAAAAAGGTTGTACCCTTCTATGTGGTACTTTGATAAAAAAAAGTTTGCTTGCAGGTTCATCCAAGTTTCGGTGATTGCTATGACGTCTACATACTCGGTACATAAAACCGCTCTCAGCAAGTTATATTTCCAACTCTCCTACTGTTTGTGTAGTATACATTTAAACCAACCCTTCCCTGGTCCAGTTTTACCCCTTGCCCTGAGTAACCACTTTTACTCCCCCAGGACCTGCTTGTTTTTTTTATTCCCACTTACCCTGACCTCTCTACTGGCAAACCACCCCCCCCCCCTACTGCTTCTTCAATCTTGAGATGTGACCCCTTATGGGGCGGGCATCCGCCAGCTCCGGGTTTGGACACTCGACAGAGTAGTTCCTTCGGAGATATTTATACACTTCAATTAGATTGCCCGTTTGTAGTATAAGCTAGGCAGTTGCAGGCGTTCTAACCTCTTGGGTAGCTGAGGTTCTGTAGAGCAGGCATCAGTCTGGTGGCCCTTCTTTGGACAGTTTCAATCAACCGAGTCTCGAGCTTATCTCGGACCAGATGGTGACAGTACGCCAAGTGGGGAAGCGCCTAGCTCTTATGACCAAGATATCTGAACGGCCTTTTTAGAATACCTACTGGATTAGTTGCTTAATTCACCTTCTCCCAATGGCCTGAGAACTTCGTTCCTTGTCAACATGCGCTATCGGGGTCCTTTTCACATTCGGTCTCCAATAATGCAGTTTTTTCTTCCTTTCGGGACATGATACGCCTCCTTACTTTTGGTGCGACATAGGTGCATAATTTTGCACTTGAATCTAGCAGCCATTTCTTCGACCACTCCTGAAGCTCAGATTTTTCTGCAGCTCTTCAGTCGGTTTGGTTCTTAATTTCCCTGAATAACTTGGCATCGTTCGCAAACATTTGTCTGGAGGCGTGTATAACTTCTGGCATATCGTTTATGAAACCAACATCGGTCCCAATAAGCTTCCCTGTGGTACCCCTCTTGTCACGGGTACACAAGGATATTCCGTGCCTTTAATCACCTGCAGTTAGGTTAGTGTATCTGTTAACATCGTTGCTAGTTGCTATTATCTCGCTTAATCTATTCATTATCTCTGTATATAATCGTTGCCTCGGGTATCAAGTTCAAATTTTTTGGTTGTGAAAACTTGAAAAATGTTTATTCAGACTATTGCTTATTTCTCCGTCCTTACCAATTAGCTCGCCGGTATCTTACTGTATTAGTCCTTTCTTCTTCTGGTTTTACTTTGATACCTTTAAAAGAATCCTTTGGGGTTTGACTCCCGTCTCCCTTGCTACCTTCAGTTTATTTTTTCCTTTTTGCTTTTCTTATCTCGGTCTTAACCCGACTGGCCAATACTTTATAATAATCTCTGGTAAAAATCACCGATTTATTCTCCCTGTATCCTACCGTTGTCCAATAATATTCGTTAAATATTTATTTGTCCATTTGGGGTATTTATTTTATCAGTTTTCGGTACATTATATTCTGCCTTTATGCATTAACTCTAATTTATTATGGAACTCGACCTCGGATCTCGTGGTCAGGTCACCCCCCCCCCCCAGTCATATTTTGATGTTATCATTGTCAGGTCTCCAGGTAAAGTGAGGTGGCCCTCTGTGGGTACATTGTGTAAGGTCGTGTAATTAGCCCCCCCAAACGCAATGCCCCTTATCTTGGTTGCCTTTTCATCCTATCAAAGTTTGTCTTGAAATCTGGGACTTCCTTGTAATTTTTTTTGTCACTGACATTGTTCTACTTTGAATCTCTTCTTTGGTCGCTGCTAGCTAGTTCAGTCCCTACCTCGACATTATTTGAGGTTTTCTCTGTTTAAATCTAACGAAGTTTAATTATATTACCCCGGGTGGGTTCGGCTGTATGTTGATTTGAGAAACCGTCCTTAACTGTTTCAAGAAAATACCGATTATGAGTTACCCGTAAGGTCGTTCCAATCTGTTTGACTCGTAAGTTAAAGTCGCCTACTGTACAGACTTTGCCATGTCTGGATGCCCTGTGCTTTTCATCCCACATAAGTTGCTTATCAACTATCAAGATTGGGGGGGGGTCTATATGTTACTCCTATGATTAATTTTTCCCTACCATCGATTAATAATATCCAAATTGTTTCTGTATTCAGTTCAGTTTTTATTTCCTTATTGATTTCACACTTCAGATTATCCCTGACATAGATTGCTACTCCACCTCGGTTCTTAATCTGCCTATCGGTATGGAATAATTTGTAACTTTCAATTTGGTATTAGACGGGTAACTCACTTGAGTTTTTAAGTTTATCCATGTTTCGGTGAATGCTATTATAAAGATTTTTTGGTCCACAACACCCTGATTTCATCCATTTACTTTCATATGTCTACTGTTTGCGTAGTAGACATTTAAGTTGGTTGCAATCGGAGTTCTCTTTGTTGTACTTATGCTTTAACTCGCTGAATTTCACTGTTATTATTCCTAGTACATTCTCTGTAATCTTTGGTTTTGTTTATCCGTGCCCACTGCAGTCTCCTCGAGCCCCGTGCTCCAGGTTCTTAAGCAGTCTAAAGACTTCGACATCGTCTGAAACTCCCATCTCGAAAAAGTCAGCCATGGTTGCCATCCCATCCCAAGATATATCCCAGCATAAAGGTCCCTTCTGCCATATTCGTTGTCCCAGTTGTCAATGAATGGGACTGATATTGACTTGTAATATGTCGAATTGGCTTTTGACACAACTGTCCTCGACACGAATTCATAGCCAACTCCCCTTCGACCACCCGTGGGGTGACCTTGTCACCTGGTTGGAGGAAGAAGACCCGAGTGTTAATTACTGCTTCCTCCACTCGTTCCACATGCAGACTGGTTCATTCACTGCAATAGACTTGTCAAACGTCGCCATGAAATTGAAGGGGAAGTTATCGATGACCGTCATGGCAGTGATCACTTCTCGGTTATTCTTCGCTCGACTCCAGGTCCACCTTGTTCACGTGCACCAAGGTAATGCTTGGATAAGGTAGACTAGACCAGTTTTAAGGACTTGAGCAAGTTTAGGGGGTTATAATTTTTACTTTCTTGCCGTTGGAATGTTTGTTTAAAAGTATGAGTGATTTGAACTGTAGTTCCCATTAATTGGGTGTATTACAAGAATAGGGGACTGTAGAATCGTTAGAAACATATAACGAAATGTCTTGTTTATTACAGGTGTTGGGTGGTGAGGCCAGGGCTGCGTCTGTGCTCGGTGAGTAGAGTTGTTTGTACACGAGATGACGACCTGGTTACTGTATTATGTTGGCGTTATGAATCTTTGTACTTAACTTAGTTATGAATTGGGAGAACAATGGCCATTGGTAAGTTAATGAACTTGACCACAACCTTGGTAAAATGACTGTCCAAACTTTCTCAAGAAGCGGACTAGGTGGTGTAAGGCCAAACAAGCTATCTCCGTTGTTTTATGTAAATGTTTTTTCATTGGACCGTTAATTAAACCGATTCTTGTAAATGTTCATTAATTGGGAGAGAATGTGCTCTTATAATGTTCATAAATAGTGTTTGGCGACCCATGAAATATTCACTGCTAATACCTTAAATATTTCTCTTCCTGCAGTTAGTGTAACGTAGTGGTGGGTGGGGAGAAGATAATTAAGACTAGTATATTGTTTTTCGACACTCAGTTTCGTAAAGTACTATGCAAGTGTGTATATCTCTGGACAACTTGTTACAGGGTACAAGAAGCCCCACTACGGGAAGGAGCACTACAGTTACGTCTACGACCCTGAGTACTACAGAGACGAGTGTAAGAGTCAACTGCTCACCTGTGTCCCCAAGCAGGATTGTCTCTCGGGTAAGGTGATAAGAGCAGTGACCCTTGTTATGGTTTGTCTACATCAGGGGTCACCAAACTACGGCCCGCGGGCCGGATCCGGCCCGCGACGTCAGTTCATCAGGCCTGCCGACGGTACTTGAATTTGTTTGATAAAACGTATGGAACACGAGACGTTGTGATACAATTTAAATTTAAATATTATGCGGCCTGCGCTTGTCATTCTTTCAGTTATCCGGCCCACTGAAAAAAGTTTGGTGACCCCCTGGTCTACATTAATGTGGGATAAGACTTTCACAGATGCTGTTGACAAAGGGATGAACTTTACATTTGTAAATCATTTTCAATAGAGCTTTAAGAGTTGAGGCGGTGTGTTAATGGCGAATTTAACTTGCAGGCAACTATGCGACAAGCCAGCGGTGTCCCATCAACTTCGTGGCCCTCGACAGCTACTGCCTCTTCATGACCACCAAAAATACGGTGGAAGATCGCACTCAAACACAAGTGGAGGAATACTGTGGCCGCCTTGGTACTAGACCTTATTACTTCCAGAGCGCTGCTGTAAGTGTGTGAAGGCCTGGGACTTGGGGATAGAAATCCCTTACCAGACTAATCAGGTTCTTAATTAAGGAAAGTCAAGGACCATGGTTTTCCGAGGAATAACGAACAACCGTTTGAGATTGACATCTCTTTACTATAAAAATTATAACCCAAAACTGACACCACTCGACAAACCTCAAATAACAACGGGAGTCAAACAATTCAGTCGGTCAAGTTAATGGAGTCAAACAATTAATGGAAGCAAACAATTACAGGGAGCAAACAATTACAGGGAGCAAACAATTAATGGGAGTCGGCAATTAATAGAATCAAACAATTAATGGGAGTCAACATCTGATAGAATCAAACAATGAACAGATATTTCCTACGGCAGTGGCCCTGGGGGAAGGTTCTGGAACACCGTGATGCACACTCAGGGTAGGGAAGTGTCCATTCAACTCCACACTCGAGCGACGTCTTGAAATGGCAGGAGAACACCGGGGCACAGACTGAATGAGATGAACTGACGGTCGTGGTATGCGGTAGTGGTAGATGACCAGAGAAATGACAGTCGATAGGTGAAGGTTTGTGGGACATGGCGGCTGGGTTGAATCTCCCGATGACCCAGATAATCGCTGCCGTTCTCACCTCTGTCCAACCGCCCCAACTGTCGTCCGCACCAGCAAACGAGAGTTAGCAGCGGTAACGAGCAGGAAGATCGTTTCCGCCCTTACAAAGTGTAAAGATTATCTTGGAATACAAGATTTATTTCTTATTACAACTAATTTTCGTGCTCGGCTGAATATATTCAGTCTGTGTGCGAGACGAATGGGTTTACCAGCATCAACACCAGCATTTCTAAGATTGCAAATAATTTAATATAAAATTCTGTAGTATGTAAAGTACCTTGCTTCCTTCAGGAATGGAAGCAATGCGAGGTGATCGTGACCAAGAACATGGAGATGCATTCCTACGAGCTGTACTGGACAGACTCTTACTGGGACGACGACCGCCACCAGTGGCAGTGGCGTTCGACGGGAGAGGAGATAGAATGGGAAAAGTGAGTACATTTCTGGCCTTTCTGCAGTGGTAAAGACAAACCCTTTTATTTATATTACTCACGTTATTTACCCCCTATAAACAATTAGAATTAATTTTGTTTATTAATCCCCCGTTAAGTGGTGTACTTGGTGTAATCTTGCTAAATGGGCCTATAGGTACAGCAATGGTGGTAACAAATGCACAAGTAATTGTTTTTGGGTAAAGTCTTCAAACCAAAATTACCATTTCTTATTAAAATAGTCTATGCACAATTAACGTAGATCACCGTAATTAACACGAAGAACAATGACGGTTAATATGGTTGAAGCGGGTTGTAGCAAACTTAGGTAATACCTGTGGTGTCTGCTAGACCTAGGTTGACTGGAGTAACTGGCGAATAAACTGCCAACCCTGCTGGACTAGGTTGACTGGTGTTACTGGTGAATAAACTGCTGACACTGGTGTGCAGAGGTCATTTGAAAGACAATGAGGTTACGTTAGACTTCTCTTGCTTCAGTATTTACTAGACACTTGGTCATAGTACAAATACTGTGGGTGTAGCAATTATATAATCTTATGTAGCCCACATTTATATAATACTGTTAGACAGGGTCTCGGTATGAGGAGAGGGCTGGTCATACCATCGTCCTCGGAAGACCAGAAGTCTTCCTGAAGACGAGCTGCGTAGCTAGTTCCTGTAAAGTCAGACAAGTTCGCTCCCCGCTGCGAAACCGTTACGGGGACGAGTCTGAACTGACTTCCCGTGACTGTTGTATCTGGTTTAGGGTCGATGCTGCTTCATTTTGGGCAGGAGCGGACTTTTGATCCCGACTGTATCTAGCCACTATTACCGATCACCGAGGTAAAAGTCAAATCTTTCGTATTGTTTCACTGCTCGGTTACACCTTTACAGTGAAACCTATTTAACGGACTACATGAAAGGAAATGTTATATTGAAGGTCCGTTAGATGTGTAACCTCTGTCTAATGAACTATATAGATGAAGCGCCGTTATATCGAGTCAGATACTCTTCTAACGAACTGTATGGAGAAGTCCGTTATATGAAGGTTTCTCTATTTCGATGTTACTTTACTACGGATAAAAACCAGAGCTTCCCACATTGCTACACTTTCAAGGTCACGCGAGGACGAAGCCCATTTTCTTATAGTTTTTGTAAGCTTGTTGACGTATTCGCCCGTGCCTCTTGATGTGGCCAGCGTACAGTAGTGGTAGCGAGTGGCCCCTTGAGTTAATTATTAGTGACCAGGAGAAGTCTTCAACGTGTTGCTGTGAACGTGTTGATCTTCAGCTCCGGGAAAGGAATAAATACTACGGTTGGTGGGCACGCGGGAACACCCCTTGAAGTAAACATTCTTGTCTGTAATTACCTGACCTATGTACACAAAGGAAGTCTGGGAGTCTGTACCATTGCAGTTTCTTGGTTAAAATTGTGCAACTCCTTCAGGACAAGTACGAGCATAGTTTTTCCTAGAGTATGAATTTGCTACGTCTTGGCATGTGTGGGACATCAGCTTTACCTGCGCTAGAAACTGCCTTGGCGAGTGAGCACAATTATCTTAACACTCCATACTTTATGTAAACTGTCCTGTGCACCATTGTTTATTATTTTTTTTATATTGGTATATCATTAAATTGTCCTGGTGAAGTATCCTGTACTTAGTGTATACGGTTACAGCCATCCAGTCATGTTGGTGGACAGAGCGGTACTACTTCGTGGTGCCAGCCAGTAAAGGCGAGATAGACGTTGGTGCCAGCCAGTAAAGGCGAGATAGACGTTGGTGCCAGCCAGCCAGCCAGTAAAGGCGAGATAGACGTTGGTGCCAGTAAAGGCGAGATAGACGTTGGTGCCAGCCAGTAAAGGCGAGATAGACGTTGGTGCCAGCCAGTAAAGGCGAGATAGACGTTGGTGCCAGCCAGTAAAGGCGAGATAGACGTTGGTGCCAGTAAAGGCGAGATAGACGTTGGTGCCAGCCAGTAAAGGCGAGATAGACGTTGGTGCCAGCCAGTAGACGTTGGTGCCAGTAAAGAGATAGACGTTGGTGCCAGCCAGCCAGCCAGTAAAGGCGAGATAGACGTTGGTGCCAGTAAAGGCGAGATAGACGTTGGTGCCAGCCAGCCAGCTAGCCAGCCAGCCAGTAAAGGCGAGGTAGACGTTGGTGCCAGCCAGCCAGCCAGTAAAGGCGAGGTAGACGTTGGTGCCAGCCAGTAAGGGCCAGATAGACGTTGGTGCCAGCCGGTAAGGGCCAGATAGACATTGGTGCCAACCAGTAAGGGCCAGATAGACGTTGGTGAGCCAGCCAGTAAAGGAAGAGACGTTGTGCCAGCCAGTAAGGGCCAGATAGACGTTGGTGCCAGCCGGTAAGGGCCAGATAGACATTGGTGCCAACCAGTAAGGGCCAGATAGACGTTGGTTTGATGATGCATCTTCCTGGCTATATTTTTTGGGGTTTGAGGGTAACTGTCTGTGGATTAGATTTTTCAAGATTGGGCCTAGAGCAGTAGCGCCACGTTAGATCTTCTCGCCCGGTCACTGTTAACTAACATTGGTCTGGATAAGAACTTGGCTGTATGACCGCCAGGGGTGACGAGGCGGGTTTGTCACGTTACTGGTATCGCGTGACTCGTATCCTTTACATTCTTGTCTTTTTTTATCCACCTTTTATGTAGTTCCCTCTCCTTGTATAGCCTCGGTCACTCTTCCCTTTATCTAGGAGAGAAAGGAAATTCGGCTCCTTCCCTCTAGATGTTTTAAACGTTTTTTAACCTGTCGTGGCTGCTCCTGGTAACTATTGTCGAGTGCCTGTGTTGGTCATTGTTCGACATTAGCTAACTTGAAAGTTCCTCAAAACAAGGCCTGCATGTAAAAAAGTCGGGTACACATTACGGGATGAAGACCTTGTATCACTGTTTTACTGAATAAATAACACTTTATTTCTATCATTCTTGCGGCAGGATCTTGGTAGGCAGCAACTGTTACGAGGACAACAAGGCAGCGGTTAACGAGGAAAACGGCTGCTTGGATTTCACACGACGAGAAGCACAACTGTCTGAGGCTACGTCGTGTGGAGTGTCAGGTTAAACTGCCCTTCTTTTGTAAAGCGGGTGAGTTATACCATATGAAGGTAAATCCCACACATCTCTTTGGACAAAATAGATGTAAATATGCATGTTTTTAGCGTAATACCAGTCTTTAACTTGATATTTCTTGCCATGGTATAACAATGTACAGTAAGTGGCGAAGAACTAATGGAAGGACAAAATTTGCTTCGGTAAGTCACCTGTAATAATTTTCTTTACTGTTCATAAAGGTACTGGAAACCTAAAGGAAGTAAATTAATAACTGGACAGTATTCTATTAAGCTAAGGTAGACAGAGTGGCGGCCGAGTGGATAGTATTCGCCTCCTGCCTTAAGGTTCGGTGCTTCGATCCCGGATTCCTTCTAGAATCTAGTGACTACCAGCTGTAAATGGGGATCTGGCTTCTACGGGTACGGAAAATGAGGGCGGTGGAATGCTGTGTTGTGCTGGCCACGCTGCCTGGTGTACCGAAGGCTTGGTTTAGTGCTGTAACAGGCAACCATAACTCTGCAGCCCTCTACTCCCTGGGCCATCTGTGTTCACTAGCTCCTCACGAGCTGTTGCAACAGATCATGTGCAGAACCAACTTGAGCACTTTCCTTGAGCACTTTCCTCTATAATATATTGAAGTCATACTCGCAGTTTCGCCCTTCAATCTGCGTGACGTCATAACTAACTTTGACTTGTTGGAATTGTTGTTCAATTAAGTTTTATAACCGTTAATGTTCATGAGTTTTGGAAGTGAAATATCACTTATAGAACTAAGAACTGTTGCACCCCAGAAATTTTGGTTAGGTAGGTTATATGAAAGCAACATTTGACGTACAGTCGGTGAAGAAAGTTCTCGAACCCTCTACGCGACAGACAAATAGAACGAGAAATGTGAACATTGCTGAGGAAGTTTTATTACTAATTTCCACCTGTAAATACTATTAAGACAAGCAACATATATACTTAGTGTCCCTTCTCAAGCAGGCATACCAACCATTGAGATGACACGAGCCATGGTGCTCATTTTAAAATCGTGACCAGCTAGGTGTTCTAGAACTTTTCTTCACGACTGTACCTTGTATTCACCAGGATATTTTTTTATGGTTTTGTGGCTCTTGGCTTTCTTCCAAAACTGGTCTCGCTAGGATGTGTTATGGTCCTCACTAGGACAAATACGGTTGCTCCTTGTCCAACGTGAGACACGTTTCTGAATTAACGGTCCTAGTACATAGAGGCATTAGGTTGGAGTAGGAGTTCAGAAGATCTTAAAAGTAAAATTTTCCAGGTTTTAAATATAAACGGTCTCCCATCAAGAACGAAAACTAAGTCATAACCCTGAAAAATGTCTCCAGAATGCAGTCTACGTTACCTGATCGTCACTTTACTGCACACAACCAGCGCGACCCAACACCCACTGTACGTAACCCCTGTACGTGTATCCTTACGCCCGTATTATTAAACCTCTTCCCTTGAAGAGGGTCGTCGTGTTTTCAACCCGGTTTAAACTAAAGTCCTGAAGAGGGACACCCCTAGTAAAGTACTTAACGGGGTGGCGTGGTGTGGCATGGCGGTAAAATTAACCAATTCAATATAAATTCATTTTATTGGAATTGGTTAAACATTAAAGTACAGTATCCCTCAGGAATTCGTTTAGTTTAAAAACGTTAATAATACGGGCGTTAGTCAATATGAATTATGAACTGGTTGGTGGCGAAGCAAGAGGCTCGACATAACTCCCAGTGGGTTAATAACTACCGCCCAGTATATTAACTAACAAAAGTAGTCCACGGACTCGCGAAATTATACCGTCCTGAATATTCAAATATTAAATAGTGTTCTAAAGACTGTTCATTTATCATAGACCATATGGTCTACTGAAAGTGGTCGAGGTTATAATCGGGTGAGGCATGGCTTTGTTTATACTAGTCCTGGGTGACGTGGTTGGGGGGTTAGAACTACTACTCCCATTCATTTATTAGAAAGCAAAAGTCTAGAAAACCTTTAGATCTGACAGTGGCCCACAAAATTCTGCCCTCCTGAACCACAAACCCAGGATTCGGATTAGTGAACCCGAAACGGTAAATAGTCCTGCATTATTCTGTCAATAAATCTTTGGTTTCACGCGTCAATCTCTGGGTTCGTAGTTCACGAGAAGAGGCGACAGGATTTTCGTTGGTGACTGCATCGAGGATGAATGGGAAACCGTAACATTGGATAAAAGTTAAATAGGACTTGAAGCAGCAGATAACTTAACTTAGTGAAGGCAGTACACTTTGTTCCATCTACAGTGGTAACTAGATAAACAGATACATATGTTCATTACCAAAATCGTGGATTTCAAAACTTAAAAACTATAAGAAAAATGTGAGTTAGGATCACGTTACTGCAAAGGGCTTCAATTAAAATTAAACACATTGGAGATCATGGTTTGTATACTGTATTGTAGCGTCAAATAAAACTTCACTTCAAAAAGCCGTGACGATATGAGGATTTTGATCTATGAAGTTTAATTAATTTTTCGCATCCTTTTATCTTCTAACAATCACATTGCTCATTCATTTTACACTTAAGGGTCATGGTTAAGGGATTGGCAAATGGTTCACTAAGAATATACTGGCCGAACACTAACGCCAGATAGCATAAAAGTCGCTGGTCGGGTGTTGTAAACTTTGGAGGTATAGTAAACGAATAAATATAATGGTTTTAGCTAAAATACTGATTAAAACTACACTATATAGTATAAAAAAATTAACTACTTTGCCCCATTTATTCCAAACCGTGGAAGCAAGGAACCCCATATGCTGCTCGTTCACGTGCGTAACACTACATGCTTTACGCTATCCACACACACACACACACACACACACACACCTACTTTGCTATCATCTAGCTATAATACAATGAGTTATTAAAGATGTCCCCTTCGTTTGGAGCTCTGAGGTGACTTGAGAGGCCGATACGTGACCGACAGGGCCGCCCGCAGATGTTGCACGTGTGAAGGGCTTCAATTAGTGCGGGGAGGCGGCGGCGCCAGCGTCTTGCTAGCCCTCGTCTGCCTTTGTATGCAGTCTAGGTAACTCGAAAGTATTGACACCTCTTGTAATTCTTCGAGCGTTACGACGCGAAGTGATCGTCTCCCTGGTGAGGGGGTCGATTTGGTGCTATGTTTGTCTCAAGACAATCCATATACTTTTCCATCGTCTCCCAGCATTACTTTTACCATTCGTTAGGTGACTAATGTAGCTGTTTTGGCAATCTACTGTCGTCAATGCAGGTAACCTGGCCAGTCCAATGTAGTTCATGGATAATGTTAGCCTCGATGCTGCTACAGCTGATGTCCTAAAAAATACTGGCATTTTTTCTGCCTCCTGGCATTTGTTTTCTGCCTTCCCAGCGAACTCGGAGGATGGAACGTAGACTACGTTAGTGAACGTTTTCAAATGACTTGAGGTGCCTATCGTACGTGATTGATGTCTCGCTGCCATAAAGCAGGGTAGGAGGCCACTAAAGGATATACGAGCAACTTTGTAGATAATTTCGGGTCCCAACAGCTGAAATTACGGGTACAGTGTCTGCTAAAGACTAGAGATACTCGTCTGATCCGATTTTGAATCCCTTCATCGATGTTCGCAGTGGTAGACAGATGGTAGCCAAGGTACTGGAAATGGTTAACATTAGAGAGGGTAGTACACTTAACCTGGATGGATGGTGATGTGATTGAACCAGGGGCAGGCTGAAGGAGAAATGGTCTTGCGTACATTCGCCTCCGGTCGAAGTGTGCTACTCCATCTATGTAGGTGTTCAGGATCTCCTGTAGGTCGTGTTCAGTGTGAGCGACAAGGGTGAGGTAGTCTACATACTGAAGTTCAGGGATGGAAGTGGCCGACACATTTGTTCCTGGCTGTTGTCGCTGGAGCGAATAAGGAAGGTAGCCAAGAAAATGGAAGAGTTGTTGCCAGTACACATCCTCGTTTTACCCCCGTTTGGATGGGGAAGAACTCGGACTGGGTGCCACTGTGTAGGACATTGCCGTTCATGCCATCGTGGAGTTGCCTCACAATGGCGATGCTTTCTGGTGGGCAACCAAAACGACTGAGGGTCCACCAGAGGGCTTCCCTGCTGACCTAGTCGAAAGCCTTGGTAAGTTCGATGAAGGCCATGTACAGTAGCTGAAACCACTATCTGTGTATACTTTGTGGGAAACCATGAGACCATCGACGATAAATATTGGTAATGAGGGCTGTCACTAGTCACGTTAAATTTCGGAACATGCTACCCCCACCTACACCGATAGTTGTTTTGGCTACTGTACAGGTCACGACGCTGTTCTCGGCACTTCCTTTATCTGCGGGCAGCAAAGATCATGTTGGTGGTGCCACGTGATGGTCCAATGCCACATTAAGATTCTTGGAGGAAATTTCCCCACCTTGGGAAGTCTGTTTAGAAGGACTCAGGGATAATCTTGACAGCAGCGAGATCCTGCGGAAGTTGGTACAGTCTGACCAGTCTCCCTTGTTCTTATAAATGTTGACGATGGAGGCACCTTTATGATCAGGGGGTATTTTCTCCTGCCCCATCTATTCTCCAGGAGAGACTGAAGCTGGCTTTTAGGCAGAAGTCCTTTTTACCCGAGGTGGGTTAGCTCCAGGTACCGAGGAACCTGCTGGGTAGTCAGGACATAACATCGGTGTTTTGGTTGCACCAGGGAATGGTAGTGCTCTTTCCAGTGCTGAATGGTGCCTTTTTAGTTATTCATTAGGAGTTGCCGTCGGATAAATAGAGGAGCCCCTGTGATTAGTTAGGCCACATTGTTTTAATGGAATTTAAAATTTCGTATCTTTTTGATCCGCAAATATTTCTTTCGCTTTTATTTTTCGACTATTCCTCCTTTAGAGCAAAGTTTGTGCTGGCAGAAGGTATCCGCTTTGGTCGGAGACAGAGCCGGTTCAGCCAATCGGTGAAAGCAGCACGTTTACCAGTGAGTACGTTTGTTTCAGGTTTGTTTTCCTTAAACCAATCCTGGGGTTTTCTGTCAATCTGGCGGAGGGTCTCGCTGCAGGTTTGTGACAACAGCGTTGAGGATACCCCATTAGGCACTCGCTTTTAAGTATGTTGTTAGGTTGCTTATAAGCCCATCGTCGAGCTGCTCTGAAAGCCTGTTCTACCGCTTGATCCTCCAGTCGCTTAGTGTTAAACCTCTGGAGGCTAGTTGCCTTCGTCGTTTTGGGGCTACGTGAAGGGAGGGTTTGGCTCTGACGACCCAATGATCTGTCAGTGGTCCGAGCCACACATGGCTCGGGTGATGACATCTCGGTGATCTTTCTTTGACAGATATAGTCTAAAGATACTAATGTTTGGATCGTGGGTGTTGCCAAGAACCCTTGAACTTGTTGGCTTACCTAAGCAACGTGTTTGTAACGGTGTTTAGCACTCCTGTTGAGGAGTAGGCCGTTGGGATTACAGCCCACTACGTTTCTCCCTATGGTTCCCTGCCGTAAGTCAGTATCTCTGCTAACACTGGCATTGAAGTCCTCTAGGAGCACAACTTTCTTTGGTATAGGTTAGCACTGTAAAGTTGGTGTAAAAGGCCACTTTGATGTCATTTTCTGTATAGTGTTAGGGCGTATGTACTCAATGTGAGATATTCAGTGGGACTTCGAGCATCAAGAGGTGCTCGTTGATCCCAACAGGCATATCCGTTTATGTAGGATGGATTGGCAATGGCAAAGCCAACTCCATAAATGCGGTTTCACTTTGTAGCAGGCTTACTCTTCCAAAAGAAGGTAGTATAGTGTTACATCTCGCACCCTCTTCTAAACCTCACTCGAAGGTGTACAGTCAAGCTATACTGTAGGCCCATTAGATCAAAGGAGACTGAAATAACAGCTTCTGTTAAGATTCGTGTTGGACAGACCCTTACCTGACATTTCTGGCTAACAATCTCCCGACAGGTTTATTTTATTATCCTTGTTCCTTCAAAACTGGTTTAAGTAAAACACTGCTCTAAAACATATAAATATTAAACAATAACCGAAGTAAACCTGTGTTTTCCATCCGTATACATTAAAAAGATCACAAATTGATTCGCTAAAAAGATTATCCCTACCAAATATAATGCTCCCGCTATTACATCACTTTCAGCCATAATAAACATACTGTACCTTAAACCCCAAAATTACCCTCGATTGCCCAGATAACAATAGATAAATATGCACTAACCAAGCTTGTCCCATCCTTTCTACCTCAAAGCCTAACCAGAGAGAGAGCGAACAGAATGTTCCAACACTTTTCTGGTTTCATCAACATAAGAGTATAATCTCGATTCCTTTTTACTTCACAACTGCTTCTTACGGTCTCTCATTACTGTAAAAAAACTAGATACATTAAGTTTACCTAATGAAACATAAATGCTAATACATACAAATGTACAATAATAGATGCATTTTAAGTCCTTACTATAAGCTTGGAATTTAATCTATAGAAAATGGGACACAGTAGAAACTAAATACAATGGGTAATGAACAAATAGAAGGAAAAGGGGGAGATGACTAACCTCCCCCTCCCCCTTCCAAAAGAGTAATGCAGGATGACTCCTGACTAACTGGAATACGGGACAGTGCATCAGCCACAACATTGAACTTTCCTTTCACGTGTTTAATAATCAATCATAATCTTGTAACAATAGATTCCACCTTGTCAAACGTTGGTTTACATTTTTCATTTTGTGCCAAAAAACACTTGGATCAGTATACCTGACCCTCTCAAACATCAAAATGGTTCAAACTTAAAATCAATGCCAATGTTTTTCTCAATTTTACTTTAGTTTTTCTGATACAAAAGGAACTTCTTTGAAAAAATAACATAGGATACTCAACATAATCTTTCTCTTGCATTAAAAGTCCACCAGCTCCATAATCACTAGCATCTACATAAAATTTAAATGGTTTATCATAATTTGGAGTAGAAAGTATGGGTGCACTTGTAAGTACCCATTTCTTTTTAATTTTTTTTTTTATCCTCTTTGCCACTGGTCGGCGGTAGCCAGGCGATCTGTCGTCTCTTTTCCTTTATGGTACTGCAAAAGGAATGGCTCGCTAGCCATCCGGGCGATCGGTCACGTCTGTCACGCACTGTTGGCAAATGCGGGGCATACACCATCCTGAATGTACCTGAACCCGCTCAGTGTTGGTCAAGTCTTCTCTTTGAAAGAGGCTGCACTCGGTGCCGTCACAACACTCTCTGGTAGATTGTTCAGAGTTTACAACCCTCGAAAAAGCCTCACGGTTTTCGGACTTGCGGCTTCTTCAATCTTGAGCTGTGACGCGCCAGGGGTGGCGTCGCCAGCTCCAAGTAAGGACACTCAACTGGTATTAGTGCCCCCTGAGATGCTTATAAACCTCAACTAGGTTCCCCTTGCCCGTCGTAGTATAAGCTAGGCAAGTTCAGGCGCTCCAATCTCTCAGGGTAGCGCTGAGATGCCGAAGTGCAGGCACCAGTTTGGTGGCCCTCCTTTGGTATTTTCAACCAACTGACAATCCCTGGCATATCTCGGGGACAGATGGGGTGACAGTACTCCAGATGGGGAAGCACTTCACTCCCTGAAGATCGTCACGAGGACGGACCGTCTAGATATCTGAACGACCTTCTTATAAGACCCAATAGTCATTTGCCTGTTTGCCTTCTCACAATGGCCTGAGAACTTCCAGCTCATTGTCAACATACTACACCTAGGTCCTTCTCACACACAGTCTCAACTAGTACATTTTCTTCATCCGTTGGGACATATGGTGCCTTACTCCTTGCCGTTGAGTACGCCCCAGGTGCATCCTCTTACACTTCGTGACGCATTGAATCTCAGCAGCCATTCCTTCGACCATTCCTGGAGCTAGAGGTCCTTCTGCAGCTCTTTACGGTCGCTTGGTTCTTAATTTCCGAAATAACTGGCGTCATCGGCAAACTTGTTGCCTTGGAGGAGTGTGTACAACGTCAGGCATATCATTTATGAAACAAAAACAGCGGGCCCAATACACTACCCTGCAGTACCCCCACTTGTTACAGGTACAGATGACGATTTCGTGCCATTAATCCTGCCACACATTGCTTGCGGTCATGTAGAAAGTCTTCTATCCACGCTAGGACATTTCCCCGAATTCCGTACCCTTCAGTTTGATTTTCAGCCTTTCGTAGGGTACACTGTCAAAGCCTGGCATCACGGTAAATATTGTCGATATTACCACCCCGTTGAAGAATATGGGTCCAAATATCAATGCAGCGAGCAATTATTAAAGCCGACGCCCCGGCATAAAACCGTGTTGGCAATCTTTTTACAAAGGTTGTTTCGTAGATGTTCCATCGCTGCATCTCTGATAATACTCTCAAGTAATTTACATATTATGCTGGTGGAAATACCTGTTGTTTGGTGATTTTCATCCGCCCTTCTTGAAGATATACTTATGACTCCACATAAGCCACTTTCCATTTGCTGGGGACCACCATTTGTTCATACAGGCATTTACAAAAGCAAGAATCTTCAGGGGCTCTGCAAGCTCGTTGCACAGCTCATAGCACTCTGGGATGCACCATGTCAGGTCAGGACTCTTATGGACCTTTAGCCTGGACAGTTTATTTCTAATACCTCTTCTGTGAACACAATGTGGGTCAGTGCTGTGTCGAACCATCTGTCCTCAAACGCAGGAAGGTTAGTTGCATCCTCTTGTGAACACTGAGGAAAGAATCTGTTCAATGCCTCCACTTTGTAAGTAGAATCTGGCGTAACTACCATCTTCAAGCCTCAGGTCTGATACTCCTACTCGTTTTTCGTTTCGACTTTTGCATGGCGTTGGCGCCTTTGGAACTGACTTGACCTCGCGTGCAGCTCCCCTTTGGAACTCTTTTTCAGCCCTCCTACGCCTCTATCTTTTGCTTGAACACGGCTCTTGCATACATCCTCCTGTCTTGCTCATCGTTTGACCCAACCCCACGTCTTGGATTTCTGGGTTTTCTTCTTAATTTTGTCGACCGCCGCATGAAGTTCCATGTGTAGGGATCCTCGTATTCTAGAAGCACTGGGTTTTGGTTTTGGGTATATATTTATCGATCAAATGGGTCATTTACTAGTTATGATATTCGTAGTGTCTGCGTTCTTGTGCCTTAATAAGTCAGGCCAGTTGATACCCATCATCTCTTCCTCATCCCATTGTAATTTCCGCGCCAATATTTGCACCTTGGCCTGGCCTTATCTTGAACTAGGTAACAGTTAAATCTGACTAGGCGCTGTATGGTGACTGGGTGCCAACTTCAGGAGCAAGGTGAACGGTTTGGCCACCATACCCTCCTCGTTTGTTATGATGAGGTCAAGTGAAGCTGGTGTTTGCTCCTCTGTAATGTATCAGGTCTCTCATGTTGGAGACAGAAAATCATCTCTCCAGAGTTTCTACAAAGAGTGTAGGATTATTCAAGTCATTCAGGGTTGACTCGTTTCTCAGTCGATGTCGCCATGGTTAAAGTCCCCATGATAGGGGAGGTGGCTGGGGTTGAAATCGCCGCATTGTTTGTGGAGTTCTTAAGTTCCTTTGATTTAGTGGGCCACAGTTCGGGGATCTGTAGATACACCCGACGATAAGTAAGTCCCCTCCTTTAATTTAATTTTACACCACTTGGACTCTTCAAGCATCCTCTCCCTGTTACCCTCGCCTGGCTGGCTCTAAGGTCTTGCCCTGGCGTAGATAACCACCCCTCCTGCAGGATTGGAGTTAGGTTCGTAAATGAGTCGTATCAGCAATACTAAACTCGCATTCCTCTGGGTCGTTCTCCTGTTCTTGTACAACAGTTCTACAACTCCTACAATATCTGGTTGGTGTACTCTTAGTAGTGTTTCAAACTCCTCCCTCTTATCAGGAACGTGTCAGTATTAGTGTACATGACATTCAAGCCAGAATTTGTTCTCGGTAACGTCTCTGCTCTTAGTAATAAACCCGCTCCACCCACATTCTCAGAAGCGCTGCAGCATTTACCAAGTACACTGTATTTTGCAGGGTGTGGTTAAAAATGTCATTGTTTACGGCGCTCGTTCCCTACTGTCCGGTAGGCTGGAAGCTGGTGCCGCCTCCCGGGAATGAGGGTTGAGTGGGTGGAGGATTGCACTGCTGCCCCTGGCCTGTGTCGGCACACTTGTTTCCACTACCCTCCCCTGAGTATAACCCATGTGCACCTGTCCCGTTCCTCCTCGACTCCTCCCTCTTCTACTTCAAGTCCTGCAGGAGCTTCTTGTGCTGTTCCTCTGGTACCGTGCGGTATGGGTGAATAAATACATCGAAATGCCTCGCTCCTTGCTAAGTTTTTTGCCTGCCGGATAGCTTGCCATTTTCCTCCTCACTCCTAGTGTGATCCTGAGGGCGAGGCTTAGCCCCTGCTTTTGTCCCAGTCTCCTCACATCCTGAGGGGTTTGCTGGAATCTTCAGAACCTCTGTGCAAATATTTTGAAACAGCACCTTGTCGTGTTTCCTTACTCCTGCAGTTCCTCCGCCTGGCTCTCTGGGACTCCAAAAACTATTACATTGTTCCTATAGCGCTGGAGCCGTTCTGGTGTTCCTCCTCTCCCCTAACAGTAAGGTGCGTTAATTTTCATTTGTAGGCACTTTTCAGAGTCCCAATCTGCTGTAGAACCTGTACTGATTCTGCATTACTCTCCACTTGTGGCCCTCCTAATACGTCCGCTCCTCTTAGCAACCACCTCCATTCTATCAGCTACTTCCTCAGTCTTATGGGATCTCTTTCTCAACTTGCTCCAGTTTGTCAACCAGCAGGGCTCCTGCTTCATCTATTTTCGTCTAGAACTCGTTCCCTTATAGTTGCAATCCTTCATTCACCTTGACTATGCAGCCAGGGCAATACCAGCAACAACTCTACCATCAAGCTTTACGGCAGTTAGTAAACTCCTAAACGCTGCATTAGTTAGGCCTGCATCCTCCGCTATCCGACGTCTCCCTGCAGTAATCACATATCAAACTCATGGTGGTTGTTGTTGTTGTGCAGGGGGAGGTGCAGACTGTGTATAAATCTACACCTATTTCAAAAGAAAATAAGAAAAAGTACTTAGCTACTCTCTGTTGCCAATAGAGTTGTCGTCTGCGACGTGCACTGTATCTCCTGTGAATGAATTTATTGTAGGCACAGTTTCAGTCAACCCGAAAGCACACAATCAAAATAAAATTTAAAGTCTCTGTGGCACTATGACACGACTTGGTTTCAGCTGGCACGGTGCTTTCAGCTTGCTTGCTAGTGAGCGCTCACTTTAAGTTATTTACAACTTCAGCTGTCACTGATGACACTATGAACTATCACTGCTTGTACACTGTATCTTTTCCCTGTGAGTGGTGTATTATAAACACAGATTCAGTCCTTGAGAAAGCACACAAACAAAATAAAATTTAAAATTCTCTCTGTGGCACCTATGACACGTATAGGCTGGCAGTTGTCCTTACCAGCTCGATTGCCAATATGTATTCACTTTAAGTTATTATAAGTCTCTTCTGCATTCACTGATGACAACCATGAACCTGATTTAACTGAAGGCACAGTACTACACTCCCTGGTTGGCCTTTATCACAGCCGTGACCACAACACCTAAAAATAAAATAAAAGCTTTTGTCATGTGGCAGTGATTGTGTGGTTATAGGCCTGTGACCTGGCTGTACTTGCTCCAACTCACGGTGGAAATTGAGTTTTCAAAAATACTGTCGTGTCTAGCATGAAAAGTCCGACATCGATTTACACTTTCACCTCACTAAGACGGTCACTTGACGAACTTGTGTAATCACTGTCAATTTCTGCCGCTCTACATCGAAGGCGGATGCCGATAATTTTTAAGCTTCATCACCATGAACACTCCACAAATATGATTTCTTTGACATCAGATTGGTTAATGGTAAAGCAATGGTTGAAAAGTTCTTACAAAACCTAAAAGATAATATCACTCATACCAGAAATCTTAATTCTCTTCTATTTGTTGGTGCAAGAAATTTCTGTGCTCCCACCTTGGCACTAATTGGTTTTGACACTTCCGCCATTGCTTATAACTAGATATTCTACAGTTGCTTTAGCAAATTCACTCTTCACAAGGTTTACAGTCAAGTTTGCTTGATTCAATTTGTTTAATATACTTCTGATTAAATACAAATGTTCTTCTAAGTTTTTGAATGCAGTACAATATCTATACACAGAACAAACTTTATCATGCTTCCCAATATCCTTTCGGCAGTATCCATCTTGGTTTACAATTTAGCATCTCCTATCTGGTCAGTACAATCGACCATTCTTCTAGATAAGAGTTGACTTTGGTTACATTTACTTTTCTGTAAAAGTCTATGAAATGCCATAGGTTTAGACACCCAATACACAGGATGAGCTTCTGTAAAGACTGTTACTACTTTCAATCGCATCATTATCAAGCATATACTGTACTTCTTTTATCATTATCTCTCATCTTAGGATTCACTCTATATGGGTGTTGTATGTTCAACCTCAACATCATGCTGTAACACACCTGTTCTCTTAGGAACCACAAAAATAGGCCTGAACACAAGTATTTACAATTTGTATTTGATTTTCTTATTTCTAGATAGGTTTTCATTCTAAATCATTCCAACACATTCGTAGTGTTTAAGTTTATTTTTCACGTCCCAACGTCACATTTTCACTTTCATCCACCTTTTATCAGACCTGACATGGACAATTCACCTTGTTATTCCTATCCTTTTCTGTAGAGTTTCTATCCTCTGGTTTTATCCCGTTTGCGTGACCCTTAATTGGTTTGACTTGCGTCAATTCCTGGGTATTTACAATATAATTCACCCCTCTTTTCAATCGCCCGCAGGGACCACAAAATGTGGCTTTCAATGGTTACCTGTTTGTGGCAACAATACCAACACTTGGTCATCAGGTTTTGAACTCTGCTTCTAGATTTTTTGTCATACCACTTCATCTTTCTAATTTTTTCAAATTTTCTGCAGCAATCTCTAGCCCTACAAAATCTGTTTTGAAATCTGATACATCTTCAATAACCCATGGCTTGCTTTTCCAATCCACCTCTCCTTCAGCATATTTAAAGGTCCTCTCATTTCATGTCCATATACCAACTCGAATGGGCTAAAACCTGTGGACTCCTGTCCAGCATCTTTAATGGCAGAAACAACGCTAAAGGCACACCTTCATCCCAATCTACAGACAAATCCCCACAATACATTCTTAAGAGTATTTTATCAAGTCTGGTGGAACTTCTCTTGGCTTTTGTGGGTGATAAGCATGACAAATTTTTATATGTAATCACTTTAAATATATTTTTAAACATTCACGAAGGGATTTTACTTCCTGGTCTGAGCAATTTCAGGCCTTGGAGGCTACAGAGAAATGTCTCTAACTCTTACAATATTTTTAGAATGTATGCTATGTAATGGTACAGCTTCTGGAAATCTGGTAGACAACATACATTGTCAACAGGTAATTATATCCCTTCCGGGTTTTAGGCAAGTTCCTACACAGTCATTGCAATTCTGCTAAAAGGTTTCCAAAATGCGGGAATTGGCTTCAGTGGTGCCGGATGTATAATCTGGTTGGGATTGCCCACTTTGACACATCTCACCAAGTTTTGGTACTGGGTTATCTTTTAACTTCACATTAAGGCCAACCAAAATGAGTTGGTAGCCTGTCCGTTGTCTTCCCTGACTCCCCATGTGAAAGACAAACTAGAATCCTGGGATAAAAGCAATAACATTTCCATATATTCTTTTTGGAATAATACTCTGCTTCTAACCTCCCCAATGATCCGATGCTGGAACATCAGCAGGCCTCCACTTTCTCATTAACACCACTTTGTACACAAAATCCAATTTATACGTACACTCGCCCCCATTTCTCTTCCTTCACTCCAACATTCCGTCAAACTCTCGTCACCGTTCTGTAACTTACTAATTCCTCCTTGTCCACAAAAAATCTGGCCCGTATATCAATTTTTACTTTTCGAGTACTCCTTATTTTCCAACTACTGTCTTGTCTGTAGCCATAACATCCTCTTTACCAAATATATAGCTATTCCCCGTCTTCAATCAATAACCTTTGACATTGTCTGGTCACAACACAAGCTGGTACACAATTTCATTATACTGTATATCACCAACAGGTTTACCTTTGCTGGTCATCAACACATAATTTTTTTCACAATGGTTCATCTCTACAGTAGCCTCATCAATTGGATTTTCACACAATAGGCTCTGGAGCCACCTTGTCATAATAATAAATTACCCAATAACCTCTGCACTCCAGGTATGGGAGGTTTAACACTTTCCATCTACTTTATCTCTTTCATCTTGGACAGTATATTTGACACTAATCTCTTAAATTAATTTCTTCACCAGAGTAAGACTCATCTGTCACTCTAATACATTTTCAAAAATCACACACCTATTTGCTAGTCTCTTTCAATATTGAGAATTTTCTTCTCAGGACTACCTTTAATCCCATCTTTTCCTTCAGTAATAAATGGCCCAAAAATTCTGAATTTGGCTTATACTCAAACTGTACTCGTTACCTCTTGCGTACAAATATCCCGCAGAGTTTGGGCCGCAGTACGGATAGTGCGTGGCAATTTCCCCACATACAAAACCTTTTATTTGTGAAATTCTCCTGTCGACTAACATAAGGGTTAAATTGGACTGGGGTCTTGAATGTTTTATATTTTGTCCTTGTGATGTATCTACATCATTTTGTGACACCTGGTTAAGTGGATCCCTCTTAAAATATTTTGAACTAGGCTGTAGCATTTGAATAATTCTGACCCATATAATTTGTCAATTTTGGCCTTTGTCTTTACTCCACTTTGTTTTGTGATGCACTCCTCCTTGCACATTTTGTGTGCCACTGCTAACTGGTCAGCCAACCTAGCTGCATTCATCAAATTCTTCACTGTATTCGCATAGTGTCTCAGAGCACAGGAGCTTTTAAATGTTCCAACAGGACTAAACGTCTTGCGTCATCGGATTTTACTTCTCTAGAACACACTGTATAATATGGACGCAGTAGTACCTTAAGCTGTGTATTCTTATATTACTATTAATTATGTATAGTAAAGTATTACAGAACATATAGTGTCTATGTCTTTTATTTATTTATCATATATGTTGTGTATATGTAATATCATATTCACGTAATGTATTCAGCTTGTGAGCGCTGTGCATGCCAGTCTTGAATTGATACAAGTAGAGATCATGATCTGTATTGAGTGGGAAATGATCTTCTTGTTCCTCTGTATTTGCCTCCGTCTGAGAGAATATGAACCTATTTCAAGATAACAGAAGTGTGTATACTCGGTAGGTGTATAGAACATTTTGGGGGTATCAAGACAAAGCGTAGATGAAGCAGTGATATTTCTGTGAGATTCAAATTAGTTAGCCTTCATGATTATGTTGTTCATGGCGTCTGTCTTCAGCTGTAAAATTTACAACGAAGACTACAAGCCTCAGGACTTGGTGTTGTGAAGTACTATGCACTTTGTAAAGGTATGGCACTTTTATTGTTGTGTATTTTAATCCCAGAATTGTCTGCAAACTGAAGTCCAGAGAAATGACTGAGGCGCCCAGCAGTACATCCCTCTGCCCTATAGTCATTACGGTAAACACTGAGCAGTGCGCGGTAGACAACTTCAGTTTTCGTTGTGACGTGCGAGCTGCCTCTACGTCTGGCAGCGCGCCAAACCCTCCCGACAACGGCCCCACACACACACACTTTGGAACTTCAGTAATTCTGTGCATAGATTACGAGGGGTTGACCGTAATATATGTACACAATGGAAATTGCAGAAGCTGTCGGCATCTCACAGGGATCAAAATGATACCTGGACGATGGGGTTATGAGTTTAAGCTTGGGGCTCTCCCCACCCACTCAGGCCCACGCTCTACACAGTGACAATACTTAATCACCCCACAGAATCTCCTCGTTCATGTAAGCAAGCTCTCCTGTGGTGCCTGCGTCCAGGATCTCCGTCAGCTGATTAAGTGGATGGAAACTTCTCGATGCCAGGACTATATTTGCCGGGAGAGAAGAGGAAGAAATTCAGCACAGAGTCTGAAGGGCGGCACTTACACAAGATGAACAAGAAGACGCAGAACTAGAAGATATACGTAGAAGTGGGGATGATGACCTGAGAAGAAAAGGCAGATGAAGCCAGATTTTGGTATGTTTCCCTGTTAGCCTCCCCACAACGATCTACTCTACAAGATTCTTCTACTAATGCTGATCGACTAAGTGCTGGTACCTCATCTCCCGGTCTGTGCGGCAACATAAAGGCTGCAGCACAAACGCCTCCCTCTCTGAAGTCCTGACGCTGCCATCAGATATTTCCCGGGAATGGCGTCGACATTGGCGAACTATGCAACAATGGTTACGACCTGTCGGTTTACCACAGCCACAACATATGATACAGCTTCGTATGTGCTGTCCTTGGAGCACCATGTACTCTGAAACACACACTTCAAGTGCACTCCCTATGGCAACTGACTGTAGAGGCCATTAGCAGCGTTACAGGAACATGTTAGGGACAGTGCAACGGCTTACTTAGAAGGGAACTCCTCCAATGTAAGCGGCTTGATGGAGAATCTTTGATGCATTTTTGTAGGTTGAAAAAAGATGTTCAGAGGAAGTTGATGTTTGTCCTGGAAATTCTCAAGTTTGTGAAGAGACAACTCAAGACAATCATTTAACGGGTATTCGAGATGAAAGAGCTAGTTCAGCGTCTCATTTCACTTGACCCACTTCCTCCCTTCAAGATGTTGTTACAATATGTCGAGTGTACAGGAAGGCGTGGAGTGTGCGACTTCAGCTTTACGCTCCCAACCTTTGACCAGGTGAGGGCGGTGTCTTCCTACAGAAAGGGTAAGAAGCGAGACTTGACCTCACCTCCAGCTACACCTTCAGCAGCAGCTTTGTGCTTGTAACAGCTGCGTGAGCATGATGCCGCCCAGCTGCTCCAAGAAAGGCGTGTGCAGAATTGCGACCGTCAGGTCACTGGGCTTTACAGTCAAGTGCCCTGCTAGCAAAAGTTCAGTGCAGACGTTGTGGTCGTGTGGGCCATTATGACAAATGTTATGGAACACAGACAGGACACCACCAAGGATCCAGAGAAGTCATCCTCAGGTAGTGCTGGCACGCCCCTCCCTTCTGGCAGCATCAAGAGCATGTCAGTCGTTCCGGCCGTCACTTTGTTCACCGCGACGCCCCAGCACATCAATGTCTCGTCATTTTCTCACGGTAACTTGTCATCCAGTCTTCAGATGTTACCTGACACTGGTGCTGACGTCTCATTGGTGTTCACGCTTGCCCAGCAGGATTTGGGAATACCCCAGAAGCAACACAGCCCCCTCCACTCAGACAGCGAAACGGCAGCTGATGGTTTAAAGATGAAACCAGCTTTGGGATCTTTCTGGGCTACTCTTACCTTTGGTAAGCAGTCTTGCTCAGCCCGGATTGATGTTCATGATGGGATCCCGACTCCGCTTTTTATCATATGGCCATTGTCAGAGTTGTACATTATTTCCAAAATTCCCCAAACCTATTTTGAGATTACACCCATGTCAACAGGTTGAAGGAACTCCCTATCTGTACTAACACGTCCCCTTCTGATACAGAAACTTACGCTTCTCAAGGAGTTTGCTGACGTTGGTTACGAAGAAATCTTTGAAATACATACCACTCAGCCGATGGGTGGGTCATCCTGAAGATTCTATGCGGGATGGTGCCCACACCTTTTCATCCACACCCCTCGTTTTGATTCCTCACGCCTACAAGGAGCTATGGATTAGACAAGAGCTTGTCCATGGTTTACTCAGGGAATCAAGCCACGGCAGAACGACGCTTCACCTTGGTGCCACCCTCTCGTCCCTGTCGCCAAACCTCGTGGTGAGTACGGATCACCACCAATCTATCAAAAACTTAACCAGCATAAGTTTCCCGTCCAGCCCACCCTTCACCCACCCCTTCACTTGCAGCTGTTCGAAGCGTGGACCCGAAGGCGAAGTTTTTACAACGATGGACGCCTTAGGTGGTTATTGGCAGATCGAGTTGAAGAAGACGACCAGCTTTTGACTACATTCATCACACTATATGGAAGATATCAGTATTGCAGAGGCCCCATGGGATTTGCGCTGCAGCGATGCATTCTGTCAGCGACGTGGCCCTTCAAGGAGTCACGAAGTGTGTCAAGATGGTTGATGATATCTTACTCCACGAAGACTACTGTGCCCCCTCTCGGATATATGAAGTTCTCACCAGGTATGCTCAAGTACGGGATTACCCTCAACGCTGACAAGTTTAGTCGCCGCTCCATCAGTGAACTTCTGGCGTTCTCTCTCAGCATCAGGCATCGCAATGCCCGGAGAAAGTAAGTGGGATCGGGGATTTTCCCCTGCCAACCTGACAGACCTCCTTTCTTTTTGGGTCTGGTCAATTGGCTGGCTGAATTTTTCGACTGGAGGACATTCCTGTGGACCTCAGATCATCAAGAGGCCTTCCAGCAGTCATGGCCCTCTTAGTCCCCTGTCCTCCGCCTGTTCACACCAGCCCTACCCACGTCCTCCAGACTAGCGCCTCCAGACTCTCAGTTGGTTACGCCATTCTGCAGGACCATAGCGGTGGACAACCAGCAATTCAGTGTGGATCCGGTTCTGATGGACGCCAGGACCGATATGCCACGATTGAGCTGGAGGTGTCTGGACATGGCAGTAACCTTCTACCTGATGGACTTCAGCACTTCACCCTCATGGATCATCCTATTATCATTCACTACTCTTTGGATCACAGAAATTCTCGCCTTCAACGTTTGAAAAGAAAGCTCTCTCTTATCTCTTCACGGCTGTTGGCGTGATGGCTAACTGCTGTGCATCCGAATCCTCTCTGCCCCCTGTCAGTCGCCCCACAGAGGACGAGATGTTGTGTTCTACAACTGCTGCATCCCTCAAGTCATTAATCTCATTGAAGGCGTCTTCACATCAGAAGTCTACAGCACTGGATGCAGACAAGACCCTTGAAGATCTCTGCACTGCAGCCCAGGCCCACCCTTCCTACATCCTGCTCGTCTACTGTGTCCCAGGGATTTCATCTAATAACAAGACCCATCGCGATTGCTACTCTCCTGTACTGGAAGATACGCAGGGACCTCTATTGTGACGGAGACCTCGTCTTTGTATGGTCCCCGAGTAGTCATTCCTGCTGCCCCTCGCCGCCGTACCTTGACCCGCCTTCACAGATCATCGAGTGCAGGCCACCAACGACGGGCAAGCAGACTATATTATTTGGAATCGACAGGGACATTGAAAGTACCGTCCGTGCCTGTGAGCCGTGCCGATTCACTACAGCAACAACAGCAAGACGCCTTTAATGTGCGACGATAACCCTTCGAGTCTGTGTCGGCAGACTTCTTTGCAGTGGCAAGTAAGTCCTTCCTCGTCATTGCCGACCGATTGTCTGGATGGCCTGTTGTCGTCGCTCCCCTGTGGTGATACAACCGGTGGCTACTACCATCCGGTTCAGACTACTTCACAGAAGTTGTTCCCCTCCGTCTCCAGACAATGGAGGACCCTGAGTTCACCAGCCACGAGTTCCTGGACATCATGGACGTTGAGAGTCCATCGTGTCCTCACCCTACCCCAGGCAATGGACACGCTGCAATCAAACTTTTAAACGCCTGATCACAGGTATCACCCTCAGAAAATATCGACTTCGAGTACTTCGATCGAGGTTTGTTAGTTCATAACACCCCGAACTACCGGACGCTCCCCATCCCAGGTTCTATATGGACATCATCTCAGGTCTTGTGTTCCTACCACCCGAAGTCTCTTTCTCAAGAATGGCAAGCCAAAGACTAAAGATGCTGACCGCTGGCCGGCAGAATGCCACAAATGTCGCTGCTCGGTATGACTGTCGCCTGCCCCTTCCCAGGATAGTATCGGCCCAGCAGGTCAGGATTCAAGATCCGTTATCTCACCGCTGCGACAAGGTTGGGGTTGTCATGGGTGGGAATGGGACAACGGCGCCGCCATCTGGCGCAGCCCAGTTTGGTTAGGTTGGTTTGGTTAGAGTTGGGTTGTCAACAAAAAAAGTTCCATATGGCGGCCAGTCGGCCGCGGCAAGTTCCGCAGCCAGTTGGGCTGCGGCCAGACGACCAGTTGTCCTAGACCCGTCATGGGTATTGGCCGGTCCAGGGACTCCAAGTGCGTCTTCTATGGTGGTAGAGTATGGTGGAGGAACCGTCGTTTCCTCCGACCTAGTGGAACTACCTAGTGTTGACCCTTCCCAGTAGAGTCTCCACCTTGTGTTCTGCTCCCGTACTCTGCAGGTCGAGCGACTCCGGCAAAAGTCCGCTCCAAGATGAAACCTTAGGCGTATAGGGGAGGGGTGTATAATATGGACACGCAATACCAGCAGTGTATTCTCATATTACTCTATTAATTATGTATGAAAAAGTATTACAGAACATGAATTAATACTATGAAATGTTTCCATTTATTATGCCATGTTAAGTATTATCATATTTACATATGTATTCGGCTTGTGAACTCTGGCATCTGTGCATGCCAGTGGAATGATAGATGAGATCGCTAGTCCTTATGGCGTGGAAGCCAGTCTACTTGTTTCTCTGTATTTGTCTCCCGTACGAATAAGAACCTATTTTCAAGATAACTAGTGTTTGCCTGTACCATCAGTAGTGTCGAACATTTTGGGGGTATCTATGACAAACAGATACACCATCTATCAAATCTCATCCCACGTTCTCTAGCTACTTAAAGATGAGTTTGTCCACTCCCTTTCTTAATGTCCTAACCTTCTGTACACTTCTGGATCCATTTCCACCGTCTTCAACACTGCTTCTTTAACAGTCTCATAATCCTCAGACACCATATGCCTCTCTGGTGCCCTTCAATTTATTCTGCACCAATATTGCCCAGTCACTTTTGTCCATTCTTTTAAATAGTTTTTTTCAACTGAACAAAGAATCCTCGGCTTCTTCCAAGCTCCAGTAGACACACTGTATTCTCTATCTCCATTTCTCTCCTTGTACCTGTCTCTCCTCTCCTCCTTCTTATTTCCTAAGTTTTACTTCATCAGCCTGTATCCTCTCCTTTCTCTTTCTACCTCTAATTGCATTTTCTTAAATTCTAATTCTAATTTTAACGTATCCATTGACACTGTTCACTAGTATGCTTTTCTCCTATTACCAACCCTTCTTCCATATTGAAAGACCAATTCATCAATTAACTTTCTGCATATATATGACCTCAAATTTACATGTAAATGCCTCCTCGTAGTTCCTCATTACATTGTTACAACAAAGGTGCGTCCTGGGTTCCCATATTCTCGGCGATTCCTGCCAGGTTTCCAAATTTTCATAGTAACCCCCTAACCTCACTTTTTTATACAAAGTATTAACCTTGTTTAAGAAATCACACACACTATAGCACAGTACTAACCCTCAAACACTTCGGTACAGCTGTTATACTGGATTTAATCAACTCCTGGACACACGGCGCTATGGTACACCTCCACCCCTCTTCTAAACTCCTCACGAGGTGAGTCAACCCACCATTTGACCATCAGAGACTGAAATAGCTTCTGTTAACAGATTATTGAACTGGGCCCTTACATTACCTTTCTGGCTAACCTCTCCTGACAGGTGTTTATTTTGGTGTCGGTTCCTTCAAAACTGGTTTAAGTAAAACACGGCAGGTTGGGCAGACCTGACCAATAATATGGGTGATAACACTGACTGTCGCACTACAGTAAACAGACAGTTGGGTCTTTCATTAGTGTTGGTCTTTTAAGTTGTATGGCGTGAAATAAGATGTAATTTAATGCTCAGGAGTGTTCGAGAACCAAGTGGAAAAGAGAGTGTTCTGCTTCTCCCCCCTACGATTACTACATTCAGAATAAATTGGCGGTGAAATTTGTGTAAATTTTGTGAATAATCAGACTTGAGTTGGTAGTGTGTGGTGTAGGTAAAGTGTGTAGTTATCATTATAGATTTTGTGCGTTCTAGATCAATAAAAAACGCCAATTAAAACTTAAGAATAGAGAGCTTTTAAATATGGGGGAGTTAAGGCGTTCCATACCAATATTATTGTTCACTAGGCTGTGGAAGATGGTAGGCGTCTGTATTTCACTACACATGCTGCTGGGTAGTGGGTTAAGGGATTATAGCAGGGTTAGGGTTTTGTTGTTTTGGGGGTTGTATGTTATGGTCAGGTTTGTCGTATTCGCTTTGTCTCTAAATGATGTGTAGTGGACTAGTGGTGCTGGGAGGAGTTACTCTATAGTTTATTTTATGTACTATAATTCCTACAAATATAAATTGTAGAAAATTTAATTCTACGGTTTATGAATTAGTAACCTATTTAAGCGATTCAGAATATTCCTTAACTTAATATCCGTAAAAATTTAAAGTCAGTGTTCTGCATGGCATAATGCACAGTGGTGCGTTGTTGTGTATAGTGAAATATTTGTGCTCATTACCTCAACTTATGTTTGTAAAATATTTTGCATAATTGTATAAACAGAGGGCTGGTACTTGATGCTGAAAATTGTCCTATGTTTAACTCTTTTTTAGATTAATGCGAGTGATTTTATGAGTGCTTTCATAAGACTTGTAGTCCCCGGGGTACGGGGTTCACGAGTCACTGGTGGGCATTGGAAGTGTGGGGATGTTTGGGTTTCAGTGGTGGTTACCTTCTCGAATATGGTTTGAGTATTGTATATTCAGTGCTGCTCTATTATTTGTGTGTAAAGTGCAATCAATTGTGGTGTTGTAAAGTGGTTTTATGGTTTATATCCTGCATTTCGTTATTTATTACGGATTATGTTTATTCTTTAATTTATTCATTCATTATGTAACACTTATTATGGCCTTTTGCTTGATATTTAAATATTTCGTGGTTGTATTATTATCTGACAGCTGTGATAAAGTAAGAGGCTGTAATTGAATCCGTGACCACAATTTCGTTCTTGTTTGTTTAACTTTTGCATTTAACTTTGTTTGTCGTGTATTGTAGTAACATGAATTTTTAAGAGCTAAATATTAGGACGAAGATGTGCGGGTGTAATTATTTTTTTTTTGTGGCAGATGTGCCCTCCTTATATATAATCACCTTCAAAGTAATTGAAGTTGCTAAGTTATGGCATAACATAAGCTACTGTAGAGATTGACGTGCTTTTCTGTACTGACCTGGCTCACTTCTGGCATACACGGTGCTACACAGTTAGTGTTGGATGAAACTGAAGGGCAGCTACAAATACCCGTTGGTTCCAGTGTGATAAAGAGGTAAGATTCTCCCCAGTTTAGATAAATATTTCTCTCTCCTCCCCGAAGGTTGGTGTTATTTTCTGGCAGGTCACTGGCTCTTGCGGTCTGTTCTCAGGCCAGGCTCTCCTTACCAGCCATGCACCTCCAAATTAACTTTTTTTTTGGCTACATCCTGTGTAGGTGAAGGCAGAAGCGTTTGGCGTCCAGAGGAAGCCTGTTAGTTCATGCTGCCTTTGTCTATGAGTAAGGGCGTAGAAACCTGAAGAGTAGATGGTTTGTCAAAGTTGACCAAGCTCTAACTTTTTCCTGAATACAGATTGCAACTTTCAAATTTACTGAACTGTACCTACATTACTGCTAGGTGAACAGGGACCAATATGAGAGGCTAGGAAGTATGTCCAACAACTTTTCCACCGGCAGGAATCAGACCCGTAACTCGCTTGCGGCAGAAAGTGACCGTTTTTTACCATCGGCACGAAATTGTCCAAAAAGCTTTTTACACGGGTGTATACGACTTCCCATTGACCTTCACTTGTCTCCCTTGTGGAGGCTCGACCTGTGATGGCGTAGAGCGCAGGTGGGTAGCCTTGCCGACGCAGGACGCTGGTGGTAGTCTCGTGATAACAATCAGTAGACTTGTTTGACCCGAGTCTCTCTCTGACCTTCGCCTCCATGCTTCATTAGATGATTACTAGTTTCGTTCATAAAAATTCTGGCTATTATCAGATTAAACTGTATGGTGTTAAATTTAGTTGGGTACTTGTGAGGGACATACTCCAACTTCAGAAAACGATTAAAGGTCCATCTAGCCGCAAGTTGAAATCGGTCTACTTTTTACTCATCTCTGGCTCAAGTATGAACATGGGTGAATTGGTAAACATTTGACATATTCAAGAGTTGAACAGTTGATTACCCAAATTATATTTTTACTGGTGAAGTGACGGTTCACCTCCAGCCGTTGCGTAATGCATTATTAACCTGTAAGAACCAAAATGTGATTTGCATTGATTTTCTTCAGTTATAAATACGCTAAACGTTTGAGATGACGAGGACATTTGTATGAAAGTCTTGTTAATATTCCCAAAGCTGCCGGTACTGAGCTGGACATAATATGGCAGGAAGAGAGCAGTATTAACGAGTAGAATAAATTCTGGAGCAACTCGCCAGTTCTCCTGGAAACCCATACACTGCTCCTGGATCAACTGTGATGCTGACTAAAAGACTGACGCCAGACATACTGTACATAGAAACGGTGCTGCGAAAATGCGCCTGGAGGCCTGCTTACTAAACTATGGTGGTAAATATTAGGAAGCGATACTGGCCTCGACCCTTGTTATTACACCAACTGGTATGTACCGCTGATGGGTCCGTTATATTAACACCTATAGATAAATCCACAAAATTTTAGTTATAAATGTAAACGCATTGCTAGTGCAGCAAACCACGGGATCCGTGACCACTTCCCGGGAAGGCGTTCAGTGATCTCGCAGTGACTCGCTCATCAAACTACATAATACTGAATGTCAAAGATGTAACAAAACCACTATCAATTTGTTTTAAACCACCTAACCTGGTACTGTTACAGCACTTCACAGAGTGGGAGACTTGCACCCCACTTCAGCCGGTGAGGATAGACTCTTCCCACTTCTACCTCCAACAAAAATGTCTGGGAGCGTCGGGCGGTCATCTCGAGCCGGAGGTGCATGACTTCATCTTCCGCTATATGATGACGGAGGAGCTTCATGGAAGACAGGAAATTCGTCATTGCATAGACTACGACACGAGGATGACCAGTTTCATCAAAATGGTAACCTGAACAAAGATTTGTGAAAATTTGAAATCTTGTTGTATTAACAAATAAGCAGCCTTGTATATAATGTGCTAGTCAACAACGTAACCCTTTACCTTCTTCGTGGGTGTTTACAGGCAAGATTCTCACCTATTACAAACGAGTCGTACTGGGCACAAGGTCAACCAGATAAACAAAGCAAGTTGATGATCGTAGCTGTAAATACAAGACAAACATCAATTCTTATTCACTGGTACCTCCTTCCCGCCGAGGACTGCTCAGATAGGAATGTCTCACTGTCTCTGAACTACCCATGTAAGTAATTACTACATGTGATGTCATTCACGCGATAATAATCCCAACAGATTTATTCTGTACGATCAGCGTTGATTGTGCCTTTTAAACAATATTTTTGACCTACCACGTTTTCCAGCCGATCGACAAATGTAGCCAACAGAAAGGAAACTAGAGGCACAGCGGGTGGAGCGTGGAGTGCTGCCAGGTCAGGATACAGCCTGACAGAGTACTACGAGGGCCCAGTACGGGGAGTTCCTTGGCATGTTAGCTCGACCAGTTCCTAATTGGTTATTGAACACTGTTTAGCAGGAACAGTGTTTGACTATCCTCTCGGGTCTCGCTGGATTCTTATTTACCAGAGCGAAACCAACGCCTAAAGGCTTCATCCTGCAACTCTAACCACGCCAATACACAGGCTGGAAGGCTGAAGATCCTTGCTGCCAGCGCTGGCATTCCTTGTTTGAGAAAGGTGTAAACAATCGTCTCCACTTTAGTTATAGCTTTACTAAATCTAAAACTAGATTGTTAATCAGCTTCAAAGCAACTGGTATCTAGACCATATTCATTGTGGTTGTACAGTATCCGAAGATCCCACAACCCGTGTTGACTGAGGACCAGGTACCCACTTCTTTATATCAATCCTCCGTGATTTTTCTCGGACTATATAATTAATGCAACCTTCGCAGTCTCTCCTGGCCCCTCCTACCCTCAACTTTGCCCATTATTATTTTATCACTCATCCCAAATAGGACCAAGAAATCTGTGTGGGCTTTCCTCCACTATTTGTTGACGTACAAAGGCGCCGGATACATACACCACCTGATTAACCAATGCGTGCGGCTGTGTGGAAGGGCCAACACCTGGGATTGACCCAAACAGCAGAGATGTCAGGAAGAATTGTTCTGCCCTGTAATGACGAGGATCAACTCCGGTGGTTGTCTTTGGTTGTGGGCCTCTTGTTGCCTCGGCCTACTAGGTACAGTAGCTGCCTTGGATCAGAGAGTCGCCTGGTGAGATTAAGTATAGCTCACTAGTATAGCAAAGCATACAGGCATGTGTTTACACACTGCGTCTCCCTTGAGGCGATTATACTTAGTCTGCTCTTGCTGCTTTTGGTGAGAAACGTATATGCATGACGTGGTGGTCGTCGCTTGGTTAGGACAACCTTGAAGTGACCATCATTAGTGTGGATCTATGAGCGTAAAGGTGACAGATTCGATAACAGATCAACACTGGGCTACACCACGAAATCCAGCCATAGCTACAGGAAGCCTTGCTAAGTCTACACTTATTAAAGTAAGGCACCTGCCTCTAACCCCGCCCCCCCCTTCCCAGGTCACTCCAGGAATCTTGGCCCAACAACCTGAGGAACTTTTATAAATGTTAAAACAGATGTTCTCGGTATCAGCAACGCTTAGATCTGCCTGAGTAGTAAACAGATAATGCGGCACTAAACACTGAGGAAATATGGTGAAAGTAATATGGCAAGTTGATGATCAGAACCGGATTGTCTCCTCCCAACTAGTGCCTGGTATATTGTACAGCATATAGTCTATCTGTCTTTTCCCCATACCTTAGTTCAGAAAAACGGTCCTAAAGATGACCTTTACCCCATTAACGTAACTGCTAAAGTTATTGGTAATGACGATAAATTGGATGACTAGAAATCATTAACCGACCTTAAGTCGATGTTGGTATCGTGCTTGTTAATGACGAAGTTGTGTAACTAATACAAATTCAGTTAGGATTAACCCTTTGCGCTTACCTCACGCCTCCTGACCTCTGCTGCTGTTGGCAGATCAACTTTGAATTTAACAGGTCTGTTTCAGGTAGGACGAGACTAAACTCATCCCGACACCCTTATGCGTGTATCAATGAACCGCTATAATCTTTCTGGCCCTGTGATTGATGATGTAGTTCTCTCTGTGATGTTACTTTGACGTTGATTAATCCATATAGCGAGGCTGGTGGCATAAACTAACCATGTTGTGGCAGGTGGCGGTGGTGCAGCCGAACAACTATCGGGAAGGTGTGGTGATGGTGTTCGTGTGTTCCGGGCCCTCATACACCACCAGTTTGTCCTCACGTCCGCCCACTGCGTCAGCTACACTGGCAATAGAGACCTTGCTGTAAGTACTCCCCTACACTAACTTAGTAATGCAGTTTACAAACCCCTAGACTTAATTTTATTCCCCAAAACTAATAAATAAACATAAGCGGGTTTAAATTTTCGTGTTTAACTGTTGGGAGGTGGATGGTTGTGGTGTGGCTGTTAACCGAGTGGTGGAAGGTGGGAGAGATGGATGCTTGTGTGTGGTTTAAGCTGGTGACCTGTGGTAATGGTCGCATGTTCTCCTCGCAAGCGAGAGCGAACCCGGTTCGATCCCCGCAGGGTGAAACTATAGGCAAGTTTCTTTACGCCATTTCTGTTTCCAGCAGTAATTGGGAATCTGGATGTTAATAGATCTGCAGATTGTGTTCAGGGTAATGGTTAGGTAGCGGTTGGCGAGTTGTCCGGTCTTCGGACTATTCTTTGAAACTGGTTGTTGTTGGCGGCAGCTTCTACACCAAACAAATTCACGCACGTGGCCCTTCCGACCATCCTCGTTACGAGGGCAACCATTATTATTACAACGTGTATTAGGTGGGTGATTGTGGCTGTTGGACGATGGAAAATTTAATAGCAATAAAAATTAATTATCTTTGAACATACTAACAAATAAAGCACCAGTTTGTGAAGCTGACGGAGTAATAAACACCTGTACAGGAACATGGGAACTAATAGCATCCCTGTGTCGAGATTTAATATGAAAGTCGCATAAATATTTGATATAATTATCATTTAACCCAAAGCAATTGTACAATCATTTCCCCAAATTCAACTCGACATCAAGCAGGTGTCATTTTGGCAAGTGGAACTGACCGAAGACGCCAAGATCCTGGACACAATGTTGGTGTCGGTGGCTGACGTCATCATACATCCCGGTAAGCCTCTGTAAAGATTTGTTTTAGCGTCCCAGGAGTTAACATGTAGCGTCGCTTGCTGTAGGCGTGGCAGCAGCCGGCTATAAAAAGACTGCTCTTGAACATTTGAGCCACAGACAGTTGTGGTGCTCAGCCACCACCCTCAGTAAGGCAATTGTAGGTTGGAAAAAATCGTAAGAGCTTAAAAGTGTTGTAATAAATGATTTAAAACAAGAATTGAGAATGCAGTGGTTGCTTTACACTTGCAAATAAATATCAATCCTTTTTGATTGTTTTGTTGACGTCCACAAGTGAAAGGACATTATTTATGTGATGACTTTGGATTCGCTTCTATCGACTCCGTGGTACGATGTAGCGCTGCTGCACCTGGACCAGGTGGTGGAAGCGAACTCGTGCCCACGTGGGGCTGGGTTGTCTACCCTCCCTCACCTCTTCTACCAGAAGACAGGCGCCTGGGGTGTTTCACAGTTGGTTGGCCTGAACACTCGCGTCACGGAGGTTCATACTCCTTCTACCGATAGTTCAAGGTATCTTTTATATAATTATATTAAATTAAGGGAATGGAAATACTGTCAAATACACTGTCACTGAGGTTGCACTGGGTCTCTTGAATTAGTATCATAAATCTCCTCGTGTACGGTGAAATCTTGGAGCTGATCTTTTTTCTTCAGTTTATGAGGCCTGGGAGGCACAGTGATTGTAAAAAGCTCTAGAAGGCTCTTAATTACTACCAACGAACGATAATGTCCTGTTATCATTGTTTATAATGTACTGTATTTTTCAGCGTGGTAGAAGGTCTTGCAGTATAGAGTCTGACTTTGTGCCGAGTTCGCTGCCGTAGTCGACAAGGGAGCTACCGGGCTCTGCGCTCCCAGAAGCCACAACAATACAGCCATGACAAAGAATACGGCTATCATCACGCCACCTACGAACACCACAGTTACTTCGAGTAAGTACTTTATCATCGGCACATTAAAGAGGCACACACAAGTATGAGACTGAAATTTACCAGTTAGAGGACCTGCATAAGACCCTTGTATGTCAGAACGACTATTCCCAAATGTTAGCAGTTATCTACGTCTGTGCATAATCTCATTACAGCGTAAGTATTTAAGATATTAGTCTCGCTGAAGTCAGTGGAAAGTGGTCCATGTTCTCTTGAGTCGCTGTAATATTTCATACTGCCAAATGATTTGTAGTTTGATTTCAGGGATTTGCAACTGCCATGCCAGCTTTTCCCACCCAACACTATTTGGGTGTTGGGAAGGCTTCCAGCCATGAACTTTCGTTTCAACATGTCTTCTGATAACTAGATTCACCAGGAGCTGTTCCCATCCCTGGTCTCTGGGCTGGCACCTGGGTGTTAACTGATGAATGGGGTGACCTCTCCTCTGGTTTACATCCTTTTTTTTTTTTTTTTTTCCCTTCTCTCTCCCCCCAGAAGGTGGGGTGAAGAAGATTAAGTGGGGAAAGGAAGTTAAAGTTCAGTATTGAAGAAATTTAGGGGAGGCAGGAGAGGGCAGGCTACCTAGCTAAGCTAATGGTGTGTTAGGGGTTGTCATGGGCTAGCTATTGTCTGTCGACACAGGCACCAGACAGCTTACCTTATTCCATATATGAGGTGTTTGGGGCCTCGTTTCATATTCCGCCGACCCTACTGGCGGTGCTGGTCTAGGGAGGGTGTCTATTGCCTGGCCGTATAGATCGAGGTGGTAATGGACCTTTTGAATTTTGGTAGCTTTTGAGACCTTGTATAGTTTACATATCTGGGCAGTCTTTGAAGGAGTTCTTGCTCTGACCAGGATATAAAGCTGCTGGTTCATGGTGATCTCAGGTCCATATGTATCTACAGTTTCTGGTGAAGGGATCTTTCACCTGTGACGAATCTTAAGGCTTCATTTAATGAAGTACGTTGCTCTCAGTATGGTACTGCTGTTTATGTTAATATCGGTATAATAAATGTCCCAGGCAGGTTTTTATTTTCTTGGGTATTACTTTAAAACAGTACAGTTTCTCCTACCTTCTCTTGCCTTTCCTTCCTGTTGTGGATATGCAGGCCAGGAGGTGCCTCTACTTTTGTATTCTCTGGTCATTATTGGTACTAATGGATAGGTTTTCGTTCTGCATAAGAATCACTGAATTTCGGGAGATCTGGTTTGGGTTTCCATTGTTTTTAAATTATTTACCCGTTCTAATTCCGCCTGGTGTTGTCGACCTGTAACACTCGCGATTTTCCTAGCTGTGTTATCTGGTGATGTCCTGTACACACATAATATCTTCGTTACCTTTCTAGTGGGAGGCGGTGTCACGTGTAGATATACATATAGGGTGGTAGAGACGACGCTGCCTGAGGACTACTCTCACGCAGTGGGAAGGTCTCTCACATTGTTATTCCTACCCCAGTCTGGCACTTCTTCAGCTCCAAGAAAGTTGCAAAGCAGTTTTCGATGTTGGCAGGAGTCCCCGTGTTGGAGGATCTTGTTTTAACCGTCGCCAGACTTTCTCAAATGCCTTCGTTACATCCCGGAGGTTAGATTACATTGACTACCCTCGCTCTGGCTGTTTTCATGCTAGGGCTATCCTGCGGTGGACTTCCCTTTCCTGAATCCAGAATTGCTACAGTTGACTGTTGGTTGTAAGGATTTCTCCACCGACAGGTTAATAATTTTTCCTAGGATTTTTCCAGGTACTTCGAGGAAAAGATCGGTCTGTAGTTTAGTGGACGGTGATTTTCCTTGTTTTGGTGGTAGGTAATGGCTTCTTGAATTTCGTCTAGAGAGTAACCGTGGCCGAAACAAGCGTTCATTGTAGTTCTCAGTCTCTCCATGGCAGATTTGTTTATGTGGCTGAGATCTCCGCGATGCCAAGTTTTATTTTAATTATTGGCGATGGCTGATCGATTTTTTATTATAGATTTGTGGGAATAGTACCTACGTGGACCCTAAGCTAAAATGCTTTCGTGTCCAACCACCCACCTGCTAGGATAAAGACCAATCTTTAGTTAACGGCATCCACCACTAGCGTGAGTGGATGCTCGAAAGAAACGCAGGGTTTCTTGAGTGGCTTGATGGTTAGCATTTTGGCAACCTTTTCTGCTGTGACAGAGTTATGTTTCCCTAAACAATTGTTCCAGGGCGCACTATGGAGGCAGTACTGCAGTACTGTTTTCACCCCGCTGTTGCAGGTCTTGCACATGCGCTGCTCTGCTGGTACTTGTACAATGATTTCCCAAATGCATGGGTATCCTAGTCTCGACAATTGAAGTTGATTTCTTACCATTTTTATCCTTCAGGAATGAACGGTCTCTCACAGTAAATCGTAGGTAGTACCACCTGCCCGATCGTGATACTGGATTTCCATCTTCAATTTCAATTATTTATTCCTTGATGACTGCTCCTAGTGCTGTCACTAGGTACCCACCAACAATAACACCAGAAGCATCTGGCAGTCGTGAAAATATATACAGTATGAAATATTATAAAGGGCTTACTAAAGCCATATGGAAGGAAGGAAGGAAGGATGGATTTTCTCTAAAACTAATCAATGTTTTTACATAAATATCTAGCCAGTATCGGAGGATCATCGTGTCTCCGTCAGGGGTGAGGTGTTAATCTTCTATGTTTGTCTATTTTCCACAGGGCGATTAGTGTTATTCTTTATCTGCACTGACTGGGCGGATGTTCATCTCAATGTTTCGCTATCTGCCAGCCTTAGCATCAGCTGTTTACCCTGGGATTCCGATATGATTGGGCTTGATTGATAACTGCCGATCTTGTAGTTTTAAACATTTTGATAGTCCAACAACGGATGTTATGAGATGAATATTTGTCTACGCTCTCTGCATTCCAGCGCTTCAATAACATCGCAGAGTCAGTGTATTACAATGCCTTGTTGACTGTTTATGGAAGCGTGTCTTAGGGCTCCAAGTATGGCAGCTAGCTCAACTTGCAAAGTAGAGCATCCATCTGTTACCTCTTTTCCTTCTATGATGAAGGCTGCTCCTGCCTTCGTACTGATGGCTCTCTACAGAACCGCCTGTAAACACACTACCATTGTGAGGCTGAGCCTCCACGCTTCCTGCTACCTGTCAGGAGCCAGCGGGTTACAGCCAGCCTCTCTGTCCCAGTTTGTAGAATGCTGAAGACTCAGCTGGGACTCCCACGTCTAAAAGTGAACGGGACTCATTATATAAAGTCCTTGCTGAAGATTCCTTTCAATTCAAACACTTACAGCGTCAGATGCGCCTCAATAAACCATCTTTTTCTTAAAAGACAACTGTAAGGTTCATTGCTCATAAAATTCAATCTTTTACTTCACCTCCCAGAGCCCTGGTAATCAGCTCTTAAGCAAAAACATGCTAATCGTTCCTCCCAGTTTCGAAAGAGAGATGTGAACCTGCCAAGTGGTGCAAATTTTTGTCCACATAGGTGCCTTGACAGTGACTCTCCATAGCGATATAAGGCAACTTCCAATCTCCCACTGCCCCAATCAAATGTAGACATGTAAGAGCCAGGTCATATTCTTAATGATCAATTTATATAGCACACCAGGACACATGTCCTTCACCCCACCTCTGTCCTGTCATGGCCTCACTCATGATGACTCTGCCATCTGCCTCAGATGAACATCGTCTCACAAATTTGAGGCCTTTTGTCAATCCAAGATGCCCAGGTATTTTTACACAGACCCACTGTAGTAAATACTGTATTTACATTTGTCACCGGCTCATTGTACCAATCCCTCAGCCTTTCAATTTTGGATGACATCTTGAGTCCGAGACTCCACATTCTTCACTGACAGCCTAAAAGCTCGACCTTGCTGATCTGGTTTCTGCCTTTATCAGTGATAAGTCGTCAGCATAGTAACACGCTTGGTACCCTCTTGAAAGGAGCCAACACAAGTTTTCCATGAGGATGTTGATCACATTTAGGACGCACCCCCACCTTGTGTGTACTTACATTTTCAGTCTTTCGTGATCGAGACTCATCCTGACAAGTAACTTTAATGTTCGTTTTAGAGATAGTCAACAATCCAAGCCAGCAGGCATCCTTGACCCTTTCCGCCAGAGGGCATACTATTGCATTTGCCAGTCAAATGCTTTCTTCAGAATACTTATCGTCATACCAATCGATCCCATGAGAGGACAAAGCTGCAGTGCCTACCAGTAAATCAGATACGGTAAAATTCAGTTTTCCAGAGGAGTCGTTAGGACCATCCTTTCAACGGTTTTCACGATACAATCATTATGATATTTGTCTGAAATTTGGGATCATTGGGTTTGGGAATAAGAACAATGTTGCTCCTTTCCAAGCCCGACAGGAGTTTGCCTGCTGACCATGATGCAAATAGAAAAAGCAATTCACTAGCATGTCCACCAAACAAAAAAACCCAAACCCACCAACCCACCCCCCACCAAAAACATAAACTTTTCAACAGCATGCCTGACTACCACTCTCCCATCATTGTAGAATCATTTTCAGCAAAGGAGCTGATGACGAGCGTCTGCGTCGCCAAGCGATTTGCCCGCAGGCTGGGGTGGGCCGGAGTCTCAGCAGTTTTGTTACCCGATTTTCCAGAGTTCACTCAGGCTGAGTGTCATTTTTAACGAGCATGTTGAACAGCAGCCTCATAGTTTCAACTCCCCTGTGGAAGGACTATTATGATGTCTTCTGAATGTGCTTGATTTTGATTGTTCTGACTTAAATCATTGTAGAAACCAGTAGTCTTTGTGGTGCTCCATATAATTTTGTTTGCACCAGCAAGGTCCCCTAGTTTACTGGTCAATATCTTCTGCTGGTCTCAGTTCGAAAACCATTTTTGATCTCATCTTTATATAACTTCCACTGCATTGTATTACATCTGGGTAGAGAAGTAAGGAGGGAGTAGCTCCACCCTCAAAGTAGTTGTCGTTACAAACTGGTCACTGTTCAGTCTACATCATCCACCTCCACTGAGCCACGAACAGTCTCCCAGTAGAGCAGAATGTGAGGTCCAATGTTCCTCCCAGTCCAAGCTGGTTCCAATATTAACAAGCGTTATAAACATCATCCAGTAAGTTCCACCAGGTGATGACCATCGAGTTCATTGTTTTTATTTTACAGACGTTGGATGAAATAGTCCCAACAATGATCACAAGTTCCTGTGTTGCTTGTGTCAGTAGTTCACCGGCTTCTCAGTCGTTAGTGCTGTTTATATATTGTATACTACAAGACTGTCGTTTGCCAGGTGTATCCGAAACAGCTTGTGCCTACTTCCATCTCCACAGTGAACTGGTTCTACTTGAACTGGGGATGGTCGCCCTGACGAATTAATGATGACCTAGAGAGTACTGGGCACCCAGGTAACCGAATGACTTTGAACACACCAAAAACACAAAAAACCCCCACAGACCGCACACATCACTGTATTATCTTGAGATGACAAAGGTGGGGTATTCTATAATTACTCCTGCTGTTGCAGTTACTCTCATCATTTAAATCGCTCTCCTCCAGAATGGCATGCCATCTGTATTACTTGGGCACCCGCTCCAAGGAGGAGCAGATAGCTTTGTTTTTTGAGGTATCTCGTGAGTTTTTTCTCCTCTTCATGTAGCCGTCGCCTGCCCGTGACTCGTGTTTGCTTAACACATTCCTGTTCTATTCCTCGTGACCTGTTGCACAGGGCTTGAAGATTCACCGCTCTTGATGATCTCTCTGATGGCAAGTTCTTCTTGTCTGATATCAGACCAAGGCGCCGTCTGTTCCACCTTGAAGCGTGGTTTCAGTCAGTCTTCATGCATCTTTCTGTGAGCTCTGTCATAACTACAATTATTATATTTTCGGTGCTGGTATTCGCCTTTTATTATTATATATCTGTTTTATTTGTTCTTCTTAATGCTGCTTGTAGATTAAGCAGGCTGGGATGTATTCAGTTGGGTAGTCTCCTGGAGCGTAAATGTCTCAGGCAAGTAGGTGTTCTCCACCATCACTGGAGTGTTCTGTGCTTACTGCTATACACAGCTCTGGAGCTGCGGTTGTGGAGCCCCACCTGATTTTCAGTTTCCTACGGACTGATTTAGTTCCAGTGTCTTCAATTTTGTCCTGCACCCTTATGGGAGAAGTGTAGGGAAGGAATCCTTGGACAGTTGGGGCGCATTAAAAGTTAGTTTTGATTTTCGTCGCTGCTGGACCGACCCTGTTATCGAATGTGCCTTGAGGTGTGCTTCTGTTGTGTTTTTGTGGTTGAATTCTCGCCGCCGTAACCTTTATCAGCTTTTTTCCTTTTTCTGGGCATGATGTGCTCAAGTGTAATGTTTTTTTCCACAATTTGGGGCAATTTGGTTGTCGTGGTGGTTCCTTCCTTGTGGTTTTAATACACATTTCTGTCTGTGGATTTTGGCTGCAGATGCCACATCTCACCTTTTTTAGGTGTGGTAATATCTGTATTGGTGATCCAAACTTCATTACTTGCAAAGAATGTAAAGAAATTGCACGCATGGATTAAACTTGTAAGTCACCCATAGTTGCCTAGGCCACCTCCTGGGACCGTCCTGTTGATGCGCCACCAGCACGTGCCTTGTCTGTGTTTTGTCCTGACCTGTAACACAAACGTCGGCCTCATCACTTTTGGATGTTTTAAGGTTACTTCTACAGGTAGCTGTAGAGGATATCGTAGTAGGAACTATCTCTAAGGTTTTCTCCTCTAAATATCAATGGCATTATCTCAACGTCCCTCCAGTTGAGGCTGATGAGACCCTCGCTGAGGAACCTTGACTGTGTTGTGTCTTATAGCATCATCCTCAACCAGATTGGGCTTCACACTGAACTTGATGTTCTTAGATTCATTCCCAGCACCACTACCTCGTGCCATGGTTGAATTGGGTTTTTGGGACCCGTATCATGTCGGAATCGCGAAGGTGGGTGGTTCTGCCACTGGGTGGATTGCTGTAATGATATTGTCTGAGTGTCGAGATAAGTATTTTCTTCCGAGTGTATTTACTCTTCCATCGGTGACGTATCTCTCGCCTGGGTCTTTACATCAATAAATTTAATAATGAAGGCCTACTACACCTACCTATAGTTCCCTTGCTGCCCCAGGACCAGTGCCGTGAAGCACCCCCCACCTCCCAATGGGGGTCGTAGGTTGGTGACTGGGTTTTGCAACACGCCCCCTCCCAAAAAAATGGAGCTGCATCATCTTATCAGCTTAAACTCACCGGCCCGGCTCACACACCTAAAAGGGGCCCCTTGTGGCCTGTCCTAACGACATTTCCTTCTGCAGGGTTCAATACTGGGTGAATCGGTGAGGCACTATGAAATGGTTAAACAGAGAAACAAGCAAGCTGGACCAACAGAGACGAGACATTCCACGCTGGGGTGAGATAAAGCACAGGTGTTCTGCCAGGCGTCGACGAGCAAGTGGAAGAATGGATCGGGAGTAACTCTCTGATAGCGTCTTCACCTCACTGCTCTGCCAGCTGACGCCCTGAGCCCATGGCGTGCGGAGTCAGGAGCGGCAGAGGTGAAAAAAAGATTATTAGTGTTGAAGAAAAAGTGGTGAAACTGAATGGTAGAGTGAGAAATATCAAATTTCAACCAGACGTTTCATCTTTTCCTATTTTTTTATTTTATTTTTGTTTTGGCCCCTTGGTTCATCAGACCTTTTGTTTTAATATTGGTTTATTTATAGTGCTGTCATTTTTTTTTTACTGTATGAGCTGAAGTGAGCCCGCCCCAGAATCCCGTAGCTGGGTGGTAGTCACATTTTTTTTTTTTTTTTTACTGTGATGGAGTTAGTGAGCCCGCCTGTGTCCTTGTGTGTAGCTGGGAGGGTAGTCACATTTTTTTTTTTTTACTGTGATGGGAGTTATGAGCCCGTCCAGGTCCTGTGTAGCTGGGAGGTAGCTCATTTTTTTTATCAGGATGGAGTTAGTGAGCCTGTGTCCAGGTCCTTGTGTAGCTGGGAGGGTGTCACTTTTTTTGACTGTGATGGAGTTAGTGAGCCTGTCCAGGTCCTTGTGTAGCTGGGAGGGTAGTCACATTTTTTTTTTTACTGTGATGGAGTTAGTGAGCCCGCCCAGGTACTTGTGTAGCTGGGAGGGTAGTCACATTTTTTTTTTTACTGTGATGGAGTTAGGGTGAGCCCGGCTCCAGGTCTCGGTGTAGCTGGGAGGGTAGTCACATTTTTTTTTTTACTGGGATGGAGTTAGTGAGCCTGTCCAGGTCCCTGTGTGTAGCTGGGAGGGTAGTCACATTTTTTTTACTGTGATGGAGTTAGTGAGCCCGCCCAGGTCCTGTAGCTGGGAGGGTAATACATTTTTTTTTTTTTATCAGATGGAGTTAGGTGAGCTCCGCCCAGGTCCTTGTGTGTAGCTGGGAGGGTAGTCACATTTTTTTTTACTGGGGTGATGGAGTTAGTGAGCCCGCCCAGGTCCTGTGTAGCTGGGAGGGTAGCCTTCACATTTTTTTTTTACTGTGATGGAGTTAGTGAGCCCGCCCAGGTCCTAGTGTAGCTGGGAGGGTAGTCACATTTTTTTTACTGTGGTGGAGTTAGTGAGCCCACCCAGGTTCTGTGTAGCTGGAGGGTAGTCACATTTTTTTTACTGTGATGGAGTTAGTGAGCCCAACCAGGTAGTAGCTGGGAGGGAAGTCACATTTTTTTACTGTGATGGAGTTAGTGAGCCCGCCCAAGTTCCTCGTGTAGCTGGGAGGGTAGTCACATTTTTTTTACTATTGTTAGGTGAGCCTGCCTGTCCTGTGTAGCTGGGAGGGTAGTCACATTTGAAGGGCTACAGGGCCTACACATGAGAGATCTCCAACCGGCAGCAGATATCTCCACTAACACTAAACTGGGTGTGTCTTGACCGGGTGTTAGGTGGTGGGGTAACATATGGTATGGTTAGCAGTTCCTTGAATTAACAAGGTCATGACACAAGGTTAAGCTTGATCGAGTGGCGGTGAGAATTCTGGTTCCCTTTAAAACTTGACCTCCCTTTGGGTCAGGTCTAATACCCGTGTTTGCCCAGGTGTGTGGTCATAAATGCAGTTCGGTGCTGGTGGTAATGCTTCCTAACTGGCTTACCACCAGTGTGTCTTGGCAAGGTATGGTTTTTTAACATGGTCATATCGCAGGGCGAATCCAAGTAGCTTCAGGCTGCCGCCTCCTGGGAAAGGTCTTGCTGTCACTGTAGGATGTCAACTTATATTGGTTACCACGAGGGCATCTACTTACTGTTATATGTGTTGTTCTTTTCTCTGGGCTGTAAACTGTGGTCTGATAAACAATGTTACAGGTGGCAGCGTTAAACAAATATACCAACAGAGATAATTACTTATGAGATGCTAATATTATTATATACACAAAAATTAATGCACAAAACAGAGAGTTATAAATAAATACTATGATGGTTTTGAGGAGGTCGGCGTAATTAATTAAAAGTAGGAAGGATCACTGTCCAGGTATAATCTGGAATATAAGTGTTGTGTCCGTTACAAGGGTCAATGGCATTAGTAGTATAAAAAAGTATACAGTAAGATCATATGTCAAAATATACATTTAAGGCCTCCACACGTACCATGGCCTGAGATTGTGAGGTTCGGGTACGAGACGTGGCAACATGCTGTTTGGTAATCGTGGAAACCGTGAATTGCCCTGTTTTCAGGAACAAAAACACTGCTAAAAACACATATTACAGAGTTCGTTTATATTTTACTACCTTTTACGTTTGTAATCATCACAAACATGTGAAGTCACCTGTTTCACCTCTATGCATTTAACCCTCACTAAGATTCTGCATTAACATAAGAATGAAACTGCAAGGCCTGTCATACTGGGCAGTCCTGCTTACACCAACCCTCTTGATGCTCATATAAGCATCCAACCTATAAGCCTAGCTATTCAGCGTATTCCAGTTAATGATGATACTTGGTAACTTGTTCCATTCATCCACCAGTCTGTTTCCAAAACCAGTGTTTACCTACTTCCCGCCTAAATCTAAATTTGTCTAATTAAACCATTGTTACTTAAGTTCGCTTCCTGCTGGATAGTGGTTTGAGTACCTTTTGTACGTCCCTTTGTTTAGTCATTCCCTGCCTCACCGTACACTCTCTATCAGGTCGCCCTCTCTTCGCCTTCACGCCTCTCGAGGGAGTGCAAATTAAGATGCTTTAACCCGTCTTCTATACCATGTCCAATGCCCGATTAGTCTTCATTCTCCTCCAAATTTTTTCCAGGAATTCTATATCCATTCTAATAGGGTGACCAGAACTGAACTGGCGAATCCAGGTGGTCTCACAAGAGCAAGATACAGTTTTAGGATGACCTCGTAATAGTCTTGTAATTCAATTTTTGTATGAACCATACTTTCGGTTGCCTTGTTACTAGCAAAAAACACATTGTTTACTTCTGGCTTATGTTCCTACTTATCATTACTCCTGAATCTTCGCCAGAGTCGGATTTCTCTATGGCATCGTTGTTCATCTGGTATCTGGTTTCGTTTACATCTCCTATAATTTTAAGTACTTTACATTTGTCCACGCTAATTTCCTCATCTGCCATTTTTCAGACCATTCGAAAAATTTGTTTAGATTCTCGTAGTTTCATGAGTCCTCGCCAGATTTAATAACACGCCCTTATTTAGTGTCATCAGCAAATTTACTTATGTTGCTGTCTATGCCGATATCTATGTCGTTTATGTATATAATAAATAATACGGTCCAAGTACTGAGCCTTGGGGAACTCCACTTGTGACGTTGTCTAATGACTTAGTGTCATAATGCTCACTGCTTACTTCTCGTCCCAACCACGCCCCTAATCCATTTACATGATGTTACCTTGATGCCATGAGCTTACCTTTCTAATTAGTCTTCGTGGGGACTCTGCTCTAGAAGGCTTTACAGTCGAGATATACCACATCATAATTGTGCCCCTCGTCTCCAATCGACATTCGAAAACTGATGAAAAGAATGTTAATAGATTAGTTAGACACAAACGTCCGCCAGGAAGGCGTCATGCTGGGAATCATTGATCAATCATCAGTGCTTTCTCCAGGTGATTTCGAAGGAGCTTTTGAAATGATTGCTTCCAAAAGCTGCCTACTATTGATAAAAGACTGATTGGGCGTAGTTAGAGGAAAGTGATCTATCCCTCTTGAAAATCGTATTATTATCTGCTATCCTCCGTATTCTGGTACTACACCTGCTTTTAAGGCATGCTAAAACAACTTCTATATGTATATACTTCTGCTCTTCTCCTTACATTCCTTTAATACTCTGGCAAACATCTCATCGACCAGGCAGACTTATTAGGCTTTAGTTTGTCTATATTTGTTTACTAACATCGTTTACCAAATATCTCACTAATTAATTTTAATCATCTCTAACAGAGCTGTGCCCCGCATCATGTTTAAATTTCAGAAAAACTGTTGAAAAATATTTATTCAAATTATTGCCTATTTCCTCTGTCGTTATCAGTGAGCTCACGCTCAACTGTAATTATCCAATCTTTTCGTGCTTTTGATACACGGTAGAACCTTTGGGGTTTGTCCTCGCCCCTTGCAATCCTTACCTCATTATTCCCTTGCCTTATCATCCGTTTTAACCCTACCGCCAATACCCTATAATAATCCCCAGAGGTAAATTTCCCAATCATTTATCCTTCTCACCTATACCTTCCTTGGCCAATGAAATTCTTAAAATAATTATTCATCCACTAGCCATTGTTGTCTGATCCGAGCTTTTTGTATGACATGCTCACCTTTGTGCAATAAGTAACTCAATATTTAAACTGACATGAACCCGCAACCAGATCCGCCATCAGGTCTGAGTCATCCGTCAGATTCACGCAGCACACCCCCCAGCCGCCTCTTAAACCATCAAAGTTCCTTCTGGAAATCTGGCACTTTAGTACCTTACTGACTGCCCTGAAAAATCTAACCGAACTCAACTTTGTGACTCTGTTTGCAAGTTCTCTCTCACCTCGACACTGCTAATGAGGTTTTCTGCTTGACAGAACCAAATCGAGCAGCTTATTACCACCAGTGTTTCTGTTATATGTTGACTTAGAAAAACAGTCCCGATCTTCTCGGAAAAATCCTCCGATTCTGAGTTACCTGAAGGTCAGTCCAATCTATTTGGCCAAGGTTAAAGTCGCCACTATACAAACTTTGCTGTGCATGGAAGCCCCCATGATTTCATCCCAGACAAGTCGCTCATTGACTCTATCAAGATTGGGAGGTCCATATATTAATTCAGGATTCAATTTTTCCCTACCGTCGATTAATTCTATCCAAATTGTTTCTGTATTCCGCCAGCTTCTATTTCCTTATTTATTTCACACTTCAGATTATCCCCAACAAGACTGCTACTCCGCCCCCTTTCCCGGTCCGCCATCTATGAACAATAAACCGCAATTTGGTATTCTACTGCTACTCACGAGTTCAGCAGCTGACCACGTTTCAGTGAATGCTATTATATCGATTTTTTTCGGCACATACCAAGGCCCCAAATATCATCCATTTTGTTTCTCTACTTCTACTGTTCGCAGAGGCATACATATAAGTTAGTTTTGCCTGAGTCCTCCCTTTACCACGTTTAGTTTTAAAACTCCCTGTCTAATTTTCAGCTTATTAACATTCTATCACTATTTCTGTAATCTTTCACTTTGTTTACCTGCTCCACCCAGTCTCTTCACCCCCTCATTCCCCATCCTCTGAGCTGAGGTTCATATCTGGAGGCAACTGTACTTAGACTTCAAGAGAATAGCGCCACACACTACACGGTGCACTTCAACCATACAGTTATCTGGACCAGATGACTGAGCAGATGTGCAAGAGGTAACCATCACAATGTTGACAGGTTCATGTCTGGGCGAGGGAGTGAGCGTGTTTATGATTTTTTTTTTCAAGATTTGTAGGACGTTACCTACGCGGCCCCTAAGCTAAAAATGCTGGTCCGCCCATCGTTGGAATAAAACTCCATCATCATTCTGAGTATGTAGCTGTATATCAACCCACTAGCATGGAGGTGGATGCTCGGTAAGAAACCATTAAGTTTCTGATACTGATGGTGGTCAGTCTTTTTGGCAAACTTCTCCAGCTGTGACAGGGTTGTAAGTTTCTTTAATTGTGTTCCTAGGGTACTCTATATGGTAGTGTGCTGCGGTGAGTTTAATTCTTTTGTCGCAGCTCTGCATGTGAGTTACTCTGCTGGTAATGTATACCTATTTCCTCACTATGGGTAACCCAGGTAACTCAATCTCAGTAACGATGATTTTACCCATCTTAATAATAAATACACCATAATTAACGGTTAGCACACGTAATCCGAACGAAGTATTACCAGAT